>NC_062232.1:75985558-76585558 GCF_902686445.1 Sciurus carolinensis | reverse complement strand
AGCCAGAGGTCTGCTAGTGGAAGACAGATCAAAAACAAGGGGATAAGTAAAAATATATTGCATTAAATTGAAGTGGTATGCAATTAAATAATAGTTTCTTATACAAATAAATAAAAGTGACATTTAATGTAGTTTAGGCAATCAGGTAAACTTCTGAGGAGGACATTTAAGATGAGACAAGAAGGATGAGACATTAGCTATGCACAAAGGTTCAGGGAGAGGAGGAAGCAAAGCCCTACAGTCAGAGGGAACAGTATTTGCAGAGGCCCTAAGGAAGACAAAAGATTTGTGTGTTGCTGAAATTGAAAAATTTGTGTGTTAGAGCATGAAGAGCAAAGACAAGAGTGGCAAAAGAAATGTGGTAGAAGGAGGGAAAGATCAGATCATAAGGTGCCTTGTAGGCCATGAAACAGAGTTTGATATTTATTCTGGGTGTTATGGAAAGCCATCAAAGAGTTTTCAGCAAGATGATCAGAATGAGAAAAAAAAAAGGAGTTACAAAGATGTATAAGAAACTGTCAAAGAAATCTAGGTATAAAGGAGAGAGGGCAGGCAGTTAGACAAGTGATAATGATTCTAATTTCCATTTATGAACTTCCCCTATGTACTATAAACATCATGTGTTTGTGTGTGTGTGTGTGTGTGTGATTTCTTATTACACCCCAAGGTAAAATCATTAATCCCATTTTGTCCAAAGAAAAGGATTTATGATTACAACTAGCCCAAACTGACAAATTGTAACTGCCATGTCTGGGTCCCTACTCAGGTGTGTTTGGCTCTAAATTCAACATACTTTCTACTGTACCATATTTTCTCCTCAAGAAAAAATCTAAAGAGAAAAGGTTGCAAAAGTTAAGGGATATTTTGGTTGGAAATTGCTCAGAAATGATGACTAATTGGGGCAGGGAAGTGAGGCTTTGGGTAGAAAAAAAATTATTGAGCTCCTGATGAGGGCAAATTACTTTGCTAAGATTTAACTTAAAATACTATTTTATTTAATCCTCATAAAAATTGTTTGAAGTGATATTATTGACCTCAAATGGACTGGTAAAATAAAATTCATGGGACCAAAGTAAATTGCCACATCACACAGTTATTAAGTGGCAGAGGTTAGGATTCCAATCAAGAAATGTTTGATTACAAATATTTTTTAACATGTTGTTACATATATGCTTATAGAATATTCCCCTTCTGTTGTATCATCACCCTCTCATAGGAGAGAGTAAGATAATATAAAAATTTACTGAGGAACACTTAGAAAACATCATAAATAACTGCAGAATAGACAGAAAGTGTTACAAATTACATATATGAATGTCTGATTTTTGGAATATTTTCAACTCATATTTCAACTCCTAGTTGTTCCCAAAATAAAGACTGTTTTATTGTGTCTGAGTAGGAATAAAACTGCTTGCACACATTAGGGTGTTGATAAAGATAGGGGCTGAATGCCGACAGAGATCACATGAACATTATCTTTTAGCCATCTTAGGGAAGGGGGAAGGATGTGTAGGCAGAAATATACTTAAAGACTCTCTCCAATGAACTCCTTCAAAAACAACTCTGCTACACATTCTAGCAGTGAGAGATTCTTTTGAGTTAATAAGCTCCTTTTATAAAATGAAAATGGGGATTGTGCCTCATCCATACCTTAGGCAATTGTAATACCTCACCAAGGACTTTGTAGCTTGCGAAAAAAATCAAATCTTTGGGTTGGAAAAGATGGTGGGGCCATTTTCTATATGATGTGAAGGGTTGGGGTTGGGGTATGTGGGGAAGCATTGGAGGACAGCTAGAAAGCAGCTACAGGCACTGAAGTTTCTGATTGAGTAGACAGGAGTGTCACATGGGAGGCAAGAGAACAACAAAGACAAATTTTGTCTATGCAGTGTAAACAGTCTACATGCCATTGAAACTCTGCTGTAATTTCAGGAAGACTGAATTAAGAATTATAAAGAAATCTTTGAAGTCTTCATATCTCAGTTTTTTTTAAGGTTAATAAGAGTCATTACATCCAGGTTTTCCATTTTGGCTTCTTCATTTAGTCTAACACAGACAGATATAGTATCATCTATCTATTTGTGTCATCACCTACTTTGGGAGAAGAAGGTAAGACGAAATGAAAAAGATCAAAGAGAAAGACTGGACACATATACACATCCTGCATCTCCTCTCTCCTTAGACTAGTCACTATGTCTCAAAGCATCATGAAAGCAATTTTCTTTTTCCTGCATTTTGTAACATAATCCCCACAAATATGTAATTTTTAAACAGCATATTTGAGTGCTAAAGAAACATAAAGAACAAGAATGTTTGGAGTATGTAGAGGGAGTGATGAAAGTTTCACTGAAAAGGGGTTTTACATATTGGAGATACATTTTGAAAAATATGGATGAGTTAAGAGTTCATAGCTTAGCAGGCAAAATATCCTGAACTAGAAGAACCATAAGAGCAAATGCAAATTTGGGCAGTTTTGCAAATTTCCTATATATGTGCCAAGGAATTCACATATATAAATTAGAGAAATTACTGCTTTGGCAAAAATTAAAATAAATAAAAACAGTGGAGAGGCAAATATGGTAGACAGGCAGGTCTTGAATGTCATGTTGTGGAATTTCTGTTTGACAGTATAGGCAAGAAGGACTCTAGTATGGGTTCTTAAATCAGGATGAGGGAGTGATGTAATATGATCTGAGGAACTCAGAGACTTGAGTTAATGTGGCCATTAAAGATAGGATTAGTATGGTAAATGTAGAAGACTATGAAGTGAATTTAAGAGTTATTGCAAGGAAAGAAAAATTCATGTGAAAAATAAAATAGATTTGTCATGGTTAAGGAGGAAGAAAGACAAGTTTATGAAAGTAATTCTCCCAGACTGTGAACCCGAGAAAGAGAAAATTATGCAATGCCAATAAATGGAGTGAAGAAATTGAGTAAGGTTATCTTTTGTTTAGGGTTTCCCTTACGTTGTTCTAATATCAAAATAGAACAAAAAATGAAGTTAGTTGAGCAATAGCATGCAAAGGAACAGAAAGAAGGTGGGAAATTCAGATTAGAAATGTAGATTTGAGGATAGAACTGGAAAGAGCCCTGCTGAGAAGATCAAGTCAGTCATGTTCTCCCATTTCATTATTCTACATTCCTCTATTATTTCACTTTGCATTGATTTACTTGCTCTTGCAAATACAATACTTTAACTGGAGTAATTTCATTACGGTTGCTTACAAGATAGTTTGTGAACTTTTCAGAATATTGGGCATGTATTCTGTTTTGGATTGTGTTTGGGTGGTTATGATGAAGATGCAGGTAATATATAAAAACTACTTGGGACACAGATCTGCCCAATCAGGTACTAAATAGAGGTTTTGATTAAAAATATTGCTGGATCTTCAAGGATAGAAATGACTTTAATGTGAAAATCAACTTCTTTTTCACATTTAAAGTTTATAAACACCCTCAACTCTGCGTGTGAATGCATATCATTGTACGTGACTTCACTCATTCAACAGTCTAGGAAACTCCACATTTTTAAGTTATTTGCCATCACAAAATAAACTTATCACTTGACCTGTAGAATTCACTCCTCTGTTACTCAGCAGGGTATCCATATTGCTAACATATGGACCCTTTAATCACCATCTCCACCATGCTGGAATACAACTTGTGGAAGAGATGTTGGTGTCCTCGGGTAATGAATGGTGAAACAATCACAGTGGGAGTTTTGTTTTGTTTTGTGTTTTTGTTCACAGCACTGGTCTTATTCTCTTCATTAATTAGCAACATTTACCATGCTACAAACATCTGTGGCAATACTAGTTGTTCTTCTCCTTGAAATCACTCTATTTAGAACATACAAGAGCATCTCATTTTAGAAGTGGGACATACTAGCTCTTTCAGGCACTAAATAGGAAAAGAAAATGAGTTATCTGTTTAGATAACAATATATTAGTGAATAAAGTCTATTTTATAAAGTTTGGAACATGTATGCCACATTAGTAGCGTTATTCTAGCAGGGATTTTGGTGGTATCTTTTAAGATTGATATCTGAACTTTAATCTGAAAATATTATAATGGTAAAGGTGTCACAAGTAATTTAGGATTGCTTCACAGGTATTTGGGGATCTTCATTTTCATGATTAATTTATGTGATTATAATTTGAAATGAAAAATAGAATATTGTTTCCTTCTATTTTCCATATAATGATAATGTTATCTCCTTTCTCAAAGTGGTTCCAGCAGTTGAAATCATTGTTTTTATTTAAAACTAGACTTCATAGCACAATTATTTTTTAAAAATCATTACTTAACTTTTTTTCTGTGTACAAAATGTATAAAATGTAAGGAAATAAAATAGTTACTAGAATGGAGTCTATAAGCCCTTCATGGTTTGACTGGTTGGTTGATATGGTTTGGGAAATTAATATACTCAGAGGAAAGAAACATTATTGACTCAGAATTATTATACATGAAATTATTTGATGCAGATAAAATAAACTAAATAAAATAAAATTTACTATTTTATTACCTATTAACAAATAATTGAATATGTGTCTTTCACATTTCTATTCTTATTCACCAAAGGAAACCACCTTTAGAAAATTCTAATTCTTATAAAAATTACCTCTGTACTCTACATGTATTTATATAATTATTCCTTACTACCATCTGTTGATTCTATTCTGTAGGAAAAGTAATTTAGATAGATATCACTATTCTCATCTCTTTTCCTTTCCCCTTTCAATCCTTGATAGTTATATTAATACTTGTATTTCTTCTACTGGCTACTTTTCGAAAAATATTTTTAGTTGTATATGGATACACTACATTTATTTATTTGTTTATTTATTTTTATGTGTTGCCAAGGATCAAACCCAGTGTCTCACACAGGCTAGGCAAGCGCTCTACCATTGAGTCACAACCCCAGCCCTCTACTGGCTACTTTTATAATTCTTAATAAATATTTACTGCTTCCTTAAAATTTAGAGAGTTCTCTTAACTTCCACAATGTAAGAAAGAATATCAGTATCCTAATCTTCTATCACTTCTTTCTACCTCAAATCTTCCATTTTCTATCAACTGTAATTTACTTTGCCTTGTCAGTATTTGTATCATGTATATTTGGATCTATAGTCATAATTAAATACTTTATTATCTTTCTATAAATGTATCCTATCAAAAGCCATTATGATACTACAGTTATGTGTAATTATTGTTTAATATAGAGGCAAGTAATGTGGTAGGATTATATTTCCTTCCCTCTGAGCCCAATGTTATGATCTCTGAAACACTTGAAAGAACATATTACTTCTGCTTTATATTAAAGGAATCTACCATTCATAGTGTGAAATATTACTATGAAATGGTATATAATATATAATGCAGTAAAGACCATGGACAAACTTCATACTTTAATTGTTGGACAACAAAAGTTCATTTTTGAAGTAGTTATACTATGAAGTCAAACTCATAATATTCTGAAAGAAAGAATCTAACATTTTCTTAGTTTGCAATACAAACTTTGACCTTTGCTAAATGTAGTTAAAATTACACTTATTCCTTAGCTACTATTTGACTTCAGAATTGAGGGTTACAGTTTGTCATTTTGAGTAAATGAACAACAAATGGCAGCATTGATAAAAAACTATTTTATTAAAAGTGGATTTCTTCTTACTTCATTCTTGTTCATTCTTTGTTTTTGTTTGAATGTTCTTTGTCTCACAATAATTTTTTTGTTCAAGCTGTGAGCATATTATAAAATAGATTGTCGACTTTTAATTTATGCAGTGAACTGAGCAATGAATTATTTAATACAGTGAGAATTATTTTGTAATGTCAAACTGATGTACAAAATGTTTCTTATGAAAACACATGTGGGTGAGGAAACAATAGATGTGAACTACTAACTAAATTCCAGTACTTTTCACTTTATTTACCATAACTTCAGAGAACAAGAAAAGCAAAAACATGCTTGCTCCCCCAAAACACAACTTTTTTTCACCAAAAGAAAAATGATTTGGCTGTGATAAGCTTTACTTGTTTCTTTCAACAGAGCACAGCAAATCCACAATCACATTATAAGAAGGGCACAATAAAATATGATGCGCCCAAAACATGTATTCCTATGTAATTCCATTTATTTATATAGTCCCACAAAAAATAAATGGAACACATGAGCACTGGCTTATAAATATTTCCTTCTGTTAAGTTTTCTAAATTAAACTTAGACAATATTCTGTATTGCTGAAGTATGTGCATGATATGGCACCCGGCCAGCCTCACCATAAATCTGTTCTCTTCCTCCCAGAAAGGAATTGAGGGGTGAGTACAATGGACCACTGGGGAGAGTAAAGCCTATTCCAACCAATAACTTATGTGTTGAGTCTCCTTTAGTGACTCTGAATCTGTAAAAGTTGCAGTGGGTCAAGAAATATGGGCTTCTATATCTGGAAATTGCCATTGTTATGATCTTTGCTGTCCTCCACGCAGTGGTAGTCTTTGTTTGGGACCAGATCTTCCTGCTCTACAGATAAGAATTTTGTTTGTCGAAAAATTAACATTCCTACTTGTAAAACCACTTTCTCTGAATAGCAATGATGTCATGAAAGAGAATGCCCAGAAATACATGGAAATAACTTGAACTCAGTTGACAATACAGGGTGTGCCTATCACTCTTACTTGGCTAATGAATGAAAATAGAGAGTTCTTCTAGGAGACCGGGAAAAGGGGTTGCAGAATTTAGAGGACAGGACAAATGAGAAGCCTTAAAACAGAAATAAACTTAATTCAGGCATGAGGCAATGCTTGATCTCTATTAACACCAATCATTAAGGTTTATATTGTCATTAAAGAGTCCAACTTGTGTAATAGTACCACAGAACAATGAAGAAAATAAAACAGACTAACTCAAGCCCAGAAGCTGAATTATCATTGTTCAATGACTAAACATGGTTTGGTTGAGAGGCTCTTCCACTCTGAGACATAATTAGATCATTTGAATTAGAAAACAGTGCATACACACAAGGAGTAAAATGGTTACCAGAGGATAGGGGGCAGAGGAATTGGTCAAAGGACATAAAATTTCGGTTAGACAAGAAGAATAAATTCAAAAGATCTATTGTATATCATGGTGAATACAATTGATGATATGACAATACATTGTGTACTTGAAATTTTCTGAGAATAAGTTATTTAAGTGTTCTCACCACAAAGAAAGATAACTCTATGAGATAAGGCCTATGTTCATTAGCTTGATTTAATCCTTCCATTCAATCATTTTGATGTATGTATCCAAATATCAAAACATCGTGTTATATACTATAAGTAATTTTAAAAAATACTTTTAGTTGTCGATGGACACAATACCTTTACTTTATTTATTTATTTTTGTCTGGTGCTAAGGATCGAACCCAGTGCCTCACGTGTGCTAGGCAAGTACTCTACCACTGAGCTATAGCCTCAGCCCCAGTAATTTTGTTAATTTAAAAATCAAAAAGAAAAAAAAAAGAAGGAATTGTATGTAGAAATCTGTTTATATTATTTTATTTGATATTTTATAGTTTTATTTCTTTGAAAAGACCCAGTTGTCTTAAATAACAGTTGATATATTGACAAAAGCAAATTTTCATTTTAAACATGAAACAATGTTTATTGTATACATCTATTTATCCGCTTCTGTATATAGGCCCTCCAGTTTCTCTGGATCTTTAAAGGGCCCAGTAGAAATGGAAGTTATCTTGCTTTTTCCATTACTATAGGTGATACCTACTGCCACTGGTGTTAATCCACATATAGCCACTGAAAATTTCACCATGAAATGATCACATATGCTGAAAGAGCTTTATTAAAATAAGAATTTTTTAATAACATACATACTTGAGGTACTTCTATAGTCCGAGTGTTTGTGTCTCTCCAAAATTCATGGTGAAACCTACACTCCACTGTGATAGTATTAAGAAATAGGTCTTTAGAACGTGATTGAGTCACGATGGATGTCATGATGAGTGTATCTTTATGAATAGAATTATAAAAGGTCTTGAGGGATACTATTTTCCCCTTCTGCTATGTGAGGATGCAGCAATAAGGCACCAGTTTTGAAGCAGAAAGTAAACTTTCACCAAACATGGAATCTGTTGGTCACTTGATCTTGAACTTCTCAATCTCCAGAACTGTGAGCTATAAATTTATATTATTAAAAAAGTATTATTCTATTTCATTATAGTAGACAGAATGGACTAAGACAGGTACACCCCCATAGTCCCAAAGATTTTGTGTGATTCTGTTTCATTCTCTTATTTTCTGAATAATCAAATATGAATGTCAAAGGAGTTGGCTAGAAGAACAAAATCTAGTTCTCTGTACTTTCCTTCAAAAAGCCCTGTGTTGGGCAGCTTTCCATTGTTGTGACGAAAATACTTGACAAGAATAACTTACAGTAGGAAAGGTTTATTTTGGGCTCACAGTTTCAGACATTCAGGCCGTGGTAGGCTGACATCATGACTCTGGGTCTGAGGTGAGGCAAAATATCATTCCAGGGTGTGGTGGAGGAAAGTTGCTCAACTCATGGCAGTCAGAATATGAGAGAGAGAGAGAGAGAGAATATCCTCAAGACATAACCACCAAGGGCATTATCAAGGGTGACCTACTTCCTCTAGCCAACCCCTCCTGTCTACAGTTACCACCAAGTAGTCCAACAAAAAGATTAATCCTCTGATAAGTTCAGAGCCTTAATAATTGCCTAAAATCCCAACCTCTGAACTTTGCTGCAATGTGAATTATGTTTTCAAAACATGAGCTTTTTGGGGGGACATTTCAGATCCAAACTGGAACAAGTCCTCTAGCAGTACACCTGTGTCAGCCAACTGCCTCTGTTATTTATCATTCTCACTTCCTCTTAGAATCCTTCACTAACTTTATTGGATATAAGTCTTGTCTTTCACCTTGAAGGGTTCACTTCATGTGATGCAATTTACTGAAATGCTTAACAGTATCTGTATCTATGACCTAAAATTATTTCAAATAACACACTAAATTGCATCTGAAGTACACCATAGATTATTTTATATAGGGGTAAGACCTAGATATCAATTTTTATAACTCCCCAAGAGATTTTTATGCAAAGCAAATTTTGGGACTCATGTCTCTGATTAAGACAGTTTTTCTCAAGTTAAAAATCTTCTTAAAATTCAGATCTTGATGCAGTAGGTCCTGGGTGAGTACTGATATTCTGAATTTCTAACAAATACCTGTGTGATGTCAATATTGCTGGTCTGTTGACTACAGTTTAAGTAGTAAAGGTCTCAGTCACAAACTGGAGATTTCACACATCAGTATTAATTGGCAGGTCTGAAACTCTGCTGTGGTTAATTTCACTTTCTTTATTCATTTGCATGATTGGAATATCAAAATTTACTGGAATCCAGGTACATTTCATTTTACATATAAACATGAAAAAAGAAAATATAAATCAATAGCAAGGAAGAATAAAGCATGATGAGTGGAAGCACACTCATATGTACATATGGATATATTTTTTCCTAGTAATCTGTAAAAATCAAAGTAATGCTTTCCTTATTCTGTTTTTATTCTTTATTTTTTAAAAAAAGTTCTTATTTTTCAAAACTACTGATTTGTTTTGCTTTGTTTTGTTTTACTTTAGTTAGCCTGTGCCTAGAATACAGTGCTTTTAAAGCTAAACTTTCTGGTTTATATATATATATAACTTTCTGGTGCTATATATATCAGTTGGTTTTACGGAAAACTATTCTACAATTTTTGCCTTTATTTTGGCTATGTAATTTATAAGTAGAGATCCTGGATACTAATTAGATCATGCTAATTGAAAATTCTTCATCATTTCTGAAAAAAAAAGCATGTGGTTTAGGTCCTTGAATCAAGTTTATATCTTTTATAGCAAATTTATTAGTCTCGCTGCCGCTTGCTGCTGCTTGCTGCTGACCAGCAGGACAAAGGACATGTACACTTCAGAGGTTCATGAAGCAGCTTCCGCTTTATTCAGATAACACCCTCAATATATAAGCAGTCTCATGCATAAGCAATTGTAATCAGATATGTCCATCCAATCCTATTAAAGGTCAAGCAATCACGAGCTCAAGCATACATGTAAGATATATCTGTCCACATGCTAGGCGGCTGAACTAGTTATCATACAGACAATGGTAAACGCTTCCTGTTTTTCTCAAGGCGCATTCAGCACGCCCTTTGGCTCTCTGCCAGTCGCCATCTTGGATTCATATGGCATAACCCTGGGCCCCAGGTCTCGCCTGCCACACTCGCTTTTTATTCTACCTCAGTCAATAGGTTAAAAAAGAATTAGTATTTGTGTCCTTCTTTGAACACCCTACTTCAAATATCATTTGTAGATAACAGTGAAAAATTACTTTGATTTATTAATAAATTTCCTCTACTTTTCAGAGAAGGACTAACATGCACATTTGCCTAGATAACTCAGGCTGCAGAAGACTCAGTTATTAAGAAATTAAAATTTAAAATCTAGACTTTCTGACCATAAACAAATCAACTGAAACTGCCTGTATGGTTTTAAATGCATTTCTGTTGTATCCTTTTATTTGGAAATCATAAATCAGCTATTACCTCAGAATTCATATAAATGTCTTAACATATTGTAGTAGAGGATTAGCAGATAATATTTAATTTTATAAATCTATGTGAGTCTAAGAAATAAGTATACATTAGAAAAATATTCCACATGACTCTTTGCAAAATAATAATCCATAGTTTAATTTATTTTAATTTAATTTTATCCCTTCAGAGAAAGGCTTTCTGAGATCTAATAGGCATTTATTATATGAGTATTGGAAAAATCTTTTTAGCCAGCTTTTCATTGCTGTGACCAAAAGACCTGACAAGAACTTTGCAGAGGAGGAAAAGTGTATTTGGGGCTAATGGTTTCAGAGATCTCAGTACATAGATAACACTAGGCTGGAGGTGAGTCAGAACATCATGACAGAGAGGTGTGGAGAAAAAAAGCAGTTCAGGACATGGCAAACAGGAAGGAGAGAGAGATAAAGAGAGAGAGAGAGAGTATTCTGCTCATCAAGGACAAAATATAAACCAAAAGGCATATCCTCAGTGACTCACTGCCTCCAAAAACTCCCTACTTGCTACAGAAACCATTGTGTTAATCCATATCAGTGGATTAATACATTGATTAGTTTAAGGTTTTCATAATCCAATCATTTCACTTCTAAACTTTCTTGTATTGTCTTATACATGAGATTTGGGGGAACACCTCACACATCTCACATATAAACAATAACAAACGGGGATGATTATTTAAATGGGATTTTTTTTTTTCCTGAGGATAGATACTTCTCAAAGAAGGAGAATGGGAAGAGTACTGTCTATTCATTAAGCTTTTTTTTTCTTGGAATTTCAAAAGAGAATTTTAAAATTCAGTTTTACCACTTCAACTGGTATCTTGAAATTTCAGAATCCACTAAAGTCATTTTGTGTTAATTAGGACAAACTCCTGAAATGCTGCTTAAAGTATTTCTACAATTGTTTGCATCAGATACTGGTCTGGAATTTTATTCCTGCCTTTGTGGAAACAAGATTGCATTAGACAATGATTCTTAAGGGCAAGGACATTGTTGCAGAAGAATGATTTGCCTGCAGAGCTTGTTGAGATGCTACCATTGTAGGAGTTTTAGAGCATGGTAGAGTAGGTGTAAAACTAAAACCACTATCTTGTGCTGAGTGCAAAAAATTGGTTAAATAATTCTTATCACATCTAAACCTATACTTTTAAATTTTGAATCACGCAAAATTATGCCCTCTTCCTTCCTAAATTCAAAGCATTGATACAAGCATTTCGCTTGAATATATATATATATATATATATATATATCCCCCAAAATCTTTCTTTCTCCTCTTGAATGCAGTTGTATTTGGAAATTGGTGGACATTTTCCACTCTGTATATTTTGTAATCATCACTCTTTTTTTTTCAAAGAATCACAAAAGCTGCCTTTATAAAGGTGCTTAAGGCTCTTCCCACGTCTAATTGACAATATAGTTGTTGAAATTTCTGACTATGTGTAAAAGAAACTTGCAATGAGAAAGTATTTTATTATTTTCCAGCACCTAAAAGTTTACTACATTTGCATTTAAATCTTATCAAGAATGATACTTGTTTACAATGCTTTTGTTTGTAGTATGGAGAGAGTGGCTAGTGGAATGAGAGATAATGAAGCAAATGTGCCTCCTTCCAAATGATTAGAAATGCTATTTTAGTTATGTGAGAGGAGATAATAAAAGTCCATCTCCCATGTGCGTTTCTTCTACCATTTGGATTGATATTCATGTTTAAAATAGATACCCTTTAACTTTTTCATTATAACTCCCACTTAACCTTAGAATAAACAAGAGACTCCAGTGACTTTTCCAATTAACCACAAAATAGTTTCCTAGTATATGCTAATAATTAGCTCATGTTTTTATACAACTTTTTTCAGATCAGTGATTTAATTATTTCCCTTTGTAAGATAAATAAAAATAATACTTCTTTGCATATAGATAATACATAACTCTACAGCAAATTTCCATATTTTGTTCTAGGGGCTAACATTATGTATTTTTCATAAAGGGAGGAACACTGCATGATAGAGTTTAAGTAGTTTTTTAGCAAAGGACTACTTGAGGCATTTAGGATGTTACTGAGTATTTTGAGGACAGTAATAATAATGCATGAAACTTAATCCTTCCCTCTTTTCTGTGAAGATAGGTTAATATTTTTTGGAACACTCATATATGCGTTAACTCACTACTAACGATATGAAAACGGTATGTCTCCTTTATCATGTAACTGTGTGTGTGTGTGTGTGTGTGTGTGTATGTGTGTGTATTGATTTTTTACTACTTGTTTTGGTACATAGTCACGGATGTTTAAAAATTTGTTGTTTTTAGCCATACTTGACAGTAGAGTGTACTTTGACATATTCTACATACGTGCAGTATAACTTATTCTAATTAGAATCCCATTCTTGTACATTATGTAGAGTTTCACTGGTCATATATTCTATATATGAACATAGGAAAGTTATGTCCAATTCATTTTACTGTCTTTTCTATTCCTGTCTGTGCTCCCTTCCCTTCATTCCCCTTTTTCTAATCCAAAGTCACAGATTCAAAGTAATTCTGGAAAGGTTCAATTAAATACAATATATAAGCAGCATTCATACCCACTTTGTTTTTACTTTGCTTACGATAAGGTAGGTTATTTCCACACTTATCTCTGTTACATTATAATGGTCCTCTCAAAAATGGCATGTCAAGGACATGCAAAAAAATGGTAAATCTACAAAACTTGACTATTAGGTATTGTACAAACATATGAGAGTCATACCTTCAAAATTGCTCAGTTTTATTGAATTTAATCAGCTTGGCTTAAAATTTAATGGACTAATGAGTGTACCAAAAGGAGGAGGTTATAGGGTGATAGGTTGATCAGACCCAGTATTTGGGAAACTTGTTTACTTAGTTTGGACATCAAAAATGTCTATTTATAGTGCTTTTATGGAACTTTCTTTGATAGTCTTTTTGTATCCTCTATTCTTTAAATCTCCACCCAGAGGAGTTCATTTTGAATAATTGCTGCTTCCACTTGCAATTTCATTTATGTGCTTACTTCTGCTCACTTGAATCTTTGAACATATGGGAGAGATAATTTTTAAAATCCTATAATCTTTTGGTTTTATTGCAACAATACAAGTCACCTAATCTCATCTACAGTGTGGAAATGGTTGCTTGATGAGAGAAATGTGAAATAGTTGATAGGTCAAATGTCTATAACTTTCCTCTCTTACCATCCTTCATTTGTTAGGCAGATATCTGTTACTACCACTAAATTTATCTTTCTTGTCAATCTATTTTCTGTTACAAAACCCACTCTAAAGCATAATGTGTAGTATAAACATGTTTTAAAAATAATATTTGACTAGTATTGGTGACTGTACCACTGATGGACTCTGTGGTACAGTCTTCAATTCTTCCTTAAACCAAAAAGTGTACTGATTTCTCCACTATATATGCCTGATAATTTTTTAAATGATTAACCATTGTGGCAATATAGTTATGATTTAAATTGCTACCATAGGAAAAGAACTGTTTTGACTATCTTTATGTCCCAGCTAACCTCTTTCTAATTAAGAATTAATATAAAAAATTACAAATTCTGAAAGACATTTCCTAACTTAAAATTCTTATTTTTAAAAATTTAAGTACTCTTTATTTTATTTATTTACTTTTATGTGGTGCTGAGGTTTGAACTCAGTGACTCACACATGCCAGACGAGTGTTCTACCACTGAACCACAATCCCAATCCCTTATTATTGGTTTTTAAATAAACAAAACATTTCTGATAAAGGGAAATAATGATATGGAATTTACTTGAACATATACCAAATCCTACAAAAATACACACATATGGAAAACGTTGCATAAGAACAGAGAAAATCATCAGTGTAAAAAACCAGATTTCAAAAATGGGTCCTTGTTTCTATGGGCATTTAAAGTTGGAAGCTTGAACTATTTAATATATTTTGTTGACAAACCTTAGGATCCATGTGGAAAAATAGGTTAGATGCTTACATACATAAAAATAATTCCAGATGTTTTAAATGTGCAGATTTTTTAAAAAATCATAATATACATACATGAAATATTTTTATTATTGAAATACGAAGGCTTTCCTAATAACAATGCAAATTCAGAACTGTCATAAAGGGAAAGAATAATATATCTGGTACATAAAACTATGAAAGATTTACTTAACAAAAGATACTATAAACAGAAGATAAGCAGCATAGTGAGAAAAAATGAAATAAATATAACCAAGGGTTAATATCTTTCATATATTAATATCTCCCACAAATCACTTCTGAAAAAGACAAAAGTGGTAAAAAAAGAAAGGCAAAGACAATTCATAAAAGAATTGCAAATGTCTATTAAACATATCAGTATGTTCATAATCCCACTACTGATAATATAAATGTAAATTAAAAGATAAAAATTTACCATCTATCAGAATGGTATATTTGAAAAATATATTCGCTAAGGCACTGAGGTAAATAGGATTGTTAAAATTTTGGTTGAAATGCAAAATGACACAATCTTGCTAACAGCAATTTGACACTAACAAATATTTAAAGAAGTTTTATTGTCTACTGAACAAAGCCACTTGTAGAATTTATCTTACCCATACAGGTATGTGGGAACAACTGTATGAGAATCCTTACTGCCACTTTGTTTTTCCCATTTTAAAAATATGACACAATATAAAATGTTCATTAATTTGGTAATTTTTTTTTTTTGGCAGTGCTGGGGATTGAACCCAGGGCCTTGGGCTTGCAAGGCAAGCACTCTACCAACTGAGCTATATCACCAACACTTAATTTGGTAATTGTTATATGAAATATGGTCAACAGAAACAATGGCACACTATCCAACTCTATGAAAAGATGAAGTGGAACTTAGTGTCCTGAAATTGAAAATACAATTGTGTGTATGTAAATGTGTGTGTATGTGTGTGTGTGTGTGTGTAGCTATAAAACAAAATGGTAGAATAGTGTGCAGAGTAATTCCATTTTCATGTTGAACAGGCACATAGAAATACAGAAATGTGTACAAATACAAAATCTCATGCAGATAAATTCAATCTGGAAGAATATGTTACATTTGGAAAGTGGAAGTTGGTAGAGGGATGTAAATAGGGAGCTTTCGCTAATTACATAATAGAATTTTATACAGTACAGATTACATTTTAAAGAACCAATAACAGATTATTCTGGGTACGCTACTAAATTAGAATTAAAGTCCATATTTCATGAATATTACAGGCATTTAAAAATTTTTTTTCCAATATGAATTAAATATCTTATAAAGTGAAATGTATCAACCCAAAGTATGCAGTTCAATGAATTTTGACAAAGGTGTACAAGTGTATATCAAATAACCTAATCAAGATATAAAATATTTTCCATCACCCCAGAACAAACCCTCATGCTCCCTTCTACACAATTCCCACTATACTCAAAACTGCTCCTAGAAAACCAATCTTCCAATTTGTATTGCCAGAGAGTGGTTTTGTCTGTTTCTAAAGGTAATATAAAACATGCAGTGTATATACTTTGCTATCTTATTTCTCAACATAATGATTTGATATTAGTCTGAATCATCAATGCTATGTCTTCATTGACATTAATGTACACTATTTATTGTAATGCTGAGTAATATTATACTGCATAAATATACCACAATATTTATCTACTTTTCAGTTGAAGGATATTATGTGTGATTTCCATTTGAGGCTATTATGAATGCTGTTGCTATGCATGATCTTGTTCAAATCTTTTTGTGGTCATATGTTTTAATTTCTCTCAAGTAAATAAAAGTAGAATTGGTGGATTTACGGTTGGTATATTCTTAGTTTCCTAAGAAATCAATAAACAGGTTTGCAAAGTTGTTATACCATTTTACACTCTTAAAAATAATTCATAAGAACTCCAATTGTTTTGAGATAGGAAACTGGAAATAAAGGGAGAGATACTGAGTCTCAAAGAAAGTGCCTGTGAACCATCAAATTGCAAGAAACACAGATGAGTCACAAAAATGCAGAAAGCACCCATGAGCAGTGCAAATCCTGAGTGGCATGCCTTTGCTCACACCCTTGACCCATGCCCTTTTCTATAAAAGTAACCTGAGAGCAATGTGCACATGCAAGAAAAACAGGCACAAAATTGTGTAACTCTTCTCTGACACCACCTCTATTCCAGTCCTTGGCAACCGACCCTCATTGAATATTAACAGCCCACACTAACAGGATGCTGTCTCTCCCTCTGGAAATAGCATGCATTCTCATTTGAATGTTATCCTTTGCTTTACCCTAAAGTCATCTCTCTTGAGATGGCCCCCATTCTCCCTAGAAAACCTATCTACTTTCCTAAATAAACCTCTGTCTATGCCTTTGACTGGTACATGCTGAAACTCTTTTCCATCACATATGCCAAGAACCCTGCTGGTACTGAATCAATTTCTACCTTCTCTCCAGGAACTCCTTGAAACCTTCTTCAAAGATGTGTCTTCTCCTGTGACAGTGACACATCCTCAAGAATATTTGGTATTTGTGAACATTTTAAATTTAGTTATTCTAATGATTGTATAGTAATATCTCATTATGTTTTAATTTGGGTTTCCCTGATGACTAGTGATGTACACTTTTCTATGCTTATTGATCATTAATATATTGGTTAGGTAAAGTATATATGGAAAGTTTTTGCTTAATTTTTATTGGACTATCTTTTTTCCATATTTTATTGGTGCATTATAGTTTACATAATGGTGGGATTTGTTGTTTCATATTCATACATGTGGAAAATATAACAATAGAACTTGACCAAGATAATTCCCTGGTATTTCCCCTTTCCTGTCCTCCCTGTTTCTGGTCCTTTTACTGACCTCCCTGGGATTTTTATGAAATTTCCCCATCCTTTTGTTTCCTTTTACTTCTCTAACTTCCACATATTGAGTTGTCTCTTAAAGCACCTAAGCATACTGGCTAAGAGAATTGCATCAGATGTGCACTTTACAAATATTCAAACATTTTCTCTAATTGTGTTACTCATCCTTGACTTTTTTAAAGGTACCTGTATTGGTTAAGGTTCCCCAGAGAAATAGAACCTATAAAAATACACATATTTATGAATAGATTTAATTATGGTGACTGAGAACACCCAAGAACAGCAGTCCTAAGGTCTGAAAATGCAGAGATCCAGTGGTGTAAGTTTAAGTACATGTCTGAAAGTAGAAGAAAGTTCATATCTCTGACTAAGACAGTCAGAAAGAAAAATAAAATTCTCTCTTACTCAGCTTGTGTTCTATTCAGGCCTTGAAAGGATTGAATAAGGCCTGCCTTTGTTGGGGAGAGCAATCTGCTTTACTCAGGGTACCAATTCAAATATAAATCTCATTCGCAATCATCTGAACAAACATATTCAGAATAATATTTAACCAAATTTCTGGGTACCACATGGTTCTGACAAGTTAACATACAAAATTAATCAGCATAGAACCTTTTGATGAGCACATATTAATTTTTAAGTGATAAAATCTAATTTATTACTTTTTAAAAATGGTGGTCAAACCATAAAGAAGAATGAAATTGTGGCATTTGCCAGTAAATGGATGGAACTGGGGAACATTATGCTAAGTGAAAAAAGTCATATCCAGAAAATCAAGGGTCAAAGTTTTTCTCTCATACATGGGAGATAGAGCAAAATAAGGGGGAAATGGGGGCATTGAACATCATGAAGAAAGAGGGAAGATCGATGTAGAGTAGAAGAAGAAGATCAAGATGGAGGAGACAATGGAAAGGGGAGGAAATGTGGAATGAACTTAACAAAATCACAGTATGTGCATGTATAAATATACCACAGTGAATTCTATCTTTATGTATTATCTGTAAAGCACCAATCAAAAATAAATAAATGCGTAAAAGGAAGACCAGTAGAGTAGAGGAAGGAGAATAGGGGGAGGGAGGAGGGAAGACAAAAGGTGGCACCAGGAACTGAAATAGAGTAAATCAAATTCCACACATACACATGATTTTGTCATAATGAACTGAATTATTATATATAACTATAATGCACTAATAAAAGAAAACAAAGAAGCAAAAAAAATTTATGGTGAATGTTATTCATGTCCTCTATGAGAAACATTTTTATTCCATGGCCATGAGGGTATTCTGTTAGATTTTTTTCTAAATGCTCTATAATTTTAGTTTTTATGTTTGGGTATGTGTTTTAATCTGCTTTTTCGCTGCTGTGACTAAAGACCTGACCAGAACAATCATAGAGGAGGAAAAGTTTATTTGGGGGCTCACAGTTGCAGAGGTCTCAGTCCAGAGAGTCAGCTCCATGCTGGGGCAAACAACATGGCAGAAGGGTATGACAGAGGAAAGTAGTTCACATAATGATCACAAAGCGGAGAAAGAAACTTCACTCACCAGATACAAAATATATACCCCCTAAGGCACACCCCCAATGACCTACCTATTCAGTACACCCTACCTGCCTTCAGTTAATCCCATCGAGGGGATTAATTCGCCGATTGGGTTAAGGTTCTTGTAACTGAATCATTTTTCTCTGTCTTCTTGCATTGTCTTACACATAAACTTTTGGGGAACTCCTCACATCTAAACCATAAAAGTATGAAATTCGTCTTAAATTTTGCACATATGCCAAGGCCTCGTGCCTGGGCCATTAATTCAGGAACCGGAGTGGTGATGAGGAGATGAAGAAAAGACAAGCAGACACAGGCACAGAGAACAAAAGGTGGGGTCAGGTGGTTCATCCAAGCCTTGGTGAGGCTTGACTGACTCCAGAGCTAGCTCAGGACATTTATTATCTGTTTCATCAAAAGTTTATTTGTGGGAAAGTTTCAGCAAAGCAGGCAATCTTAAGGACACAAGACTGGTGAGACATCAGGGTCATCCTGTTTTGCTCAAATATCCCTATCCCTAGGAGAAGGTGCTTGTTATGGTTTGTATGTGAGGTGTCGCCCAAAAACTCACATGTGAGACAATGCAGGAAGGTTCAGAGAAGAAATCATTAGGTTACGTGAATCAAACTAATCAGTACATTAATCCCTGATGGGATTAATTGAAACGGTAGGGTGTGGCTGGAGGAGGTGGAAATTGGGGCATGGCTATGGGGTATACATTTTGTATCTGGAGAGTGGAGTCTCTCTCTGCTTCCTGATCACTGGAATGTGAGCTGCTTCCCTACACCACCCTCTCCCACCATGATGTTCGGCCTCACTTTGATCCCCAAGGAATGGAGCAGACCTTCTATGGACTAAGACCTCTGAAACTGTGAGCCTTCAAATAAACCTTTCCTCCTTTTCAGTTGTGCTGGTCAGGTCATTGAGTCACAGCAGGTCATTTAGTCACTCAAGGCCTCAACTAATAGAGTGGTGCATGCCTTCACATGAAGCTCCCCGCCTCCCAGCATTACCATAGCAACTGGGGCATCATGGCCTGCTCTTTTGCATAGTCAGCTCCCAGTGCAAACCGCCTCAAGAGAGTCAGAGGCCATGAGTTAAAAAGGGGGCAAAAGTACTTAACAGACATTTCACCAAAGAAATTAAACAGATAGGAAATAAGCATATGAAAAATGTTTCACACCATGTCATCAGGGAAGTGCAAATTAAAAGAACAATGAGATAATCTTACACACTTCTTAAAGAAGCCAAAATCATGAACATTAACAATACCAAATTGTTGGCAAGGCTGTGGATCAATAGGAATTCTCATTCATTGTAGGTGGGAATGCAAAAAGGTATAGCTACTTGGAAAAGCCATTGGTTTCTTAAAAAATTCAACATATTCTTATCACATAATCTAGCACTCACACTCCTTGATATTTATCCAAAGGAGTTGAAAACATATGTCTGATAAAAATCCATGTGAATATTTGTAGTAGATTCACTCATGGTTGCCCGAATTTGGAAACAACTAAAATGTCCACATAGGTGAGTGGATAAAGTGATATATACAGAAGATAGAATTTTATTGAGTGCTAAAAAGAAATGAGCTATCAATTCATTAAAATACACTGTAAGTGTATATTACTAAGTAAAAGAAGTCAATTTGAAAGGGTTTTACACTATATGACTCCAACTGTATGATTCTCTGGAAAAGGAAAAATTCTGGAGATAGTAGAAAGATCAGTGGTTGCCAAGGTTTGGGGTGGAGGCTGAGTAGGTAGAACACAGATAATTTTTAGGACAGTAAAGTTACTTTGTATATTATGATGATAGATTCATATCATTATAAACTTGGCCAAACCCATAGGATATACAGCACTAAGAGTGAACTGTACTGTAAATGGTGGACTTTGGGTGACAATAATGCATTAATAAAGGTTCGATTATCAAAAATGTACCACTACACGGTGGAGGATGTTAATGACAAAGACTATCAGTGTGGGAGCAGGAGGTTATTAGAAATCTTCTTAATTTTCAAGTTTTCTAAAACTGTCCCCAAATTAAAGTTTTTTTAAAAAGAATATATTTTTTCTTTTTCAAATATTGTAATTTTTAGTTTTATAATTCCATTATTATAGTTATTTTTTATGCTAAGGTTCCCACATTTTTCCCTTGTTATGACCGTATTTTCCTTTGTGAGCTTAAAGATGTTTATAATATCTGTTTTGAATTACTTTACTGCTACTTCTAACATCTGGGTTATCTTCAGGTGTATTTCTACTGAATATGGTTGGTTTTTCTTGATTATGAGTCACATTTTTTCTGCTTCTTCATATTTAGCATTGTTTTATATAGTTGGCTAATTTTTGTGTGTATATGTGTTATGATTTAGATATGAGATGTCCCTCAAAAACTCAAGTGTGAGACAATGTAAAAATGTTCAGAGGTGAAATGTTTAGGTTATGAGAGCAGTAATGTGATTAGTGAATTAATCTATCTGAATGATTAATTAGGTGATGACTGCAGGCAAGTTGGGTGGGGTTAAAAAAATAGGTCACTGAGGACATGACTTTGGGGGTTTATATTTTGTCCTTGGTGAACAGAGGTTACTCTCTGCTTCTTGGTTGCCAAGTCCTGAGCTGCTTTCCTCTGCTACACCCTTCCAGCATGATGCTCTGCCTCACCTGGGGATCAGAACATTGGAGTTAGTTGACTATGGGCTATACCTCTAATACCAGGAGCCAGAACAAATTTTGCCTCCTCTAAGGAGTTCTTGTCAGATATTTTGGTTATAGTGACAAAAAGTTGACTAAAACAATATGCTTCATGGAGTCTGGGTTATATTGGTTTCCTTTCAGGGTTGGGGTTGTAGCTCTGTGGTACAGTGTTTACCCAGCACATGTAAGATCCTGGGTTTGACACTCAGCACTGAAAAAAAAAGGACATAATATTTTCCTTTCAAAACAATTAAATTTGTATGCTTGTTTGTTTGGACAGGCAATTAAAGAATGATCAAATCCTTTTGGTTCTATCAGACTTACTTTAATTCTTTGTTTGGGTGGGTCTATTTTGCTTTTGATGCTAGCCCTATGCTGTGGCCCTTATTCCACAGCATATTGCTTACTCATAAATCATGGCCAATTTAAAGCTTAAATTAAATCACCAAAGGGTGCAGTCATATTTCTACTTTGATGCCATCTTCCAGCATTGCAAACCTTTAGAATCATTGTTCAGCTCTGAGTTTTGCGGAAAGGCAATCTGTGCTAGGCACACAATCTCCTCATTCTCTTTTATAGCCCGGTTATCAGTCAAGGATCAATTGTAAATCCCCGTGCAAATTCCTACTGTACCCCCTTTGTAGTTTCCTCTTCTTAATACCCTCCTGACTGAATTTCAACCTCAACAACAGCAAACCATATGAGCAAAACTATTCTTTTACCTGGATTCCTCCCTCGCAGCTAGAAAGGTACCTTCTTGAAGTTCAGTGATATTATAGGGATTATCTCATATGTTTCTCTTCCTTCAATATCACTATTGAAATCTAAAGTCTAAAACCATTATATGCATTTTATACAGTTTTATAATTATTGTCAGATATAGATTAAAAAACTGCTGAATTTCAGTGAATTTATGTATGTGTATATACAATCATATTTTATAATTAGATATGATTTGGGGCCTTCCTATTATAACTCTAAAGCTGTGCTATCCAATAAAATTTTTAGAATGAGGGAAATGTACTTAGTAGATACTATATTGGGCAACAGAGCTGTAGAATTTAGAGACTGTTCTGAAAAATTTTGTCCTACATAATTAATTAATTTATTTTTATACATAGTAGCAAACTATCATGAAAAACTATTCATATAGAATATACTATATACATGTCCTCAGGAGTTTAAACATATTCTTACATTTCCAATTTATTATGTTTCAAATCAATTAAGAGAAAAAGAAAAAATATGCTATTTGGGGGATATGTGATGTTGAAGAAACAATTTCATTTTAAGTATTTCAATATAAGTAATGTATATTCATACTTTTAAATTTTCAAGTAGCATAGAATGTTTAAAAAGTTAAAACCTAACCTCATGTATTTTCAATCTAATCATGTAGATTCATTGATAGGTATGTAGATAAGTATATAGATTATAGACTGCTTCTAGGGGAAAGAGATCTCTGTAGATTAGTTATATATTTTCATACTATATATGTTGTTCTTCACCTTGCTTTTTTCATTAATGTAGATCTCATAAACCTGTGATACAAGAAGCAGAGTGTCAGAAAATGATCTCAAAAGCTTTGTCTGTATTAACAACACAATGAACAAACTGAGGTCTATTCTTGGGGTAAAGGATCTTCCCCCAAGTGGAGGGGTTATATCTAAATTCATATTCCATAGAACCAGTGGTTTCTTCTATCTGAATGAAAGACTTATTCTTCAACACAATCTATCACAGACTCCCATAGTCCCAAGGTGATGAGCAGTTAAATTCCCCAGACAATTTCAGTTAAAGCTGGGCCTTAAATTCAGAAAGCAAGGTGCTGAGCAGCCTATCTATTCCCTGATTAGCAAGATTGCTCTTCTGGTTATCTAAAGGAGATCAATGGAGTTGGTAGTATCCTTCTCCTGGAATACAGATCATATGTCCAATAATAGTACTTGGTCCTGGAATGCATTTTTTGTGAAGTATGGTAGGATGCAAGGTCTGTGCTTTTTCGTTATGCATCCTTGGTATATAAATTTCATATGAAGCCCTTTTCACTAAGTAATAATATGATAATCCAGAATTCATCCCAACCTTTTTAGGAGACTCCTGCTATTCATGAAAAGATATCACCATATCACCAGAAATACATATTGTTCATTGTATTTTACATGTAATGTTGTATTCCTTTCCATCTTAATGTCATAATACTCATAAAAAAGAGTATTTTATGATATGAAGGATAAATTACTATCCCATCTTAGAAAAGGTACTGGATGAGAACTAGCAATCTTATGCTTTAATACAAATTTTGCATAATCAAATAACATCTTTAGTATTACTCCTTCCTTGGAAATCAACAATGTAAATTAGTATATTATGAGTTTTGGAAATTTTTATAATTCATCAAAGTGGGTCAACTTGTTTACCTTATACTTATCATTTGATCATAAAATCCTCTCTTCAAGAATGTATGTAATATGCCATGAAGTTTTAAAAAAATCACTTTCAGTTCTGACATTTTATGATTATCTGAGTATTTTTCCTTTTTTTAAAAATAGCAGATTTGATATAGAAATCAAGTGAACTTTCCAAGATATTCAGTGATCAGGATATATTTAGATACTATACTAAATAAGAGACAACAGAGTTTTACTGAGAAAAAGAATGTGTTGCATAACTAGTATCTTTGGAGATGAAATCCTGAATAAGGATTTGTTTAGTTCACAGTGACACAAAAGCTAACTAAAATAATATATATTATTTCTTTGTGCAAAACACATTTTCCTTTTTTGATTAATGTTTTATCTATTTAAGTCCTAAAAGATTATATATCTATATATACTACATATATTATATATATATCATCTTAAGATATATGAGAAGATATATTTGTGTCTGCCACTTAAGTCAAACATCTGAAAATTAACATAGATTGCAAATTGTGGTAATTTATTTCTTAATCTGTAGTAGGCTGTTATTGCTTCTGTTTTTGACTTACTCCCCACCTACCATAATACATGATTTCTGCCATTTTCTACAATTTCATGACTTCTCTCCATATTACTGGTAACAAAGTTGTGAAACATACAGATGATATGGCCAATTTACATCATAACACATTAACTAACCCCTTGCTGATCACATAACCAGAATTAATTTGGGAATTCTGTATAAATTTGCCTTTCTAAGTCAACCATTTAGGAATGTTTAAATCTTACTTCCTGGTGAATCTGTTGATTACATATTAGTATTAGTATTAAGTATTACTATATTGATATATGATTTTGTTTCTCACATATGTTTTACAATTGTTTTGCCAGGAAAATTTTAAAAATTCTTTATTTAAAACTTTTTGCATTTAATTACATGATGTAAAAAACTCATCAAGTATTTACTGAGTTAAATCTTTATTGTATCATGGAACACATAAAAGAGGTATGAAGCAAGGCCCTTCACAGGGAAGCTATTACATTTCCTTATGACATCAAACTGGAAGAGGATTGAAACATCTGAATAACTTGTGCAATGGAGTTTATTTATGCTTATAAATTTTATGCAATGGACATAATTTATGCTTATAAATGCTTATAAATTTTATCAATATTAACACAAGAATAAAAAAAAAAAACCTCACTGTTGCCAAGAAATCAGACGTATGCACAATTTTGCAGCAAGTTAGCAGGGATACTCAAGAATGCTGTACTACCAACAACTCTGATTAAAATGTCAAGTGTTAAATGGGTATAATCAGTCTTGATTTTTTTCTTTCTTCTAGTTGATTTGTGTTTGGCTGAAGGCAATCATTGTGTATATGTATGTGTGTGTCTTCACTGCTCTTTATTTTCTGCCAGAAAAGAATGAGCATTCAATTCCCAAGTTCTACCCAAATGTCACAAAATGAACAAAGAAACTTACAAACAGGAAAGTCAAGCATTTTTTTCTGTTCCTTGTAATTATTTTAGGAGTAAGTCTTCTAATCAGTCACGGTTTACAACTCTCCTGCAGACTCTTGTAAAAGTCATCTAAAAGATTGTTTTTAAAATGCAACATCCTTGGAAACATCCTAATCCTTTCCCCATTTCTGATTGAGTAGATCTGAAGTAAGGCCTACATAAATGCATTTTTAAGAAGATATTGAGGTAATTCAGATGCAAGTTTTATTGAACTGTACTTTAACATGCCTAGAAACATATCCTAGAAAGATTAAGTAAATATGGTCTATAAATGGGAAAAATTGAAGTCAATCATTCACTCCTTCATTCAACAGACACAGCAGGCCCTTTGCTGGTCATTCAAAACACCTGAAGGAAAAATAAAACGTGGTCTTCAAGAAGTTTACATTATAATTAATAAAGTACTTGAAGCTCTTTCACTTATTAGGTATTATTAGTTCTTTCTGAATATCATATTAAAATAATGTTTATTTCACATATTAAATACTTCAAGGTTATGAAAACTTAACCTTGTTTTCAGGATGTTAAAGCAATCTGACCCCATACTACTTCATAAGATTGTTTCATATAAATCTTATTTGTTCAGTATTGGCAAACTCAGTGGTCCCTAAATAATTCTCTAAGTATAGACTGAAAAAATATGGTTGTTTTCATAAATGGAGAAAATGTCTACAAGTTAAAAAGGGTGCTTAGATGAATATACACATACTCAACACACACACACATACATGTATATATATATATGAATGTACAGATGGCTTGGTTTTTCTCATTTTGTTTATTTTGCATAATACTCTCTGTGAGAGTATTATTATTCTTAAAATAACATTGAGGTATGGAGGTTCTCTGAAAAAATTTTAATTTATGAAGCAGTTCAGTTAATATATGTATGTTACATATTAATGTATATATTATGTGTAATATATGCACATATAAACAATTTAAACACTGCAAAGAGAATCATTAATTAGCATCCTATGCAAAATCCTTGGTACTAGCGGAGTAGGCACAACAAAAAATTTACTCAATATGCAACAGTCATAAAGAAAGATTTGGAGTGCTTGACATTGGAAATGTACTTGTTATATATGATTCAAAACATTTTAATCTATACAAGTATATTCCTGTTCATAGAATATCTCTTTTCAGTCAAATGATATAAAATCAATTTAGCAAGTATTTACTAAGTCTCAATATTTATTACACTGTGAAAATTATAATAGACATTGAAACAAGGTCTTTCCCTCAGGGAAATTACAATAATTCCTTATGGCACCATTAAAATGAATATGCATAAATTTGATACTTGAAACAATGAAACTAGATGAAATCAACCTAGAAAGAACTTGGATCCCATCTTCTAGGAACAGGCAAAAGAAGATGAATTAGTAACAAAAAGAAACAAGCTCCTACTACATAGCTCAGTTACAGTCTACATATTAAACTAATTTCTTTGTGTCTGATTTATCAGTTAGAGTTTCAGCAGGACATTTTGTTATTGATAAAATCTTTATCCAAGACTTTCCATATGCCGGGTTCTTTTATAAACACTTCATGAGTACTAATTAAATCATTTGTTGTTCATGACAAATACATGAGGTAGGCACTATTTTTATTCCCATTTTACCTGTGTAGAAACTGATTCATAGAGAGTTAAGTAGCTCACCCAATGTCACACGGTGTATCTTAGCACTGGCAGGTGGATTCAGGCAGTCTGATGCCAGTGGTCATTTCATTAACTACTTCACTGTGCAGACTTCAATCATATTCAGTTTTATATCTTCCAGTACTTAATGTTTTGTCTTACTTAAAGTAGTTATTCAATGATAATTGTTTAATAATGAAGAACAAAATGAGTAATGTGGCTTTCAGAAACCTAGAAAAGACACACTACTGTGGTAGAACCCAAAGGGGGAACAGCCACATTATGAAAAGTAGAAATATTTACACAATACCAATATACCAATGCTCCTCAATTTACAATGGAGGTGCTTACCTATATGCTGAAAATATCATTGAATTGAAAATACCATAAACTTAAAATGCATTTAATACACTTTAACTAATAAACATCATAATTAACACTGTACACTAGATTAATTGTTTATTCTTGTGATCACACGACTGACTGGGAGCTGCCATTTGCTGCTACAAGAGAGTATTGCACCACATACTGTTAGCCCAGGAAAATATCAAAATCTGATGTATGATTTTTACTGAAGGCATATCTCTTTTGTGCCACGAAAAAGGTGAAAACATCCTAAGTTGAATCATTTTGAGTCAGAGACCATCTATATTGATGATAAAATTAATACTATAAATCTGAAATGAGAATGGCAACCATATATTTAAAAAATTATGGTCACCTTAATAAAAACAGACTGTGGACAATACAAAAGCAAAAAATATAAGTATCATTACGTAATTCAAGTAAATTCATAACAAAATATATTCCACTTCAGCAATTTGGGGCAGCCTGGAATGGTTGTGGGCAGTCATAATCATTGGTACTAGCTGAGTATCATTATAGAATGGTGAATTAAGCAAAAATAGCTTGATGGGAAAGTTTGTGGTAAAGTTGAAATATACTTATGAAGTAATGCACTGGATATTTTTCACTTCCACCTATCTCATACACATCATTATTTGAAATATTTCATATTAATATTAATAACAACATTCACTCACCAGTTTATCCTAAAGCATTTACTTAGAATCTACTATTTATGAGGTACTGTGTAAGTTAGGTGTGTGTTTGAAGGGGTTCGATATTTTGGATCCTACCTTTGGACACTACCTTTTTAATACACAAAATTATTTTAAATGCATATTCTTTATTTCTCCAGGTAACAACCATGGGAGAACTTTTTCGTCTTGTTTGTTTTGTTCCTTAAGTAAACTATTAGTTATCATTTTCTTTGATAATAACTTTACCCTTCTATATTATGATAATTTTGAAGGAAAAACATGATTATTCCTCTTTGCAATCCTTCTAATATGCACACACACACACACACACAAACACACACACACACACACACTTCTAGCAGAGTTCCTACAAATAGTAAGCACATGATATTATGCTTAGAATTGTCCTAAACAGCCCTACATAAATCTAATATTTTCCTATTCCTCTATCCTATTTTGCTTACTTTGCTTCACTATATTACTGATACAGTCATATTTTTCCTATTGGTCATTTACTGATTCACTCCTGCATTTAGTGGACATTGATTGAGCATCTACCATTTGCCAAGTATTGTTAACACAGCAGTGAATAAACTTGTGAAACATATACCTTCATGTAGCTTACATTTTATTAGAGAAAGGTAGATAATAAAAATATATAATATGCTAAGTGGTGATGAACGCTAGAAGGAAAAAATGCTATTTTATAGAGGAAGGCCAAGAAATGCATCATTGCCTAGGTGACAGGTGTGTGGACACCTGAATGGAGTGAGGAGGAAAGACATTGTGGAGGAAATAGTGATAAAATGTAAAAGCTCTATGGTAACAGGAATATAAATTAGGTTGTACAAATAGTGGAGATGAGGGCCAAATCACAGAGGGATCTGAAGAAAGAGATGAATTACAGATAGCTATAAGTTTTTTAGTCTGGACAATGGTAGAGTGGAGTTATCATTTACTGAGAAGAGTAAGTGACCAAGAATAAAATTTTAAAGAGGAGAATTTAGGAGCTCATTTGAGCACATGTCAAATTTGAGATGCCTATTAAACATCTGAGGTAGAAATATCAAATCAATAGTTGAATAAAGTCTGGATTTCATGGGACAGATAGGACTGAAGATAAAAATGTGTGTGTTATTAGCATATAGATAGACATTTAAAGTCATATGCTTCCTATGAATAACATAGGAAGCAAATGTAGACAGAGAGGGGAGAAGAACCAATATTTCAATTCTAAGGGCACTCTAATATTTACAGATCAGGAAGATGAGAAAAAATGACCACCAGTGAGGTAGGATGATAAGTCCAAGTGTTTGGGAGGCCCCAAAAGACAAGTATTTAAAGAAGGGAGGAATCAATCCTGTCAAATACTGCTGAAAGGCTGAATAAGATGAAGATCAAAACATGACTTTTAGTTTTAGGCAACATAAAAGTCATTAGTGAGTGTGACAGCAATAGTTTCAGAGAAATGGAGTGCACAAATGCCTGACTGGAATGAAGTGAATGAGAATATTCAAGAAAAATAAAGATAACACATATGGACAACTCTTTATATGAAGGCAGCTATAAGGGCAGCAGAGAAATGTTATGGCAGCTAGCCAGAAGGGATATGAGGTCCAGAGTGTTTTTTATTAATTATGAAATAAAATATAATTTGTTGGCAGGCTGATGGAAATTATTGGGTAACAGGAAAAAACTGATGAATCCACAGAGGGCAGAGAGAGATTGTAGGAGCCATATTGTACATGTAAGTAAAGAGGTTTACAATGTACAGAATAGGAGGAATAGTTAGTCTAGGGTAGAAGCATCAATGATTCATCTATACATCACGAAAAAAAAGCAGGGTGAATAGGTAGACATGTAAGAACTGAGGAGTGATGCGTATTTCTAGTATTTTCTAATTGCTTCTCTTTTCATAGAGAATTAGGAAGGAAAGCCATGAGTGGAAAATAAAGTGAGTAAGAGATGTGAAATAGTCACCGTGCAGGAGAAAGGAAGAGTGAATTAACTTGCAGAAAAGTGGAGTTACTAGGCACCTTTAATTCCCCCATTTAATGTGAATAGACATTAATACAAAAGCAAGGCTAGGCATCATGGTTGTATTTCTCCACTCAACTTTAGGTGCTCTCTTGGAGGTCAGCATAAAGTTGGTGGGGCTAAAGTTAGCTGGGGGGGCAGGGGTGGAGTTTTGCCAGGCGAATACAATGGAAGGTTAAGGACATAGGTGTTGAGGGGTTTTGCAAGTTAGTGATTATATTGTGATGCTAGCTGCTGCAATAGATAAGCACTAAAATATCATTTTTATTACAATAGAAGTTTATTTCTCATTCATGTGAAGTACACAACAGGTGTCCTTCATCAGGGAAAACCATCCTCCACTAGATTGTAATTTTATGACCAGAGACCTTTTTGGTTTTAGTGCCCTAATCCCAGTTCCTCTGACAGCACCCTAAAAGAAGATGGTCAGATTTCCAAAAATGAATTCCAGTATCGACTTTTGCTTTACAATAAAATTTATCCATATTAATATGTATGCTAATTTTTAAATTTAATTGGGCATGTGAACATTTAGATGTGAGGTTTTATGTATATGTTTAAACAACACATTGCACTAGGCAATATATATTGGAAAACATCTCAGAACTAAAGTTTTTCTAACTGTATCACAAGGTTGTTGAGAGAAAGAAACAAGAGCCAGAAATGTAGAATCAAGAGGTTTTTTTGTGTGTGTGTGTGGTGCTGGGGATCAAACCCAGGGCACTCTACCAACTGAGCTATATCCCCAGCCCCAGAATCAAGAGTTTTGTATGATACTTAGCATATAAACATGAGAAACATTGTAATTTTAAGTTGGTAAATATAAAATTAAAAATAAAAAAAATTGTGTGTAAACAAGAAGTCATATCTTTTCTTTTTTTTTTTTTTTTTTTTTTGTACCAGGAATTGAACTCAGGGGCACTTAATCATTGAGTCATATCCTGAGCTACTTTTTATTCTTTAATTTTGAGGCAGGGTCTCACTGAGTTGTTTAGGGCCTTGCTAAGTTACTGAGGCTGGATTTGAACTTGCCATCCTCCTGCCTCAGCCCCCCAAGCTGCTGGGATTACAGATGTGTGTCACTGTGCCTGGCAAGTAGGTGTATTTTTTTCTGTAGCTATATCAAGGACTAAATATAAAACCATTGTGAATTTTAATGTCAAACAGACATTAGACAATACTTAAGGAATAGTGCACATAGGAGAATCGGAAAGTGAATACATACTATTGCACCAGATCCTAAATTTTTATTGGATTTTATCCCTTTGCTTATGGAAAGGTACATTTCTAGAGATATTCTTTAATACAACTAATTATTCTTTATAGTAAGATAGCAAAACTTGGGATTTCCTTTTGTCAGAAAAATACCAAAGATATCCAAAAATCTGATTAAATTGGTCATTTAGGTTCCCATGTCTGAAATCCAGGTGATCTCACAAAGATTATAAGGAATTCATTTCACTGAGGTTTGAAAAAGTGTAATATGAGATAGGTTTATTTGATTGCCAGCAACAGAAGCAGAAATAACAAAGTTATGAAGGGGGATAAATAAGTATTTTAAAGTTCAGAGACTTGAAGGAAAACCAGGTCTTAGAACAAAAACCAGACAACTTTGAAGATGTAGGTAGCGATATTCATTTTATTCTTTTTCTAAAATTTGTTGAGTTTAAACTATTAGAACACTTACATTTTACAGAATAAGTGTGGTCACAAGTTACTCTGCTTTAACAACTACCCTTAATTACTGAAACATTTGGTAGTATTACTTATTAGGCTCTGAAAAGTGTGTTGCTTACTTCATGCATCTTTGACTTGTTGTCATGTAAAGATACAGATATTTGATCAGCATAGCACCTATCAAGAACATCATGTAATGGGACTGAGTGACAGCTAAGTAAGCTCCCAGTAAAAGACCTAAAACAGAAAGCCATAGAACAATGCTAATTCAAGGAGATGGAACAGACAATGTTTGGAATGCCTTGAGGGAATGTGTCAGGGGATTTGAGTAGCTCGTTATTTGTGTAACTTCAGAGTCTACATTGCTAAAAAGCATATGTGTCTAAAATATGCATAACTGGTTGATTTCCTTTGACTCTCATCTAATCACTCTAGCAATTTCAAAATGGTACAAAAAAATCATTTCCAAGAATACTTTGTCTCATGCTGAAGAACAAGTAGCACATTACACTGCATTCTGTTTTCATAATCAAGCAACACTCTCCATGCTACTCTATGCAATCACAAAGCTGATTGGCTTATACTCTAATTATAGATTTGCACACTTTCTCTCAGCACATATGTTAAGCCTTGGGCAAAATATCATATGTGCTGTCACAGGAAAGGTTTATTGAACTGAATCATTAACTGTATTCTCAGTTATAGCATTATCAACTTCAAGTTTTATCTCTTAAATTGAAAGTATGTACATACATTTCTACGCTATTTTCTTTGGTTGGTTGTTTTCAAAGAAAAGATTTATGTGGATGACTGATTTAATATTTCCCTTAAGGCATTCTGTTGATTTACAGTTGAAGACTGAATCTGATAAATGTATACTGTGAATCCTGCTTAAGAACAGCAACATTTTGTAAAACCTTATCTAACAGTGAATGAACCCTAAGCAGCAGATACAGGAGATATTTACCTCCTATTCACTGTATATTCTTAGAGATTTGATGGGCATGATATTTATCACAATCACCGTGTAATGATGATTTGCTATGAAGTTGTTGGCATCAAGAGATAGCTCAATAATCCCAGAAATAGTTTTTGAGTATGACAACAAATTGAATTGCCAGAAACTTTTATTTTCAGTTAATAAGTTACATAGCTTGTCCCAAAATTTTATTTTCTAAACTATGGCAGCAAAATTTATTTCAGATGTGTTAAAAATGTTTAGATATTCAAAGAAGTATATTCGTATTTGCTAAGAACCTGGTATTGTTTTGAAAAGAGGGATGAGCATAAGAGACACTGAAAAGCGATTTGTTTTGTTTTAGTTATTAATCTACCCTACTGAGGAGCCATCCTGAAGCAACTCTTAAAAATAAACCTGGTTGCTGTGCTCATACCCCACATCTAAACTGCAGTTCAGTTCCTATCCCTAGTGAGGTTAGCAAATTATAGACTCTTCCTTGCACTGCCTCTCAGCCTGAATCCCATCATAAAACTATATTAATAAATAGCTTGTAGGAATAGAAACAAAAGTAACAACATTCCTGTACTGTTCCCATAGCATCATTTAATAACTTCACCTCTCCTGTCATGTGAACACTCTTCAGGAAATTATAGAAGGCACACAAATATTGATCTAAATGAACCTGAAGGACAGCGCCATCTTGTTTGCCTTGCAGCTGCGCCATTAAAAGCACAGATAATAAAATACAATTTTTTTGATGTGACCTATTGTGAAGTTTGTTTGTTTTCTCTTCTTTAATATCCCAATTTTCCTGAAGGGAATTTGTACTTGAAAAGGAATTTGTAATTGATGTAATAGAAGTCTAATTACTACCCCTGGCCAATTTTAAAATAAGAAATCAATACTACCTTTGAAATGACATTTAATACACAAGTATCTAAGTCACTTCTTACAAATTTTAGTGACTATTGAAACATTATTACAAAATTTAATGGATACATTATACATCTTTCATATCTCTGTTATAGAAATATTCAGTGTTCTTTTTTTCTCACCAGAATAAACCACAAAAGATATAGTAATGGTGTTTTGGACTGTCAACAATGTTTGTTACTCACAATAGCAACAAATATACTGTTACTTTACTGATAAATTGATGCCATTTATTTTCATTCACTGCTCCATCTAACAACCTTGTAAAGAAAATTACATTGCCCATTTATAGCACTATTTAGCATTTTCACAGAGAAGGAAGAATTACCACTAATTAGTGTTTTATAGTAGAATTGAATAATGTCTTCATTACTATGCATTATCATATTCTATAAAAACTACTAGAAAGAATTTCTGGACAGAGATTTGAATACTTGTGAGTACTGTAAATGGGTGGAATTCCAGCAATATCTGATACTTGCCATCAATGAACAAAGACTCCATTTGAATCATTATATTATAAAAATCCAGAGTAAAATCATGACTGTGACCTGAAGTAAAGACTATCTATACACGCTGCTCTTTCCTTTAACAAATGGTCACATCCAAAGATGATTAATCACTCTTAGAAAAGGAGTTTAATCATTTAAGCAAGCTAATTATAGAATAAAATAATTGTCTTTTATTTCAGATTGAGTGCTTAATGTATTTCATCAATTTTGTCAGTCCAAATATTTTAATATCTGGCCAAAATTTCAAAACACAGTTTTTCTTTTCTATTTTCTCCAGGTTAGACATGCACTATTATCTGTTTATACCTGGAAAAAATAAACTCTAAAAATATGGTGCCTTTTTTGACATACTTTGTTTTGAACAATAACAAATATAAAAATAAGACAGAACTTACATCTCATAATTGTTTTAGTTTGTATTAAGACATGCATAAGACATGCATTCAAGTAGGGTCTAGATCCTAACTAGCAAGGTTTGACATAAGGTCCTATAGCTGGGTTGCAACTTACAGGACACAACCATGGCAGTGGGGAAAACATGTCTTAGTTTTTTAAAATAGTTTTATTGTATATTTTACCTACCATATAACTCATTGATTCAAAATGTATAGTTCAGTGGTTATATTCACCAAGTTGTGCAACCATCACAACAATTTAATTTTTTAACATTTTAATATCCCAGAAGGAAAATCCATGCACATTAGTAGTCAATCTCACTTCCATTATCCTTCCCTAATCTCAGCCCCAGGCCAACATTAATTGATTTTCTGTCCATACAGATTTGCCCATTCTGGACATTTTACATAAATAGGATAATGTAATATGTGGTCTTTTGTGACTGGTTTCTTATTCTTTTCTACTTTTCTTCTTAATTTTTTTTTTTTTTTTGCAGTGCTGAGAATTGAACCCAGGGCCTCATGAGTGCTAGAGAAGAACTCTACCACTAAGTTACATCTTCAGCCCTATTTCATTCTTCTTATTGTCAAAGAATGTGAGTATGTGTAAATAGCACATTTTATTATCCATTCATTAGTTGAGATTTTAGACTTTTCCAATGTTTTGTCTATTATGAATAAATACTAACATGAAAAGTCATGTAGTGTTTTCTGTGGACCTATATCTTCATTACTCTTGAGTATATACCAAACAGTGATGTTGCTGGCATTCAGTAATTCTGTATCTCACATTTTTGGAAGCTATTAAAAACTGTTTTCTAGCTACACAATTAACATTCCCACCAATGATGTGTGAGGGTTCCAGGTTCTTCACATCCTCACCAACACTTGTTATTGTCTGCCTTTTTAATTTTTGCTATCCTTAATGTGTAGTGATTATGAATATATTTTTATGTGTTTATTGTCCATTTAGATATCTTTTACCAATTCAAATATACTGTCAACTCAAAGGAAGTCTTTCTTCCTTCCCACTTCAGTTTGTATAAAGAAGAACTTTCATTACTCATGATATTCTTAGGATATTCCTCACCTTCCATTGTGATATGGCAAGTCAAGACATAATCAATGAATAATATGAGATGCTCATGCCCACAAATACTTGAGTTTCCTATCTCATTGTTGAAGACCTAGTGTTATTTCCATAGCTCCTGCCACACTTCTGAATTAAAGTCTCAACTCTTTGCAACCACTCATTTCATTCCCAATTGTCTCAGCTCTTCTGTACTGTCTCCTTCAAGTTCATGATAATATCTGTATCCCACAGACTGAGAAGCCCAATACATTATTTCATTCCCTTAAATTCACACATATTCCTCAGTGATTTTAATGAACTGCACAGATGACTTTTTTTTTCCCCAATACACTGCTATTTTCTATCTTCCAAAAGAAAGTGAATCTGGAAATGTAAAAACTAAGTCTGTTGTTATAAGATAACATGAGACTTAAAGAGAATTACCATAAAATTCAAATTTCACATCTCATTATGAACCTTCTCCCTCTTTTTTTTCTTCATAGGGAACACTTTTTTCTTTATCTTCAAGTCTCATGAAAAGTCATTTGTCATCATGTCCTCCAACCCTCTATATTGAGATTATAGAAAATCTGAATCATTTTGATTACCAAAGCTTGATCTTTTGATAGTGAAATCTTATAATTTTTTAAATGTATATCATCCAGATAATAATGTCAGTTTCCTTTAGAATCTTATTTTGCTACAAAATAAAAAATATACATCAAAACCTTTCTTATGTTAAGCCATGCCTACTCTGTTGTTTCTGAGACAATAAATAAATATGGATTAAATGTAATGGACAAATGATTAAAGTGAAATAATCTACCTTAATAGTAATGGAAAATATATCAAAATTCACTTCAAATTATCTTTTCCCCTGTATTTTATCAATGCTGTATCCTAAAATATTATGTGGTTATAAACAAATATGAACATAAAAGTTTAGAAATCACATAATATTTGTTTTTGGCACCACGATAAGTTAAAATATTGCCCCTATTTTTCTTATATAAATATTTTCCTTCACAGATTATTTTTATTGTAATGAGAACACTTAACATGAGAGTCATCTATTAACAGATTTTTAATTATATAATAGTAATGTTGTATATAGGCACAATATTGTAAAGCAGATTTCTAGAATTTACTTACATTGTATAACTGAAAATTTATATTCATTGAGTGCATTTCCCATGTTCCCCTCCACCCAGTCCCTGGTACTCGCCATTCTATTCCCTTAAAAGTTTGACTATTTTAGATAGCTCATATAAGTGGAATCATTCAGTATTTGCCTTTATGTGATTAGTTTTTTATATCAAGCATAATGAGAAGAGATATCCCCTAGGAATCTGAGGAATTCCTGGAGAGAAGGAGAAACTTGTTGCAGGATCAGTGGAGTCCTGCAACACATACCAGTTGAAGGGACAGAAAGAGGTCTATAGGAAAGTAGGTATGAATTCAAGGAACACTGAGGGTGATCTCAAGAGACAGAGATTCCTTTAGCGATAAGACCAGGAATAACCATTCACAGGAGATTGTTAGCCATCTAGACATGAGAGAGCACTTTGTGTTCCCATGTTCATTGATTAATTATCCAAAATGATTTGTAGATTCAATGCAATCTCCATCAATATACCAATGAAATTCTTCACATAACTAGAAAAAAATAATCATAAAATCCAAATGGAAGCACAAAAACAATAACAAAAGCCAACTTGAACAAAAATAAAAAAGGTGGTGGCATCACAGTACCAGATTTCTTGGTATACTATAGAGTCATAGTATACTGGCATAAAAACAGACACATATAATAATATAATATATATACATATATATATACAGTTGATTTTTAATAAAGATACCAAAAATATACATTGGGGAAAATCAAACCTTGTTAATAAGTGGTGCTGGGAAAATTAAATATCTATATACAGGAGATTGAAACTTGGTCCCCCATCTCTTACCCTCTACAAAACTCTACAAAGCTGGGTGAGGTGGCACATGCCTATAATCCCAGCAACTCAGGAGGCTGAAGTAAGAGGATCACAAGTCAGAGGTCAGCTTCAGCAAATACCAAGACCCTACCTCAAAAAATATTAAAAATCGGCAAGGGACATAACATGGTAGTACAGCACCTTTGGGTTCAATCATCCCTAGCACTGCAAGAGAAAAAAAGAAATGCAACTAAAAATGGATTGAAGACCTAAATATAAGACCTGAAATTATGAAACCACTAGAATAAAACATAGGGAACACACTCCAATATATTGGTTGATTTTTTTAACTATGAGCCTCAAAACACAGGCACCAAAAGCAAAAGTAGACAAATGATGGTATCAAATTAAGAAACTTCTACACAGCAAAGGAAACAATCAACAGAGTGAAAAGACAACCTATAAAATGGGAGAAAATATCTGCCAACTATTCATCTGACAAATGATTAATATCCAGAATATATGTTACTACAAACTTAACAAAAAAGTAATCCAACTAAACAATGGACAGATGATCTGAATAGACACATCTCAAAAGAAGAAATACCAATGGCCAAAGAACATTTTTAACAGTGTTCAATATCTTTAGTCACCAAGGAAATGAAAGTCAAAACCACCATGAAATATCTCACATGAGTTAGAATGGCTATTATTTTAAAAAGTTAACAAATGCTATCAAGGATGTAGAGAAAGAAAAACTCTATATACAGTTGGTGGGAATGCATATTAATACAGTCATTATGGAGAACGGGATTGAGAGTCCTGAAAACCTAAAAATAAATCTACTAATAGGATCCAGTTTTCCCACTAGTAGGTATTGATCCAAAAATTAAATCTGTGTACCAAGGAGATCCTACACTCCCATGTTTATTTTGGCATTATTAATCATAGCTAAGACATGAAATCAACCTAGATTCCATCAACACATGAATGGATGAAGTAAATGTCACACACACACACACACACACACACACACACACACACAAAATGGAATATTACACAGTCATAAAGAAAGATCCTTTATTTTGCAGCAAGACTGCTAGAAATGGAGGATATTATGTTAAATGAAGTAAACCAGGCACAGAAAGATAAATGTCAAACGTTTTATCAAATGCAGAAGCTCTAAAATATCCAGCTGAATGTAGAGTAGTGATTACTAAAGGCTGAAAAGGGAGTTGATGAAAGAAAAGTTGGATAAACTGTGCTAAAACACAGAAAGATTAGGTTCTGGTATTCTGTAGCATGGTATGATCTTATTTCACAATAATATGTTGTGTATATTTATGAAGATCTAGAAAAAAGGAGCTCAAAGACTCCAAAAATAAAGAAATGATAAGGAAAGCTTTATGTTAATTGCTCTGATTTGATCAGTGCATGTTGTGTTAATGTGTTGAGATATCACACTAGTCTCCACTAATATGTACAATTAATGCATGTTAATCAAAACTATATCTTTTAGCCAGGTGTGGTGCTGCACATCTGTTGCCCCAGCTACTGAGGAGGCTGAGGCTAGAAGGATCACTTCAGATCATAAGTTCAAGATCAGTCTGTTGGCAATTATCAAGAATACGAGTAAAAATTAATATTGGTGAGGATGTGGGATAGAGTACACTCATACACTGCTGGTGGGACTGCAAATTGGTGCAACCACTGTGGAAAGCAATATGGATGTTCCTTAAAAAACTAGTAATGGAACCACAATTTGACTCAGTTATCCCACTCCTCAGTATATATCCAAAGGATTTAAAATCAGCATACTACAGTGATGCAGTCACATCAATGTTTACAGCAGCACAATTCACAATAGCTAAGCTATGGAGCCAATCTAGGTGTCTTTTCAACAGATGAATGGATAAAGAGATTGTGGTATATATTCACAATGGAGTATTACTCAGTCATAAAGAAGAATGACTTTATGGTATCCATCCAGTAAATGTATGGATCTAGAGACTATCATGCTAAGTGAAATAAGCAAATGCTTAAAAGTCAAAGGTCAAATGTTTTCTGTGATATGTGAAAGCTAACTCACAACAAGGGAGGAGAAGAGAATAGAAGTTCAGTGAATTAGACAAAGGGGACTGAAGGGAAGGGAGAGGGAATAGGAAAAGGAAAGACAATGGAATGAATCTGACATAACTTTTCTATGTACATATATGAATACACCATAGTGAATCTCACCCTCATGTGCATCCATAAGAAATTAACTAAAAAAATAACTATGAGTAAATGGCAGAAAGATCAATAGAGTGAAGGGAGTGGGTGGGGAGAGGGAAGTGAAAGGAAAAGTACTGGAGTCTAAATTAGAGAAGAAATATTTCATGCTTTTATAATTATGTCAAAATAGATTCTACTGCCATGTACAACTAAAAAGAACCAATAAAAAAGAAACTATGCAAAAGATTCACCTCCAAAAAATAAATCAGCCTGGGCAATATAGAGAGACCTCAACATAAAAAAAGAATAAAGGAAAAAGAAAAGAAAAGAAAGGAAGGTACGTGTGTGTGTGTGTGTGTGTGTGTGTGTGTGTGTGTGTGTCCTATTGGTATTTTTTATAGAAGTAAAAATGAAATATCCTAAAATTCATATAGAATCACAAAAGAGCTCCAATAAGCAATAGTCAAAATAATCTTTAAAAGAACAACACTGATACATCATGCTTTCTGATTCCAAAACATATTACAAAGCTACAGTAACCAAAATAGTATGATCCTTGCATGGAAACAGATATATAGAGTAATGCAACAGAACAAAGACCCCCAAAATAAACCTGCACATTTATGATAAATCAATTTTCAACAATGGTGCCAAGAATACACATTGGGGGCATGAAAATCCCTTCAATAAATGATTTTGAGCAAACTGAATATTCACACACACAAGACTGAAATTGAACCCTTACCATGTACCATACACAAAACTCAACTCAAAATGGATGAAAGACTTAAATGTAAGATCTGACACTGTAAAACTCCTAGAAGAAAACTTTGGGAAAAATCTTTTTGGCACTGTCCTTGGCAATATTTTTTGGATAATGACACTAAAAGCACAGGAAACAAAAGTAATAAGTAGTATTAAATCAAAAAAGGATTACTTTTAGAATCTTTTTTAGAACTAGAACACTCCTGCACAGCAAAGGGATTAACAAAATGAAAAGGCAATCTATAAAATGGGAAAATGTTTGCAAGTCATATCACTGATAAAGGAATAATATTCAAAATACACAAGAAACTCCCACAAGTCAGTCAAAAAAACTAATTAGCAGATTTTAAAATGGGCAAAAAATGTGAATGGAGTTTCCTCCAAAAGACATGGAAATTGCTAACGGATAAGGAAAAAGTTCTCAATGTCACTAATTATCTGGAAAATGTAAATCTAAAATACAATGAGATATTACCTCACATATTTTAGGATGACAGTTAAAAAAAGGGAAGAATTGTTGGCATAGATGAGGAAAAAATGTAACCATTGTACATTGTTTATAGGAATTCAAAATGGCATAAACTTTATGAAAACAATCTGGAGTTTCTTCAAAAAATTAAAAATAAAAGTACCATATATTACACTAATCCTACCTCAGCATTTATCCAAAAGAACTGAAGTTAGCATCTTGAAGAGATATTTGCACCATCATCTACATTACAGTATTAATCACAATAGTCAAGATATGAGAGCAAATTAATAGCCAAGGGATGAATGAATGGATAAATAAAATGTGTATATACATATATTGGAATATTCTTGAGCTTCAGAAAAGAAGAACATCCCACTTTACATGACAATATGAATGAACTTTAGAGCATCAAATAAAATAAACCAATCACAAAAGGAAAAACACTGACTGAATTTACTTATATGAGATATTAAAATAGTCAAACTTATAGAAATGGAAAATAAAATGGTGGTTTTAGGGACTGGAAGTAGAGTACAATTTTCTTTTCAATAGGTAAAAATTCTTAAATATGCAAGATGATTAAGTTCTAAGGAGTTGCTATACAACACTGTTCTCCTAGATTATGCTGCACACTTAAGTTTTAAAATAGATGCCTTGGTTTCTGCTCTTTCTCCATTAAAAAATTACAAATAATAATATGGGTCAGCAATTTACCAAAAAATGTCAAAAAATCAATTAAAGCTGATACAGAATCCCAATATGAAAAGTGGAATAAAAAGAAACTACTTTAGGGAAATGTAAATCAAAACTACACTGAGATTTCATCTCGCATCATTCAGAATGACAGCCGTCAAGAATAGAAATGATAATAAATGCTAGAGAAGATATGGAGAAAAAGAAAACTTTTACACAATTGGTGGGACTGTAAATTAGTAAAACCACTGTGGAAATCAGTATGAATGTCCCTCAAAAAACTAGAAATGGAACTACAGATGACCCAGCTATACTACTCCTCGGTGTTTGTCCTAAAGAATTAAAATCAACATGCTTTAATGATACATGTATACCCATAAATATAGCAGCACAATTAACAATAGCCAAAGTATGGAACCAGCCTAAGTGTTCATTAACAGATGAATGGTTAAAGAAAATGTTGTATATATAAATAATGGAGTTTTACTGAGCCATAAGGAAAAATGGAATTATGTCCTTTGGAAATGGATGGAAGTTGAGACCATTATGCTAAGTGAAATACACTGAACTCAGAAGGTCAGGGGTCATATGTTTTCTCTCATATGTGGAAGCTAGAGAGGAAAAAGGAAAATAAACATGTGTTGATCACATGAAAAGCAAAGAGAGATCAGCAGAAGACAGGAAAGGGACCACAGATGGAAGGAGTGGAGGAACGGGAAAATGTTAGGGAGAGATACTGGACAAATTTTATTGCATTGGGCTACATTTTGAAACAGGAATATATGTAAAAACGTAAGATCTAAAATAATATATACAGTTACAATGGGAGCTTAGTAATGGATGGAATTATGTTAGCCTGGAGGAATAGCTACAAAAATCATGGAGCTTTCCAGAAAGAAATTAGTAATTATAAAATCATAGTTTTCTATCCATTTACTCTGCCTTCCTCCCTAGAGGTGAGATGAGCATTGAGGGAAGTCTAAATTTCTCTTTTCATAGAAAAAGGAAACTAAGCCTACTGGAATTAGGCAACTTGCTTCAAGTGAAAGGGTAAGTTAGTGAGTGGAAAATATTTAAGTAAATGATTATTTTTCTATACTATGAAATCAGTCAAAGGTAGAGGCCATTGAAGACTAAGGAAGAAGTTAAAGCCTTAGTAAAAAATAATGCTTGATTTTTCTAATGTTTGATGAGCATTTATATGATTTAAACATTTCTTTGAATGTTGTCGTCATATACATACCAGATGTGCTCATGCATGTATGCGCATACATACCACAAAACAACACACTTATCAAATAACAAAACTTATTAAACAAGTTAAGTTGGAATATAATCAACTCATATTTGCTTAACTAAATTTTCCCCACTCTGGACAGCACACACATTTCAGGTTTCTCCCACTTCCCATGCTCCTCCTTTTCTTCATCCTCCTTCTTTATTACCTCTCCCTCATCTCTCTCTGGAAGAGAGAATGTTTCCAATTTTGGCACTGACTTAATTCAGAGTAATATGCTATTGTTTACATAAGACAACATAAATATTAAGAATCAATAAGTCTGCTACTATCTTCATCAATTTCCTATGTAACATTAAAAAAAATGATCGAAGTCCTGTGGAAATTGTAACCTAACAGAAAACTTCCTGTAGCTTAAATATCACTTTGCTACATTTTAATTATGGTACAACCTTTTTAATAGCTTTATTTCACAGGACTGAAATACTTACGCATTTTGTCATATTATTTAAAATTTGGCATTTTGTGTAGATAAGCAAATATCTAGGTGGAATAAGAGGGTATTTATGAAAAAAGTTTATATAAGCAACAGTAGCCATTCTGACTCTATTTAAACTACATAAGACAGAGGAAAGCATTTTCAACTACCACCTTACTGCTTTAAAAAGCTTTCCCCTGAGCTTTTAAAGAAAAGGAATGTTACCACAGTAATTGGATAGTCTGTGACAACATGTTATAATTTCTTTATTAATTATGATTCTTAATGTAGAGAAAATGAAATCTCTGTGTGTTTGAATTCAGTTGCCCTGCCAAAGTTAATTGCTCCTCAAGAGATGCCAACCTTGGGATGTGCTGGGAGTGTGAAAAAGAATAACTGCTGACTTTAGTATCTTATTTTCCAGTGAGTTAACATTTTTCATGTAATTAGCCCCAGTGTTCTTTTTAGATTAACAGATCAACTAATAACATGTTATGTTTTAAAAGAGGCAAACAACAGGGAAGTGGGAACATAACAAGAGCACATTTAAAGGGCATAGAATCATTATAATAAATGCATTTAAACAATAGTGCCATCTTAACCTTTATAAAGTTTATTTACCTTTGTATGTACTACTCAAAATAAGTATAGCATCAAGTTTAATATGCTATAGCTTGGCATTCGTTTATGTAACTTATGTAGTTTATTAATAGGACGTAATGTTAGAATATCTTTCAGATTATATTTCATGCATAGTGTACCTTCTTACAATAAAATCATTTTAACAACTAAAATTTATCTAGCTTCTGATAAAAGTATACTTGACACAATTGATATTCTAAAAGATTAGGTGGTGTAGAAGGCTTTCATATTATTGGTTTCTCTAACCTGACTTCTCTAATATATAACCCCATTACTAAGTAAAACCATCAAAAACCTACAAATTTTACACCCAATGCTATAATGCTCCCCAGAAATGATTACACAGACTTACAATTCAGCACAAACAGTATGGAATTTATTTACATTCCCTAAAATACATGTTCATTTGACATGATTTTCTACAGGTTTTGAAAAACAGTATCAATGAAAATATTTTATTTTTTGATCCTCTTATAAAGTACTTATGCAAAAATATATTTTCAAGGTCACTACTAGGGAAAATTCTGCATCTTAATCAAGAAGTATGCTTCATTTAATTGGATGATTGGCATATATCCTGGCATTCATCCAATTTTCAAGTGAGCAGAATATGAATAATACTAAGAAAAGCAATACACATTGAAGAAGCTAGACATTACATATTAAATATTTGAGCATAGGGGAAATTTATGGAACATTTATTTGATTCAGATTTAGATTTAGAACAACATAGTGAGGGTTGGGATGAAAGTTAAAATAGGAGACACTTGTCAAGGAATTGGATCCATGATCAAAATATCCAGATCAATATTCTCATTATCAAATTCTTTTAATCTTAATGAGACTGAAATATACCAGTTGCCATCTATAAAATTCTGTGATAACCATTCTCTCTCTATATATATAGCACCTATTCTCACCCCAGAGTTTTGCTATCTCCCCTCCATTCCCTAAAAATTATTTTACAAAACAAAATTGGCTCCATAGACTTCTTTTGGAAAACTTATGAAGAAGTTCATTGGGTTCATGATTCTGGATGCTGGAAGGCTCAAACAGCATGGTGTGTGATAGGAAACTATAGACACTCTCAGAGAATCATGGAACTGGGTGATAGTTCCAAAACTTTTTCAACCTAAAGCAGTGATGTGATAGTAAATATTTAACTAAAATGGTTCTCCAGAAATATACCTCCTTGATTTGTAGTTTTACTCTGATTTCTGTGCCATAAATACTCCTTTCATGGCTGATTCCATGCTACCAATATATCATTGAATATGGACTTGGGAGACACGCATATATTTGGCTTTGCAGAACCAGTGTTCTGACTCCTGAACATTAATATATCACTATTTAATCTAGGTAGTTGTTAAATGTTGGCAGCCAATAGTGATCTCTTCTCAGCTTACTAAACTTTCGAGTCCCCTCTGCAATTGTGTTCTTTCCCTGTGAGCACTAATCACAATCTAAGCTAATTTTACTATATTCTTTGGAAATAAATTTTCTCTGGTTTATGACATTTTTACATTCTGACTTCTTGTTCTTGAAAGTCATTAAGTGATCTTTTAGCATTCTCTTTTGATATATACTCAACTGAGTCTACTTTGTTTTTTTTTAAAGCCTGTGTCTTAATTTCTATTTCACACCATAAATCATATTCCAGTATATAGTTTGACTTGATTTAGTTAGTTCAAGTCTTACTAGTACTTACATAATTCACTAGAACTTTTAATTAACTGCATGAATACAAAAAAAGTATTTTCTGTTTATTTCAACTTCCCTCTTAATCCATGGCCTCATATGGGTACATCCTATATATTTGGTTCACTTTTTTGGATTCTCCAAATTTCTTCTTTTCCTCTTCTTTTAATCTTTTTTTAATCTTCCTTTCTTTTACATATCTCTCTCTATCACTGAATTTCTATCTTAAAAAATGATTATAATATTATTAATAGCAAATGATATATCAAATTCATACTAAAATAACACCACTGACTCCAAACAGTAGTGTTGATGAGTATAGAATTTAAAATCAGAAAGACCTAAGTTCAAATATCCTGGTAGCATTGGGCCTTTGAGTAAATTGTTTTAACTCTTTGAGCCCTAGATTTCTTATTTGTAAAATGTGAATAATTTCTACATTTTGTGGTTGTTGTAATAACAGTAAGGTATGCATTGTTCCAGGCATATTTATAAGAACTGAATAAATGTTAATCACTAGAAAAGTAGTAATAGTAGTGGTGTCAGTAGTGGTAATAGTAGCAGTAGTAATAGTTGTAATAGTAGTAGTAGTAAGTAAGGCTCACAATATATTTTTAAGTAGTAAAAATTATGTACATTGTAATAGGTTTCAAAACACATCACATTCTATTCTGGGTATGACGGTATGTGCCTGTAGTCTCAGTTACTCAGGAGACTGAGGCAGGAAGATCTCTTGGGCCCAGGAATTTAAGACCAGCATGGGAATAATAGCAAGAAGTGTCTTAAAACCAAAACACAACAAAATCAATCACATTATTCTTTCACAGTTTACTTATATGACCTGTAGAGACCTGTTTTCTAGAATACTAGCAAGACTTAGGGGTAAATATTCTTTGTGCAACCTGATTAGCATAAATCTTTCAAATCAGTGAACTTTATGCAATGTAAGAATACTATTTAAGGCAAAAAGAATATGTTCCAATCCTAAATATACTATGCATTTGCTCTCAGCAAATTAGAATCCTTTATAATCACATAATTTCTAGCTATAGTAATATCGAAATACTACAGCACTTCTGCAACTTCCACTGTGTGCTCACTTACAGTGAGAAGATTTCCTTTTATAAGATTATGCCTAGTAAAATGTTACCAGTGGAGTAACTTCTTGGTATCTGCAAGGGTTCCAGGACCCCCAAATTTACAAAAATCCACAGGCATTCATATCCCTTATATAAAATGGTATATTTGTAGCCAACCTACATATATCTTCCTATATTCACTATATCATCTCTAGATTATTTTTAATATCTAATATGATGAAAGTGCTATGTACATAGCTCTATATTATACTTTGGGGGACTAATGACAAGGAAAAATTCTATACATATCCAGTACAAAAATTTTTAAATACTTTTGATCTACAATTAATTGAATCCATAAATGTGGAACCCACAGATAGGGAGGACCAACTGTATTTTTCTGAAATTTGGCTTTAGTACTATGTGAACTATTTTGTGTTCAGTTCTATGACACTCTACTAAATTCAGTAGATTATTTTGGATACTACTTATGACTTTAAAATTGTTTTGAAGGTCTACCCAAATTAGACTCACTTGCAAAGTTGGAATATATTTCCAAAAAGTTAATATCCCTTGGAGATTTTTTATTTAACTTCTAACTAACAAAAATTGCATGTATTTATGGTGTAGGACATGATGTTTTGATTATGTATATATTGTAGAATGTCTAAATCAAGCTAATTAGCGTATCCCTCACGTATTTATAATTTTTACATGTTAAGAACAATTAAAATCTATCTCTTAGCAATTTTCAAGTATATAATGTATAAAAACACCTAAAAATGTTCATTTAATTAAGCCAGATACCACCAGCAATTCCATTGTTTCTGAAGGCCTGATTTCCAGTTCAGGAATTTCTATGGATTTATACCTTTCTCCTAACCCCTTCTCCCTTACTCCAAACACTTCTAAAATCTCATGTTTACCACCCATGAATCTCTCTGTTTGTATCAATATGCTATTTTGTGCAAATATATCCTATTCAGATTTTGAATTTACTAATTAATTTGTTCTTGGTTTAGTTTCCTAGTTAAATTGAAACACTTAGTGATTTCAATTTTGAAACATTCCCCAGATCAGCTTCCAGCACCCTTGGAACATTCTTGGCTTTCTCTGTTCATTATTATATGGACTTGAAATACTCATATGGATTTCTTTGGGGAAAGAGCACAATACAAGTAATTTAAAATAAAAACATACCTTGCTACTTTTCCAAGTAATATTTACAAACAATGTGACAAGCATATTTTAATTAAAATATCAAAGAAACCAATATTTTAACCATAAAGGTGAACATTTTAGAGCATAGCATTAATCTCATCATTGAAATTATTTGATGATGGATAATTACTAAATTGAAATCACTAAATCTTAAGGGCATGATTATATTATATTAAAAGACCCAATCATTGGAATAAGAAAGCATACATTAAATACAGAAATGTTTATTAGCAGTAACTTCATCAAATCTGATACAACTCTTGCTAAGGAATAGTCAAATGCAAAGTTATTATATGGACAATGTACAGACAGAATATAAATATTTGTAGAAACTGCTTAACCTCTGTAATATATTTGTGACTGTTTCAGTTTTTCTCTTGCTATTAACTTACATATATTTTCCATTGTGGTCAGTAAATGTATTTTGTATGATTTTAATCTTCTTAAATTTGTTAAGACTTGTTTTATGACCAGAAATGTGCTCTATCATGGAGAAAAATCCCTGTGTACTTAAAAATGTGTATTTTGTTGCTATTGGGGTAGAATGTTTTGTGTCTGTTAAGTTCATTTGGTTTATAGTGTTGTCCAACCCCTCTGTTTCCTTATTGATCTCCTATCTGGATAATGTTTCCATTATTGAAATGGGGTAAACTTTCCAACAAAGTAAAGCCCAGAAACAGATGGATGCATGGTGAAATTTACCACATACTTTAAAAAGAAATAATGCCAATACTTCTTAAGCTCTTCCAGAAACTTGAGGAGGAGGGAGTGCTTCCAAACTCATCCCATGAGGCCACCATTATCCTCATACCAAAGACGGCCAACAGGTACAAGAAAAGAAAACTACAGGCAAATATCTCTGACAGAGATGCAACGATCCTCAATGAAATACCAGCAAAATAAGTGAAATTTACCCCTGGGATGCAAGAGTGGTTCAACATATGAAAATCATTTAGTATGATCTAGCATATTTACTGTACAAATAAGAAAATCACATGATAATCTCAATAAAAGCAGAAAAAAATTTTGTAAAGCTCAACATACTCTCATGATAAAAGCTCTAAACAAACAAGGAATAGAAGGAAATTAGCTCAACATAATAACATAATAAAGATAATATATGAAAATTTCAGAGCTAACATTTACTTGAAGGTGATATACTGAATATTTTCCCTCTGAGATTCAGAATAAGACAAGGCTATTGACTCTCTTTACTTCCATCCAATACAGCATTGTAAGTCCTTATCAGAAAAATTAAGTAAGAATAGGAGTAAAATATATTCATTTCAGAAAGGAAGAAGAAAATTTGTATTTGTTGCAAATGACATAATCTTATGTACAGAAAAACTTAAAGACCAAATCGAGAAAAAATAACTATCAAAACTCATGAGAAAAATTCAGAAAAGGAACAGGAAACAAAATTAACAAACAGAAATAAGTTCTGTTTCTATAGAGTGAAATGGAGCTGTATTCTTAGAAGGTTAGAGAAACAGTTACACTAACAGTCTCATCAAAATGAATAAAATATCTAGGAATAAACTTAATTAAGGAGATGAAAGACTTGTAGATGAAAAGCTACCAATAAATTTTGAAATAAACTTTAAAAAGACACACAGAATAGAAAAACATAACATGTTCATGGACTGGAGATTTAATATGGTTAAAATGTCTTATTGCCCTATGCAACCTACAGATTCAATGACATCACAATCAAAATTCTAATGACATTTTATACAGAATTAGAAAAAAAATCTAAAATTCATATAAAACCACAAAAGGCCAGTACTAGATAAATCAATCTTTAAAAATAAGGATTTTTTAAGATGGCAGAATAGAGATCATGTTCCTGGCTGCTCTGTGGTGTGAAACCAAGAAAGCAGACAGGCAGCTTCTCCACAAGGTGGGTGAACACAAACGAAAGGGGGAGACTTTACTGGAATTTAAAACTGGAAATTCAAAGCAGACCAGGGACATAGGAGGTTGGATATAATAAAATAAGGAAAATATCCTCAGTGGCACAGCCACTGCTATGGCTGGGTCAGAAGCACCAGTCAGAGGAGTCCCTCTGAGAGCATAGTAGAGGGATAAGGGAATTAAAGGAACTTGCATTTTTAAGAGGTCTGAGGAATGTCTGGGTACCAAGAATTTAGAGATGAAGGACACTTCCCAACAATCTTGAAAGATGCATTGCATGATATCTGTGTGCAGGGAAAGAAGACACCACCTCCCCAGGGAGCATGCAGAGGGCAAAGGAAGAAACCATTTTGTAGCCTGGTAGCTGAAGAAGCTAATTCCTGGCAAACCCGAGATTGACCTGAAATACAATCCCAGTAAACACACACTATAAGACATAGAGTCTACTTAAGTGACCAGGAGAAAATCAAACCTGCAGAGAGGTCTACATAGGGAACCACTGGTAATGGAAACCCACCTGGTTCTACTTCTCCACATCCAATCTGACTGTTTGCAGGACTCGCTGGAAGAGACTCATCTGGCTGGGAACTCGGAAGGGTGTCAATGGGAGAGATTGTTTGAAGACTGAACCTGAAACCAGGACACATGGGGTCAACAGGTAACATACAGGACTAAGAATTGGTTCCCCCACCACATGAGTAGAACCCAGGGGAGATTTCTGGGGTAAAGTCTTCCAGCCTGGACTAGTAAGTACTGGCACTGGAGGTGTGTTGATTTAAAATCTCCAGAAGAATTGGCATTCAGCAAAGAACCTGGAGCCCACCTATGTCAAAACCCTGCCTCCAGAGGGTGGAGCATCATGCTCCAGATGAACCCACCTAACACTGCTGAGAAGAGAAGCTAAGAATATTTTGAACAGAAAAAATTATTTAAGTTTTCATTAAGATATTTTTTATTTTTATCGTTTCAATTCTTTTTCTCTGTTTAATTGTGACCTTGATGGTACTTGGGCATTTATACATTTTCATATTTGTTTTTTTTTTTTTCATTTTTGTCATTTTTTGAAACCAGTTATCTTCCATGGACTATTTTGTGTATGTGTGTGAATTAGGATATATGGTTAGTATATTTTAGTTTTGTTTTGTATTCTTTTATTTTTATTTTTAATTTTTAAATAAATTTTTACTACTATATGTATTTTTTTCTCCCACTGATTCTCCTGATTCTGTCTTTTCATCCACTAACAGCCAATCTCTATTGTTCTCTTTCACTTCCTTTAATCTTTTACAAATTCTAACTTCTCTCCTCCTCCCTTATAATCATCATATCCTATATCACTTTTATTCTCTCCCTGTACACCATTTGAAATTGTAAACCCTGCTGTTTTTATTGTAGGTAATAATGGATCATATTATATCTGTTTTTTGTGATAACTAACATTGAAGATGTCATAGTAGGAACCATTTGGCTTATTGTTGTATATTGTTTGTATTCAGTTTGTTATTATTTGTCTCACCCTAAATAGTGAGGTAACTGGAAACCTTCAGGGACACTGTAAGTCCACGGGATAGAAACTCTACTGCCTCAGATCCATACTGTTAGATGGGTAGACACAAACACACAAAATGAGAAAGCAAGAGAACAATTCTCCCAAAACAAACCAAGATACTACAATAACAAAATCCATTGACACCACAATGGAAGAAATATCAGAGAAGAATTTTAGAATGTACATAGTTAAACTGATCTGCTAAGTAAAGATAGTATAAGGAGTGAAGCCAAAGAAAAAACACAGAAAGTGAAAAATCACTTCAATAAAGAAGCAGAAATTCTGAAAAAAACAAAGGCAGAAATCTTCAAAAGGAAGAAAACAAACTAAATTTAAAATTCAATAGAAACCATCACCAACAGAACATACCACTTGGAAGACAGAATCTCAGGCAATGAAGACAAAATATACAATCTTGAAAATACAGTTGACAACAGAAAAAAGTTGTTAAGAAACCATGGACAGAACTTCCAAGAATTATATGATAACATGAAAAGACCAAATTTAGGATTTATAGGAATAGATGAAGGTCTGTAGATACAAACAAAAGGAATGTATAAATTTTCAAAAAACAATATCAAAACATTTCCCAAATCTGAAGAATGAAATGGAAAAATCAAATACAAGAGGCTTACAGGACACCAACTGTACAAAATTGCAACAGATTCGTATCAAGGCACATTGTAATGAAAATGCCTACCATACAGAATGAGGATAGATTTTTAAAGGCTGTGAGAGAAAAATATCAGATTACATATAGTGGGAAACCAATTCAGATCTCAAACCAGATCCTCAAAGTGAGGAGGTCATGGAATAACATATACCGAACTCTGAAAGAAAATTGATACCAACCAAGAATTATATATCCAGCAAAATTAAGTTTCAAATTTGAAGATGAAATAAAAACCTTCCATGATAAACAAAAGCTAAAGAATTTGCAACTAGAAAGCCTGCACTATAGAATATTCTCAATGAAATATTCCATGAAGATGAAATGAAAAAAAAAAAAAAGAGTGAAAACTAGCAAAAGGAGAAGCTCCACTAAAGGATCAGTTAATCAAAGGAGAAAATAGTTCATATTAAAAACTAGAAATAAACCAAAAAGCCTGGGAATATAAATCATATCACAAAAATTACTTTGAACACTAATGGCCTAAACTCAACAATCAAAATATAAAGACTGGAAGATTGGATTAAAAAGCAAGACCCAACAATATGCTGACTCCAAGAGACCCACCTCATAGGCAAAGACATTCACAGACCAAAGGTGAAAGGATGGGAAAAAAAAATATCACCTCACATGTATCACGTAAAGAAGCAGGGGTTTCTATCCTCATATCAGATAAAGTGAACTTCAAGCCAAATTAATCAGAAGGGGAATAAAAGACATTTTGTACTGCCTAAGGGAATTATACATTAACAAGACATAACAATCATAAGAATTTATACCCCAAACACAGGAGCATCTACATACATCAAATAAATGCTTCTCAATTTCAAGAATCAAATAGACCACAATACAAGAATGCTGGGTAACTATAACACATCTCTCTCACTACTAGACAGATCCTCCAACAAAAATTTAACAAAGAAACAGTAGAAGTAATAATACAATCAATAATTTAGACCTATATAGAATATTTCATCCATCGATGAGCAAATACATTTTCTTCTCACCAGAACATGGATCCTTGTCTAAAATAGACTATATCTTATGCCACAAAACAACTCTTAGCAAATGCAACAAAATAGAGATAATACCCTGCCTTCTATTGGATCATAATGGAATGAAATTAGAAATCAAGGATAGAATAAAAATAGAAGCTACTCTAACACCTAGAAATTAAATAATGCACTGATGAATGATGAATGGATAGCAGAAGACATCAAGAATGAAATGTAAAACATACTTAGAAGTAAATGAGAATAGTGATACAACAAATCAAAATCTCTGGGATACTCTGAAGGTAGTACTGAGAGGAACTTGGAATGGAACCACCATTTGACTCAGTTACCCCACTCCTAGGATTATATCCAAAGAACTAAAATCAGCATACTATAGTGATACAGGTGCATCAATGTTTATAAAGCTCAATTCACAATATCTAAATTATGGAAACAACCTAGGTGTCCTTCAACATATGGATGGATAAAGATATGTGGCATATATAAAAAATGGAATATTACTCAGCCTTAAGAAGAATGACTTCTTCTTATGGCATTTGTCCCTAAATGGATGAAACTGGAAAATATCATGCTAAGTGAAATAAAACAATTCCAAAGAACCAAAGGCCAAATGTTTTCTCTGATATGTTTATACTAATTCACAATAAGGGGAGGGTGGGCTAGGGAAAAATAGAGGTACTTTGGATTAGACAGAGTGGAGTGAAGGGAGGAGAGTGGGCATCGGGGGTAGGAATGATAGTAGAATGAATCAGACATTATGACCCTATGTGCATATATGATTACATGACCTTTATAACTCTACATCATGTACAACCAGAAGAATGAGAAGTTATACTCCATTTATTTATGATGTGTCAAAATGCATTCTACTGTCATGTCTATTTAATTAGAACACATTTTTTAAAAGATAAAACAAAACTAAGGACAAAGCTGGAACCCTCACAATAACTGATTTTCAAATACATTACAAAGCTACACTAATCAAAATAGTTTGATACTGTCATAAAAACAAATGTACAGATCAATGGAACATAAATAACAGCCTGGAAACAAATCCTTACATATATGGTCAGCTAATGTTTTATCATCATCATCATTGATGTATACTAATGTATAAATTAATTAGTTAATTATTTCTATACATGCACATATCATGAATAAGTTTTTGCACATTATAAGGATCAAATTTAATTTTTTTCATGTGAATATCCATTTTCACGAACTTTATTTACTAATGATGGCTTCCTGTTTTCCTTATTTAGTTTACACTCATTTTTATAAACATGGCCTGAAAGTTGTACTTGGTAGATAACTCTTCAGAGAACCTATTATTATATACCACTAAATTCTTCACTGATGTAAATTACAGGGTGAACTTGGAAGAGTTGAAAAAAAAATGCAAGTACCAGTCATGTTTCAGGTTTGGATTGTTGACAAAATAATCCATTTTTCTTGTTTGTTTTCCTGATATGAAGTTTAATAAAAATTCAAAAAAGTTCAACTATTCAGTCATCCTTATAATGTTTTGGAAAATTTATTAATTTCACATAATTAGGTGATGGTCAGGAACAGCTTCAGTTTAGAACTGATAAGAGGATTCAATAGATTTTTGATTTCCCAAGGGTGAAGCATGGTTGTTGCCCTCATCAAAACCTCACACATTCCTCTTTCTAGCAACATAGCTACTACTATGGTCTCTCTGGCACCTATTAGCACTCTATCTTTCTGTTTTGCTAAAATTTAAGCTGAACTCTTTAGCATGTGTTGTAGCTAGTATAATATAAACTCACATTAATTGCATTCCATGTTGATGAATGACATATTCCTTATAACAATATTGTACATTAGCAATACGATTATTCTTCAAAATGACTTTATAATGTCATCTGACATCTTTCACAACAACTTTGTTACACTGGTTCAATGAGTTATATTGTTCATATTTTATAATTGGAATGTTCACAGAAAATGAACAAATAAAATTTTAAAGTTTTGAGAACTTTAAAACAAAACAGTCTATCAAAACAGAATTATAAAGAAAGACAATAAAATATTAAAACAGATTTCAGGCAATTGACATTAATTAGTAAGGTTCCAGTCTCATAATGATTCTCAAAGTTTCAAGATGGTAAAGTGAACAAGTACTAAATGGAAACTCTAATTTTCTATAATCATATATTGTTTGTCAGACTCCTAATTTCAGACAAAATGGCAAGATCTTTTTGGGGGGATATTGGGATTGAATTCAGAAGCACTTGACTACTGAGCTACATCCCCACCCTTATTTTGCATTTTATTTAGATAACGGAATCTCAGTTGCTTAGTGACTCACTTTTGCTGAGGCTAGCTTTGAACTCATGATCCTCCTGCCTCAGTCTCCCAAGTCGCTGGAATTACAAGCATGCACCACTGTTTGCAGCACAAATTCTTCTTTTGATTATACTATCTTTGAATAAATTACAATGTCTTAGTGAAATGTAAATGAACATGGTATGTAAGTAATAATTTTCCTTCTTGTCTTACAATAAATGTGGTTTCATAGTATCACAGTATCACACATAATACCAAACATTTTAGAAAACAAAATTTGTTATTCTGTTTTCTCAGATAAGACCAATAACTCATGGTATACATTTATAATGGTATTTTCATATCTAATGTTTATCATGATATAATCAAACTACTATAAAATTTACTATTTAAAATGTAGAATTTGGAATTTTTAAAGAATATTCACAAGTGTGCAACTATCACTACTATCTAATCACCCCAATAAGAAAGCCATACCCATTGGCAGTAGTCCTCATTTCCACCTCCTCTCTCAGCCCTGATTATCACTAATCTACTTTGTCTTCATGAATTTGCTTATTCTAGACATTCCTTATACAGTGGATTATTCATTATTTGGTCTTCTGTGTCTACCTTCTTCCCCTGATGTTTTAAAAAATGTTACTATGTTGTAACTTCTATCAAGATTTTATTCAGTTTTAAATTTATGCATATTAATTATTCAGAAAGATATGTTTCATTGTAGTGAATTTATGCATGTTGTGATCAAATTAAATCCTTATTATCTCCCTCTTACCTCCCTCCCTTATTCCCTGATTTCCTTACTCTACAGTAATAATCTCCCTTTTACATTTATGACATCCCTTCTTTTCTTCTTTCATCTAGCTTCCACATATGAGGGAAATACTTGTCTCTCAGACTCTGGTTTATTTCCCTTAACATTCATTTTCCTGAAAATGGCCTAATTTTTCTTGTGTATTGCTGAATAAAATCAATTGTGTACGTATATCACATTTTCTTTATCTATTAATCTGTGAATTTTAGAGTGATACAATAAAGTGGCTATATTGAATTGTGCTCTGATAAACATAGGTATGCATGTATCACTAAAGTGTGCTGACTTTAATTCTTTTCAGTAGACACCAAGAAGTGATATAGCTGGATGATATGGTATTTCTCTTTTAGTTTTTGAGGAACCACCATACTGATCTCCATAGTGGCTGTACTAATTTACATTCCATCAATGGTGTCTAAGAGTACCTTTTCCTATGCATCCTTACCACCATTTACTGCTATTTGTGTTCTGGATGATTGCCATTCCAGTTGGAGTGTAATGGAAGCTTGGTAGTTTGGATCTGCATTTCCTTGATAGCTAAAGATGTTAAACTTCTCTTGATATAATTGTTGGATATTTGTACTTCTTCTTTTGAAAAGTGTCTGTTGATTTTACTCACTGAATTTTTTTTTGTATATTGAAATTTATGAGTTGCTTAGGTTCTGCACCTTAATCCTCTGTCAGAAGAGTACCTGGCAATGATTTTCTCCTATTCTATAGGCTATCTCTTCACACTTTTGTTTTCCTTGACATACAGAATCGTTCCAATTTGATTCCATTCCATTAAACAATTTTTATTATTTTCTGAGTTAAAGGAGCCCTATTCAGGAAGATCTTTTTTTCTCTTTGACCTCTGCTCCTGCCCTGTGTGGCCAAGTGTTTGTTGCCATGGTACCTACCCATACACTGTGCTCTCCTTTACAATGCCTCTAGAGTTTTCCCCCTGTGACTCTGTTAAAACCTAACCTTCAGTACCTTCTCATAGTAAGAGACCTCAAAAAGTCCCTATTCTCCAATTATTTTTCTTTTATCCCCTGGATGAGCTTGTGATCACTGGGTACTTTCTGTCCATCATCTTGGAATCCCTATCTCAATTTCATTACTTTTAAAATCTTAATATTCCATTAGAGGTTTATACCACTCTGTTAATTCATTCATCGGTTGATGAACATTTGGTTTGTTTCTACCTTTGAGCTATTATAAATAATACTGATCTAAACATTCCTGTATAAGTTTCCAGACATACAGAATTTCAATTTGCGGTATATACCTAGCAGTGGAGTTTCTGGGTCATATAACTCTTTGGAGGAATTTCTAGACTATTTTTCAAAAAAAACCAAACGATTTGACAGTCCCACAAGTAATATATGAGGGTTCAACTTTCTCAACATTTATATCAACACTTGATAATGTTTAGTAAAACTTTAAATAATGGGTGGAAATTGATGGTTATGATATTTGTTTTTATCTTGCTAATGACTAATAATATTGAACATCATCTCATGAGTTTATTTATTGGCCATTTTTATGTATTTAATTCAGTCTAAAGTAGTTAGGTTTTTAGGTTAGGTTTTTTTTATTTTTAATTCGTTTTTATTGTAAACAAATGGGATACATCTTGTTTCTCTGTTTGTACATGAAGTAGAGGCATACCATTTGTGTAATGATACATTTACCCAGGGTAATAGTTTTTGATTCATTCTGTTATGTTTTTCTTCCCCCCCACTCCTCCCACTCTTCTTATCCCTCTATACAGTCCCTATTTCCTCCATTCTTGTCCCCCTTTCCACTCCCCATTAGGTGTCATCAACAGCTTATCAGTGAGATCATTCGTCCTTTGGTTTATTGAGATTGGCTTATCTTACCATGATATTCTCCACTTTCATCCATTTGCCTGCAAATGCCGTGATTTTATCATTCTTTATGGTTTAGTAATATTCCATTGTATATATATACCATGGTTTCTTTATCCATTCACCAATTGGAGGACATCTAGATTGGTTCCACAATCTGCCTATTGTGAATTGAGCAGCTATGAACATTGTTGTGGCTGTATCTCTGTAGTATGCTGATTTTAAGTCCTTTGGGTATAGGCCAAGGAGTGGGATAGCTGGGTCAAATGGTGGTTCCATTCCAAGTTTTCTAAGGAATCTCCACACTGCTTTCCAGAGTGACTGCACTAATTTTCAGCCCCACCAGCAATGTATGAGTGTACCTTTTCCCCACATCCTTCCCAACACCTATTGTTGCTTGTGTTCTTGATAATCGCCATTCTAATTGAGGTGAGATGGAATCTTAGGGTAGTTTTGATTTGCATTTCTCTTTTTTTTAATTTATTTTTATTGTAAACAAATGGGATACATGTTGTTTCTGTTTGAACATGGAGTAACAGCATACAATTTGCATATTCATACATTTACATAGAGTAATGATGTTTGATTCATTCCATTATTTTTTCCTTCCCCCCACCCCTCCCACCTCTCTTTTCCCTCTATACAGTCCCTCCTTCCTACATTCGTGCCCCCCTCCCAACCCCCATTACGTGTCATCATCCGCTTATCAGCGAAATCATTCGTCTTTTGGACATTTGAGATTGGCTTATCTCACTTAACATGATATTCTCCAATTTCATCCATTTGCCTGCAAATGCCATAATTTTATCATTCTTTATAGCTGGGTAATATTCCATTGTATATATATATATATATATATATATATATACCACAGTTTCTTTATCCATTCATCAATTGAAGGGCATCTAGGTTGGTTCCATAGTCCGGCTATTGTGAATTGAGCAGCTATGAACATTGATGTGGCTGTATCTCTGTAGTATGCTGATTTTAAGCCCTTTGGGTATAGGCCAAGGAGTGGGATAGCTGGTTAAAATGTAGGTCCATTCCAAGTTTTCTAAGGAGTCTCCACACTGCTTTCCAGAGTGGCTGCACTAATTTTCAGTCCCACCAGAAATGCATGAGTGTACCTTTTTCCCCACATCCTCTCCAACACCTATTGTTGCTTGTATTCTTGATAATCGCCATTCTAATTGGGGTGAGATGGAATCTTAGTGTAGTTTTGATTTGCATTTCTCTTATTACTAAAGATGGTGAACATTTTTTCATATGTTTGTTGATTGCTTGTAGATCTTCTTCTGTGGAGTGTCTGTTCATATCCTTAGCCCATTTGTTGATTGGGTTATTTGTATTCTTGGTGTAGAGTTTTTTGAGTTCTTTATAGATTCTGGAAATTAGCTCTCTATCTGAAGTATGAGTGGCAAAGATAATCTCCCACTCTGTAGGCTCTCTCTTCACATTGCTGATACTTTCCTTTGCTGAGAGAAAGCTATTTAGTTTGAATCTATCCCAGTTATTGATTCTTGCTTTTATTTCTTGTGCTATGGGAGTCCTGTTAAGGAAGTCTGATCCTAAGACAACAAGTTGAAGATTGGGACCTACTTTTTCTTCTATAAGATGCAGGGTCTCTGGTCTGATTTCAAGGTCCTTGATCCATTGTGAGTTGAGTTTTGTGCAGGGTGAGAGATAGGGGTTTAGTTTCACTCTGTTGCATATGGATTTCCAGTTTTCCCAGCACCATTTGTTGAAGAGGCTATCTTTTCTCCATTGCATATATTTGGCACCTTTGTCTAGTATTAGAAAATTGTATTTATTTGGGTTTGTGTCTGTGACCTCTATTCTGTACAATTGATCTACCTGTCTATTTTGGTGCCAATACCATGCTGTTTTTGTTACTATTGCTTTGTAGTATGGTTGAAGTTCTGGTATTGCGATACCCCCTGTTTCATTCTTCCTGCTAAGGATTGCTTTAGCTATTCTGGGTTTCTTATTCTTCCAGATGAATTTCATGATTGCTTGCTCTATTTCTGTAAGGTACATCATTGGGATTTTAATTGGAGTTGCATTGAATCTGTATAGCACTTTTGGTAGTATGGCCATTTTCACAGTATTAATTCTGCCTATCCAAGAACATGGGAGATCTTTCCATCTTCTAAGGTTTTCTTTAATTTCTTTCTTTAGTGTTCTGTAGTTTTCATTGTATAGGTCTTTCACCTCTTTTGTTAGATTGATTCCCAAGCATTTTATTTTATTTGAAGCTATTGTGAGTGGGGTAGTTTTCCTAACTTCTCTTTCTGAAGATTCATCACTTATGTATAAAAATGCATTGGATTTATGAGCATTAATATTATGTCTTGCTACTTTACTGAATTCACTTATGAGTTCTAAAAGTTTTCTGCTGGAATTTTCTGGTTCCTCTAAATATATAATCATGTCATCAGCAAATAGGGATAGTTTGTGTTCTTCTTTTTCTATTCATATCCCTTTAATTTCTTTGGTCTGTCTTATTGCTCTGACTAGAGTTTCAAGGACAATGTTGAATAGAAGTGGTGAAAGAGGGCGTCTCTGGCTTGTTCCAGGTTTTAGGGGGAATGCTTTCAGTTTTTTACCATTTAGAATGATATTGGCCATGGGCTTAGCATAGATGGTCTTTACAATGTTAAGGAATATTCCCACTATCCCTATTTTTTCCAGTGTTTTGAGCATGAAGGAATGCTGTATTTTATTGAATGCTTTTTCTTCATCTATCAAAATAATCATGTGATTCTTGACTTTAAGTCTATTGATCTGGTGAATTACATTTATTGATTTCCTGATGTTGAACCAACCTTGCATCCCTGTGGTAAAATCCACTTGATCGTGGTGCACTATCTTTTTAATATATTTTTGTATGCGATTTGCTAAAATTTTGTTGAGAATTTTTGGGTCGAGGTTCATTAAGGATATTGGTCTGAAATTTTCTTTCCTCGATGTTTCTCTGTCTGGTTTAGGTATCATGGTGATATTGGCTTCATAGAATGAGTTTGGGAGGGTTATCTCCTCTTCTATTTCATGGAATACTTTGAGAAGTATTGGAATGAGCTCTTTTTTAAAGGTTTTGTAGAACTCTGCTGAGAACCCATGGGTCCCAGACTTTTCTTTGTTGGTAGCCTTTTGATGACTTCTTCTATATCATTACTTGAAATTGATCTATTTAAATTTTTTATGTCCTCCTCGTTCAGTTTAGGTAATTCATATGTCTCTAGAAAGCTGTTGATGTCTTTGAGATTTTCTATTTTTTTGGAGTACAGATTTTTAAAATAGCTTCTAATTATGTTTTGTATTTCATTCATGTCTGTTGTGATATTTCCTTGTTCATTCTGTATTTTAGTAATTTGGGTTTTCTCTCTCCTTCTCTTTGTTAGTGTGGTTAAGGGTTCATCAATTTTATTTTTTCAAAGAACCAACTATATTTTCATTTTTTTCTATTGTTTCTTTTATTTCAATTTCGTTGATTTCAGCTCTGATTTTAACTATTTCCTGTCTTCTACTACTTTTGGTGTTGGTCTGTTCTTCTTTTTCTAGGGCTTTGAGCCATAGTGTCAGGTCGTTTATGTGTTGATTTTTTCTTCTTTTATTGAATGTGCTGCATGAAATAAATTTTCCTCTAAGAACTGCTTTCATAGTGTCCCAGAGATTTTGATATATTGTTTCTTTGTTCTCATTTACCTCTAAGAATTTTTAAATTTCCTTCCTGATATCTTCTGTTATCCATTCATCATACAATAGCATGTTATTTAATCTCCAGGTGTTAGAGTAGTTTCTGTATTTTACTCTGTCATTTATTTCTAATTTCAATCCATTATGATCTGACAGAATACAAGGTAGTATCTCAATTTTCTTGTATTTGCTATCAGTAGCTTTGTGGCATAATATATGGTCTATTTTAGAGAAGGATCCACGTGCTGCTGAGAAGAAAGTGTATTTGCTCTTTGTTGGATGGTATATTCTATAAATATCCGTTAAGTCTAAATTATTGATTGTGTTTTTGAGTTCTATGGTTTCTTTGCTCAATTTTTGTTTGGAGGATCTGTCCAGTGGTGAGAGAGGTGTGTTAAAATCACCTAGTATTATTGTGTTGTGGTTTATTTGATTTCTGGAATTGAGAAGGATTTGTTTGACATATATGGATAAGCCACTGTTTGGGGCATAGATATTTATGATTGTATGTCTTGCTGATTTATGCTTCCCTTAAGCAGTATGAAATGTCCTTCTTTATCCCTTCTAACTAACTTTGGCTTGAAGTCCACATTATGTGATATGAGGATGGATACTTGGCTTTTTTGCTGTGTCCATGTGCATGGTATGTTTTCCCCATCCTTTCACCTTTATTCTATGGGTATCTGTTTCTATGAGTTGAGTCTCTTGCAGGCAACAAATTGTTGGGTCTTTCTTTTTAATCCAATCTGCCAGTCTATGTCTTTTGATTGATGAGTTCAGGCCATTAACATTCAGGGTTATTAATGAGATATGATTTGTATTCCCAGTCATTTGGCTCATATGTTTTTTTCTTTTTTCTTTTTTTTGACTCTTCTTGTTTTCTCCTTTATTTGACTGTTCCTTTTAGATAGTTCCTCCCTTTGCTGATTTACTTCGTTGTTTTTCATCTCTTCCTCATGGAATATTTTGCTGAGAATGTTCTGTAATGCTGGCTTTCTTTTTGTAAATTCTTTTAGCTTTTTTTTATTATGGAAGGATTTTATTTCATCATCAAATCTGAAGGTAAGTTTTTCTGGGTATAAGATTCTTGGTTGGCATCCATTTTCTTTCAGAGCTTGAAAAATGTTGTTCCAGGTCCTTCTAGCTTTTAGGGTCTGGATTGAAAAATCTGCTGGTATCCGTTTTGGTTTCCCCCTAGATGTAATTTGATTCTTTTCTCTCGCAGCCTTTAACATTCTGTCTTTATTTTGTTTGTTAGGTATTTTCATTATAATGTGCCTTGGTGTGGGTCTACTGTAATTTTGTGTATTTGGAGTACTATAAGTCTCTTGTACTTGATTTTCTATTTCATTCTTCAGATTTGGGAAATTTTCTGATATTATTTCATTGCATAGATTGTTCATTCCTTTGGTTTATGTCTCTGTGCCTTCCTCAATTCTGATAATTCTGAAATTTGGCCTTTCATGATATCCCATAGTTCTTGTATATTCTGTTCACATTTTCTTACTGTCTTCTCTGTTTGTCAACTTTGTTTTCAAGATTAAATATTTTGTTTTCGATATCTGAGGTTCTGTCTTCCAGGTGTTCTATCCTATTGGTTATGCTTTCTATGGAGTTCTTAATTTGGTTTATTGTTTCCTTCATTTCAAGGATTTCTCTTTTTTTTTTTCAATATCTCTAACTCTTTATTGAAATGATCTTTTGTTTCCTGTATTTGCTCTTCTAACTATTGATTGGTGCGATCATTCAATGCCTGCATTTGCCCTTTCATCTCCTCCTTTGCTTCCCTGATGATTTTGATTATGTACATCCTGAACTCCCTTTCTGACATTTCTTCTGCCATTGCTATACCATCTAGGTTTGTTTGGGACATTTTCTTCCCTTGTTTTCTCATATTGCTCAGGTATCTACCCCTCTAGTAGTGAAACTCTGGGGTATTGCATATTTCCTCTATTGACTAATATCTTCTCTATAGATTTCCAGTAACTCACCTCTTAGCCTTCAGTAGCCTGAAGTCTTGGAGGAACTTGATAATGCAGTGCTCCACTAGGAAGCTGGCCTTCTTGGGGTGGTGGCTTTCAGGTGGGGTATATTCCCTGGTGGCTCTGAGTTGGTCCTGAGTCTCTCAATACCTCCTCTTCTTGGCTCCTGGGTCTTGTCAAAGGTCCTCTAGCCTCCTGTAGGTGTCTCAGGAAGGGAACTGCCCTTCCAACGATGATGGCCACACCTTCAGGAGTAATTCAAAATGCGTGCACCAGTCTATAAAGAAGCCTCTGGCTAACTCCGTGATGGCAACAAACCTCGGCGTGGTGGTTGGGCGGTGTTGTTCAGTGGTGGTGTCTGTATTTGGCCTGGTGATTAGGTGGGTTGGCTACCCACTGCCCAGCTCTGCAAGGCAGGTGGGTTGGGTGCCCACCTGCTATCTCCGAGATGCTAGTGGCCTGAATCACCAGTCAGCTCGCTCCGCGACTACAACCAACCAGTGATGGCACCAACATAGTTGCAGGGGTTAGGCGGGGCCGCTCAGTTATGACATCTGTCCTTGGCCCGCTGGCTAGGCACGTTATCTGCCGGCGGCTTACCTATGCGATGTAGGTGGCCTGACTCAGCTGCCAGCTGGCTCTGCGACTGCGAACAACCAGTGATGGCACCGCCCTAGGTGCAGGGGTCAGGCGGGGTGGCTCAGTTATTATGTCTGTCCTTGGTCTGCTGGCTGGGTGGGTTATCTGTCCGCTGCCTACCTCCGAGATGTAGGTGGCCTGGCTCACCCCCCAGTTCGCTCCTCAACTGCCTAAGTTAGGTTTTACAACTGAAAAAACACACTGTGAATTTTTTTTTAATTCTATTTTGTTGAAAGCATGTTAACCCAGAGTTTGAAAGAATCACACTCAGAATTACTTATAGATATAATGTCATTAAAAATGAGATCATCTAAACCGCATTTTGATTCACTGTACACAAATGGGGTACAACTTTTCATTTCTATGGTTGTACACAATGTAGATTTATAGCATTCATACAACAAAAATTATATCCCGTTTTTGTGCAATGACTCAAAATGCAGTCTGTAAAAATACAAAAATATAAGATCATCTAGGATCTAAAAAAGTTGATCTCATAGAATTACAGAGTAGAATGGTGGCTACCAGAGACTTGAAACTTGGATCATTAGAGGGGAAAATGGGAATGGGGAGACACTGGTCAGAGGAGATACAATTATAGTTAAGAGGAATATTTAAATTTTTCTAAGCAAATATATACAGAAAAAAGTAGATATAAGTGATTACCTTGGGCAAGGTTATAGTGGGGTCCAGGATATGTGGGTGGGAGGAAGAAAACTGTGGAATGACTATCCATGTTTATAGAATTTCTTTTGGGGGTAGTGAAGATATTCTAAAATTGATTACAATGATGATTGCACAACTCTGTGAACAAACCAAAACTCACTGAATTATATAATTAGTGAATTGCATAACATGTAATTTAGGTCTAAAATAAAGCTATATTTTTAAAAATAATATACTTTAATCTTTCATGACCAGGCTTACCCCATTTTTCTAATACCTGTATATATACTAAAAAATCAACTTTATATTCTTCCTTGCTTTCAATCTCTCTCTTCCTCTCTCTCTTTCATTCTTTTGACAATTGTAAAAATAAATTTTTTGCTGTGTAGGATGAAAGCAGTTTTTATTGATTCATGGATTTCAAATTCAATGCATGGCAGTTTCTAGAGATACCAATTTTAATTTTAAGTGAAGTAAATATAGTTTAATTTGTAGCTGAAAATTGTCAGGTTCAAGGATACCTCAGTACAAAATATGGAAACCTAGGTATGGAAACTTCCTTCAAGTATGTACAAAACATTGCTATTTCTAACAATATAGCACATTGCTAAACAAAAAACTCTTTTTTAACAACCTGATCACCAATCATAGCTGAGGTAATCAGTACACTTTGAAAGAGGCCTTATTCCAATACATTAAAAGAGGGTACTAGACTTAAAAGAAGGAATGGGCACTTTGAAGGTAGTCTAGGTGGATTTTAACATTTAACCCTACTTCTTAATGGCTATATGAACATAGGTGAGTAACTTGGCTTTTATGGCCTAAGTTTTCCTCATAAAAATGATGTTTACATCTTTAACACTTAGAATACCTGGGTCTTTTTAAGTACCTAGATCTCAGGTTTATGTTGCAAGAATTGGATGTATTAACCAAGGTAAAAATCCTTAAGTACTTAACACATTGCCTGAGGACATAGTGTTTGTCTAATATGCCCCATCAAAAGAATTCTGGAAATATTGGATAAGGTTTTACTATCCAATTAGGCACCATGCCAGGCATAAAACGTTTTAATATCAAAAGACATAAGTCATCATTTCCTAGTATGGCAAACACAAATGAAAACTAAGAATTAAATCTCTGAGGCAAACTGGGGATTTTTTCCCTCAAAAATTCTAAGTTTCTTCTGCTCTTATGCTTTTTTACTTTTTTAATTAACACATATTAATTATACATATTAATTGGATTCAGCTTGATATTTTGATATATGCATAGAGTATAAAACATACACTGATCAAATCCAACCTCCCTTTATCCATCCTCTTGTCCCTTTGCCAACCTCCAGACATCAATATTCAGGTTGACTTAGGTTTCTGATTCCTCTGACAGAATTCTATTTTCCTTGATGTAGTGACTTTTCTCCTTGTTTCACACAGGCCTCTGTTCATATTTTACCTCCATACAGATGCTTCCTTAATTAACCACCTAAAATCATCACTGTCCCCTTGTCACATCATCCAATTTTGCCTTTATATCAAATATCATGCTCAAATATTATTTTTCATTTGTTTACTTATCATTTACTCTCAACAGAGATGTAAGCTCATGAACCTTGTTTGTCCGATTCACTCGTTTATCCCTAGCTCCTATGACAGGACCTGGCTTTTAGTAAACATTCAATAAATATTTGCTTAATTAATTAATTAAGTCAGCTGCAAGGTGGGCAGGAGCAAGAATAATCAGTTGTGTTTACAAAAAGAGGCAATATTTGAGTAGGTTTTGGAAAAGTGATAATTTAGCAAGCATAGAAGACTGGATGGGCAAATATAAATATAATTTGAGTTTTCAGTTGCAGAAAATATTTCTAAAAGTATAGATGTCTGAAATCTTCAAAAATAAAAAAGCATCTGTGAGGAAATACAAATAATCTTAAGAAAGATTTATCCCTCCCTTATTTTTTTATAAAGAATGTCATTAATTATTATAATGTAATTATTATATACAACCATACTTCTTTATAAAATAGTAAAACAACAGAAAATCATTTAGAAATAAACATTATGGTGTATATTAATAAATAAGGTTAATACTATTGGTATATCTGGTCTTATTTGACTACTCTGTTGAAACTTCCCAAAAGAACATACTGAACATGTGTAAAGAAGAATTTTCTACTTTTCTGTTCATTTAAAAAATTTTAGTGCTTTATGATTTTATATATATATATATATATATATATATGTACATATGTATTTATGGGATTCATTCTCACATATTCACAAATGTATATAATATGGTTTTCTCTATTTCAGTCCCCCAGAGTACTCTCTTCTGTTCCCTCCTCCCTCTACCTGATCCCCTTCCTCTGCTCTATTGGTCCTCCTTCTGTTTAGTTTTTAAGTGATGCATTATAATTAAATTAATTGGCTATTTAATCTTCCTCAGTACAAATGGATATCAAAAGGATCAATCACTGAGCATTTAATTGAACCAGCCAACTTTTTCTAAACTTTTAACCTTAGAAAGAATTGATGAATTTTAGTTTTTTAAGTTTAGTATTAATGCATTAATTACACAATCTTCTATATTATGAAAATTTTCCCATTTTTCAAAAGTACTTGTGTATGCTGTTAAATTCCTTCTTCTAACTTAACTTATTTTCTTGCCACATTTTTAGCTTTGAGCAATCTGGTTTGATATGCATAACCAAAGATTCTCAGGAGACTACTAAACAGATACTTAAAATTAACATGAGGCATTGATTTAATTCCTTATGTATTTGAATATTACTCCATAATCTCCTATCTCATTGGACTCTGAATTTAACAAAATTACAAGAAAATATAAAACAGTTACAATGTCTTGATTCTTATTGTGGTAAAAGCCCCACTATGATAAATGAGTCCCTCATGCTTAGTGAAAGTAACAAACAGAACCAAATACCTTCAGACAGAACAAAGTTGAGGAACAATTTTTCTCCATTGGGTACTATTAATAAGAAAGAATATCCTTTCCTACATCTATAATGTAATCATCAATTATCTGTGAAAATGAGCATACACGACAAAATCAAACGGAGTTGATTTAAAACAATGATAAAAACAATTGCAAAAGTTAGAGCCAAAACAACTCTAATCTTAGTAAAAAAAAAAATACGAATGCAAACACTGATTGCTGTCAAATCTAAATTATAGCCTTGAGGAGTTTCCAATGAATTTCAAATACACAGAACTGTAACTCAGCAACTATAACGATTTTTTTCATGACTTTTTAAAATAAACTAAAATGTTACTGGTTGTTCTAGAGAGAAAAAAGAATAAAACCACATTCCTCCTGACTTAAAATGTATTTGTTGACCAAAAATAAAGTCTCTTTAGATGAACTCACTTCTATTGTGCCCTATGTCTGATTAAATATTTGTTATTTTTAGTCCATGTAAGATGATTTCTGTGAGCATTATGTCCCTGATCCAAATACTGAAAGTATTATTTTGTATCAGGCATACCAGATATGATGCTTAAAAAAAGAAAGGACATATTTAATATAGTTATGATCTAAGAAAATATTAAATATGTTTCCTTTGGTTTCCACTACACTAATGATAAGCATGGATCAATTGTCACTAGCATTGACTAAAGCACAGTGAAAATTAAAACTTTTTGTACTCAGTTTTACTCATATATAACAGAACATAGAGATCATAGACTTCTATTTTTATAATTCATACCGATTTTACTCTATCAGCTGATTAAATTAATCTGATTTTCATTTTAATTATAAAATAAGTTAACTAATGACAAGTATATAAAAGTGCCATCTACTTGGAAAAAGGTTATTAATCAAATTTGACAAACCTCTTCTCTATAAGCTTACCATTTGCTATGGTTTGAATGTTTTTCCCATCCCAAACACATGTTAAATTTTAATTGATATTGTAACAGTATTAGGAAGAGGAAACTTAGAGGTAATTAGGCCACAAGGGCTCTGCCCTTATGAGTGGAATTAATGTTGTTATAAAAGGGTGAGTTCAGACCATTCTTTCTTTTTTTGCTCTTCCAAATTCTACAGTGAGATAAGCAAGAAGGTCCTTGCCAGATGCCAGCACCTTAATATTGGATTTTCTAGTCTCCCAAACTGTGAGGTAATAAATTTCTCTTCATTATAAGTTACCCAGTCTTTGATAGTCTGTAGTACCAGCACAAATAGACTGAGACACCCTCTTTGAGGCAGATCATCACTAATCTACTAATGTATTTACCTGAGTCTAACTTTATCCAGTATGTCTTTCGGTTAAATTGGTAGTTTGATTATCAGACTAGAGTACAGATTGCTTTAAATTTTTGAAGTTTATTGATATATCTTTCCCTAAAATTGATTTAACAGTGAAGGATATCTTGCCTCCTTGAGTACATTTTGTTTCTATATCCTATGGTGTAACAAGGACAGGAAATAGGTGGAACATTCAGCAAAAATAAGGAATATATTGTATTTGCAGTACATTTTCCTATTTTATGTTACTTTATTTTTTTAATTACCAAGATCTTAAGAAATCTTTCTGATGTATTATGATGATGACCTTTTTATTTGTTCTTTTCAGTTATATATGACAGTAAAATCCATTTTGACATAATTATAAAAGCATGGAGTGTATTTGTTCTACTTCCGTCCCTAGAAAGGTCAAATAGTGTCAATAGCAAGTCAGTGTCAGACCTGTTGCCTCACCCTTGATCAATTCAGTATGTTATAAGCAAAATCCACTGAAGCCCTACCTGTGAATACCTGGAAGTTCTTTTAACACAAATTGAAAGACACTAGTATACTGATAAGTTCAATTTAATTCACAAATATTTGTAATTAAACTGTTCTTCAATAGGTGTTTTTCTAGGTGTGGATCATATAGATTGGACAAAATTCTACATTTCTCTCAAGAAAACAAAAGAAGTACTCCACAAGTAGCTCTAGCATATGGTGGCTGTGAGCTTGGAGACAGAAAACTAGTCAAGGAATTTATTATCAACTGTTGTGGTGGTGGGATAAAAGCAATGACTAGCTAATTAGCAACTGTGACAGTAGGTGGAGACCTTTCATGTCTTTGAATTACTTATAAATAAAAAAGTCTTTATGAATGCATTGTGTATATAATAAAACTATTTTATCTCTCAGTTTTTCTGGCAATTTGTGCTTAAACTGTTTTGTAAAATATGTCCCTTATATATTTGACTCGTATTTCCCTTTCTTTTCTATTCTTTATTAAAGAGAGAGGTGGGGGAGGGAGAAGTTGGGGATAAGAAGAAAGGGAAAGGGTTGGGGCTGTGACTCAGTGGCAGAGCGTTTGCCTAGCATGTGTGAGGCACTGGGTTTCATCCTCAGCACCACATAAAAGTAAATAAAGTCCATCAAAAACCAAAAACAATTTAAAAAAAAAGAAGGGAACGAGATTAAACTGAATAAAATGATTAATTTTAATTATGAATGCTGAATAAAACTTTGCCAAATTTGGATGTATATGTGTCTACTGATAAAAATCGAGAATCAATGTTTCAACCAGGGACAGAAACTAAATTATGACTACAACCACAACCATTTTGAACATTTCTAGATGCATTCTAATTACAAATGATAATATACTTACCTCATCATAAGGAACATAAACTTACATCAGTTTTCTCTATCTAGGCACTATTGACATTTGGAACAGATAATTTTTTTATGTTGGGAGGGGGATAGTTAGTGCCTTATTGGATGTCTATCAGTGTCTCTGGTCTTGTTTTCTCTCAGTTTTAACTACCAACGGTATCATTGATATTTGCCATATATTTCTTAGGAAGGGTCAAGAAACCACCTGCATTTGACAACCATTGAATTAGATTAAAAACATATGGGTCAGGACACTACGTATATTTATTTGAGACAGAATGCTTTCCTCCTAAGTTCAGGAACAAGGCAGAAATACCTATTCTTGCTTCTATTCAACATTATGATGGAAGATGTTGTCAGTGCAATCAGGAAAGAGAAAGAAATAAAAGACATTCAGATTGGAAAAGGGTAATTTAAAATTGTCTGTACTTGCAGACATTATCATCTAGGAAAGGAAACCTGATAAAATCTACAAAAATGCCTTTAAACCTAAAAAAAGAAGTTGAGTACAGTTGTAAGATTCAAGATAAATTTTACAAGTGTCAATTGTATTTCTGTATACAAAAAATGAATGATACAAATATGAAATAAATAATCTGATTTGTATTAGCAAAAAAGAATACAATGCATAGGCATAAATGTAACTAAATAAGTGTAAGAATGGTACACTGAAAATTTTTAAAAAATGATTGAAAACATATTTAAGTAAATGGAAAGATATCCCATGATGATGAACTGAAAGACAACATTGCTAATATGGTGTGAGAGTTAATTTATGTGTCAATTTGACTTGGCCATAAATAATGCTTAGCAGATCAAACATCATTTCTGGTGTGTCTGTGAAGATACTTCCGGATAAAATTAGCATTTGAATTTGTGGACTCAGTAGATTGCTTTCCCCAATGTAAGTGGGCATTATGCAATCTAACGAAGGCCTGAATAGAAGAAAAAGTGGATGAAGGAGGATCTCACCACCTCTTTTTTTTCTGCTTCACTGTTTGAGCTGGGATATTTTATCTCATGATATACTCAATGAGATTGATTTACATCATTGGCTTTCCTGGTTCTCAGGCATTTACTTTCAGAGTGAATTTGCACGACTGGCTTTCTTGAATCTCCAGATTCAGACAGCATGTAGTGGAACTTCTCAGTCTCTATATCATGTGGGCTAATTCCTTGTAAAAAATCTATCTATCTATCTGTCTATCTATCTATCATCTATCTATTCTTCCATTGTTTCTGTTTCTCTGAATAACCTTAATATAGTTTTTGTTACCAAGAATGTTCTAGAGGAATAAAATGTTCAGGATAAGTTTTCTCAATTGGTTGTGGGTTTTCTGTAACTGGTTCTCCAATCTAATCAGATTTAAAGATGTTAATAATGACTCTGTTTTCAGTAATAAAGAGAGCACTGATAATCCATGGCATGATGTGGCAATAGAGACAAGGAAAATATCTGCATTGAATATTCCCAGTCAAACATTATGGAAAGCAAGGAACTGGGTGACTATAAGATTTTTGCAAACAGTTTTGGATCACAAAGAAACATAATGACTTTGAATGGTTGTTCTTAAAATATTGTTGATAAGTGATAAGAAAAGGAAGATTTGGGGTATTCAAATTAACATCTCATGGCTATATAAATATCTTAAGAACTTTTATGTGTGCCTTGAAGAAGATCCTTATATACCATTGAATTGGAAGGAATATGATTCAAAAATTGATAATGAAGGAAATTGGGGAAGCGGTATATGGTTAGACCTCTCTGAATGGAAATAAAAGGTGAAAATATATCCCATATGAATGTCACCAAATGGTGATCTCATCAGATAAGGATTCTAATAAGCTATTCTGTGGATATTAGATGCTTTCTCTAGCCACTCAGGTTGCCCAATGTGTTTATGACAAAAGTGGCAATGGTAGAAGGGATGGGGCTTATATATGGGCTCAGTAACATGAATTAACTCTCATCAAAGCCAACCTGGGTATGACCAGTACTGAGCACGAAATCTGCCAGTAGTAGAGATCAACACTGAGCCCTGATATAGATAGCATCATTCCCCAGAGTAATCAGCCAGCTACTCAAGAGCAGGTTTATTACCCTGGACTACTTCCAAGATGGAAGGGGCAGCTTTTTGTCCTTACTAAGATAGGCACTCCAGACATGAAAGTGCTTTCTCTGCATGGAATGCTTATGCCAAAACTATCACATATGTACTTACAGAATGCCTTATTTTGGTACTTCATACACCATTGCTTCTAATCAAGGAATTCGTTCACAACAAATCAAGTAATGGGCCCATGCTCCTGCAATTCACTGGTCTTACCATCTTTCTTACCATCCCAAGGCAGCTGGCTTGATATAATGGTGGAATTGTCTTTTGAGTAGTCAGTTACAGTGGTCGATAGAGACCAAACTCTGTAGGACTGGGTAAGGCTCTCCAGAAGGTTGTATATTCAGAATTACCATCCAATATATGTGACTGTATCTTCCATAGCCAGGAATCGCAAGTCTAGTCATAAGCAAGTGGAAATGGAAGTGGCACCATTGCCTACCACCTCTAGTGACTCACTAGGAAAATTTTGACTTCGTTTTTTTATTTGTTCTAAATAGTTATATATGACAGTAGATTACATTTTGACACAGCATACATAAGTGGAGTATAACTTCTCATTCTTCTGGTTGTACAAGTTGTAGATTCACACCAGTCTTGAAATTATATATGCACATAGGGTCACAAAGTCTGACTCATTCTACTATCATTCCTACCCATTTGCCACCTGCCCTCCCTTCGCTCCCCTCTGTCTAATCCAAAGTTACTCCTGTTCATCCCTAGCCACCCTGCCCCCTGTTACTGTGAATTAGGATTCACATGTCAGAGAAAACATTCAGTCTTTGTTTTTTGGGGGGGTTGGCTTATTTTGCTTAGCATGATATTCTCCAGTTCCATTCATTATGGGCAAATGCCATAATTTCGTTCTTCTTTAAGGCTGCGTAATATTCCATTGTGTATACATAACACATTTTCTTTATTCATTCATCTATTGAAGGGCATCTAGGTTGGTTCCATAGTTTAGCTATTGTGAATTGAGCTGCTATAAACATTGATGTGGTTGCATCACTATAGTATCTTGATTTTAAGTCCTTTGGGTATAAACCAAGGAGTGGAATAACTGGTCAAGTAGTGCTTCCATTCTGAGTTTTCTGAGGAATCTCCATACTACTTTCCAGAGTGATTGCACCCATTTGCAGTCCCACCAGCAATGTCTGAGTGTACCTTTTTTCCCACATCCTCACCAACATTTGTTGTTACTTACATTCTTGATAATTGCCATTCTGACTGGCATGAGATGAAATCTCACTGTAGTTTTGATTTGTATATCTCTTATTGCTAGAGATGTTGAACATTTTTTTCGTAGATTTGTTGATTAATTGTATTTCTTCTTCTGTGAAGTGTCTGTTAAGTTCCTTAGCCCATTTATTTATTGGGTTATTTGTTTTTTGGGTGTTAAGTTTTTTGTGTTCTTCATATATCCTGGAGATTAATGCTCTATCTGAGGTGTATATGGTAAAGATTTTCTCCCATTCTGAAGGATATCTCTTTACATTACTGATTGTTTCCTTTGTTTGGTTTTATCTTCTGCTTGTTTGTAATTCTTAATTCCAGATGGAATAATGTTTCTACCAAGAGCCATAATAATGATTGCATTGAACTGAAAGTTGAAACTGTTTCCTAGCCACTCTGGTCTCCTTGTGCCTCTGAATCAACAGGCAAATAAAGTCGCATATTGTTGCGATGGTGATAGGTCCTGATTAACATGGGAAAATTGGGCTATTAATCTACAAAGAAGGAAGGGAGAGAATTTCTGGAATATAAGAGATTGCTCAATGTGAATCTTAGTATTTTTATTCCCTGTGATTAAAGTCAATAAAAATTAACAATTCCACACAAAAAGGAAGGTTAAAGGCCCATATCCTTCAGAGGTGAAAATTTGAGTCACCCAAACAGATAAAGAACCATGAAAAAATGAGGTTCTTGCCAAAGGCAAAGGGAATAGAGAAAAGGTGATGGAAGACAGTATGACCATTTGACCAATTACAGAATTAAGGACTGTAATTGTTAGAAGCGTTCTTCTTTACTTTTGTATGAATATAAATATATTACTTTTACATCATAGTATTTAAGTTATGAGAAAGGATTAGTGCATTTTTAGTTGTATATAGGATAGTTGTTGCCAGTTCTGATCTTGTTATTTTCATTGTTTGTAGATTAAGTATGATTTAAGTTTTTGTGTGGGTGCCAATTTGGTGGATTTGTGAGTTAATTTTGTTTCAACTCCACTGGATCAGAGTCACATTGTTTCTGATGTACTTTTGAGAGTGTTTCTGAATGGAGATAGCATTGGAATCAGTAGACTTAATAAAATAGATTGTCCTCACCAGTCTGAGTGAGCATCATCCAATTCATTGAGGACCTGAATAAAACAAAAAGTGGAAGAGAGAGGACACACTGCCTTATATTTCCTACCTCAATACATAATCTGGGGGACATCTCACTTCATCTTTTCCTACCCTTGGGCTAAAATTTATTCCATTAGCTCCCCTGGTTTTGAGTCAAATTGAAATATATATGTGTATAAACGCACACACATGCACACACAGAGTTGGTTTTGTTTCTCTGGAGAACACTAATGCAGATGGGAATTCTCCTCTATCTGCACAGTCAATGTAATCCATTTTATATTGCAGAAATTGACATGCTAATCCTAAAATTTATGTGTAAATGCACACTGACCAAAATATCGTAAACAATTTTGAAAAAGAACAACATTGCAGACCACACCCATGCCAATTTCAAAACATAATAAAAAACTGCAATGATAAAGGTAGCATAATACTGGCACAAGGATAGGCATATAGATTAATTGAGTAGAATATAGGTCTATAAATAAATTCTAATATTTATGGTCAAAGGATTTGTGACAAGGATGCCAAAAAATTCAAAGAGGGAAGGAATAGTCTTCATTAAATGATAATGTAACAAGTGGATACAACACAAGCAAAAAAATAATGATGCACCCCTTTCTTATACCTTGTGCAAAAATTATCTCCAATGTTCCATATGCATAAAGTGTAAAGGTGAAAAACTGTAAAATTCTTCAAAGAAACCATAGAAGTAAATCTTCCTATCTTTGGGCTAGGCTGAATCTTATATATAACGTCAAAGATAAAAGATCAAAAATCTCAAAAGGAAATATAGTTAAATTGTCAAAATTAAAAATTCTCTTCAAAAGATAATGTTAAGAGAATAAAAGGACATGACATGGACTAAGGGAAAATTTTCATAAAACTCTTATTTGATAGATTACATTTTTAAAAAATCAACAACTCTCAAAATTCAACAGTAAAAAAACCAAACAACATAATTAGTAAATTGGCAGAAGATGTGAAGCAGCATTTCAGTGAAGAAGATGTATAGATGTCAAATAAGCACAAGAAAGGAACTTAAATCCCACTACCAATTAAGAGTATGCAAATTAAAAAGCACAATGTGATACCACCGCACACTCAGTAGGATGGCTATAACCAAAAAGACCATACCAAGTGTTGGTGAATGTGTCAAGCAACTAAATCTCTCATATACCTTTTGTGGAGCATGTTAAATGATACAATCACTTTAGAAATTACTTTGGCAATTGCTTAAGAACTTAAGCAGTTATCTATCTTAGGATCTAGACATTCCACACAATACTATTTAAAATAAAATGTATGTCCATTCAAAGATACTGTGCATGAATGTTCATAGCAGCTTTATTTATAATGGTAAAAAGCTGGAAACAGTGCAAATGTTCATCAGCCGGCAAATGAATGAACAAAGTGGTATATCCACATAATGCAACACTAGTAGTAAATAATGGATGGGATATTAACACATGCAACAGCATGGATGAATCTGAAAACAATATTGATGAGTGAAATAAGTCAAAGGGAAAATAAAAAGAGTACCAACTATATTATTTCAATTATATAAAAAAGTATAAATGTAAAGTCATCTACAATGACAGAAAGCAGATAAATAGTGCAGGAGATATTACTAAAAGACTTTTTAAAATATAATGGATATATTCAGTCTGTTATTTATTATGATGATTTCAGGAGTATATGTATGTCAAACTTATCAAACTGCCTATTTTAATTATGTGAAATTTATTATGCATTTATTATAAGTCAAAAAAGGTATTTATTAAACATGTATTTTATATATGAATAGCTTTGTGCAAATGTAACTGACATACAATGAATGATACATATTTAAAAGGATACATCTTTCTTTAAAATTTCAATTATATATATGTGTGTTTATGTGTGATTATATATAACATATATATATATGATAGAGAGAGGTGAAGACTTCCTGAATTTCCAAAGTAAAGTAATTTAGAGCAACATTCCCTATTATCCCTACAAAGAAACTCAAATTATATAGAGTTGATTAAGCATAGATTATTTGCTGACCATAGGCTCGTGGTGGTAGACTTGTGATTATTGAAAGATTTACAATGATGCTACCGCAAGTGAAAAGCTGATGCTGGGAATGGCTATTTAAATAAACATTAGACTAATAATTCCTTTAAAATTTTCTTGATAGGTTGAACTCCATCTGCTTTATTCATGATGGGCAATAACAGAGATTAATGGTCTACTATTAAAAGTATTTTTAAGGAATTGGGTGCAATTTGTGAAGCATTGAAGGCTTATGCCTTATAAATTGTATGGTAATTAAAAAAATGCATTCATAAAAATTGCTCAGTTCCTCGCTAAAGGAAAAACAAGCAATAAATTCATGAAATTGGATTAGTAATTGATGTTCTCTTAAAATTGACATTTGAAGCATTTCTGTATTGCTAGTAATTAATTATATACTGCTCTAGCTAGTGAAATGTGAAGTTTAGGATTGGAGCAATTGTTTTGTTTCAAGTTTTTATAGTCAGGCTATTAAAGTACTTTTCCTTCTTCAGTAAAATTATTTCTAATTGTGACCATTGAAATATTTTTGGGTTCAAGATGTATGACTACAACAAAATGAACAGATCTGAGTAATAAAATCAGAATGTTGAACAAAATGTCTCCTTGCTGTGATACTATTATGGGATGTGGGGTATAAGGCAGCATTCAGACTGAGAACTTCATTATGTTGTGCTAGCACGCAAGTTCTTCAATCCTTCCTTTACAATAATCTCAGTCGACACAGACAGACACACACAGAGACACACAATGTCTCTGTGCACATTAGCATATATACCTACTTAATACAGAATTAGTGTATACAAGGATGTAACTATAATTTCATAATTTGTTTACCATCTAAGGTTTTCACAGTCAAAGGGATAAGGGCAGCTGAAAATAAAACAACTCTGCTCATTACAACATGTATCCTGTATGAGGACTGCATCAACCACATGGGTCGGACAGTCAATGATCATCATGGGTAGAAAGAGAAGAAAAAACTCCTTATTCATGAGAAACTGACCTCAATGATACTCACATTCAAAAATTTGTAATCCAAGAAAAGAATTTCATTGTTAGGGATATGGGGATTATGCAGAAGAAGAGAAAATCATCAAATCTCATATTTCACAGAAAATGGAAGCTAAGAAATACACAGATTCTTTAAGTCAGTGTTGTAATTCATTGCCCCACAATATAGTGCTCCATTTCAAATTATATATATAAATGAAATTTTATATGTTATATATTTGTGTGCATATATATATATGTATATGAAATTGGGGTGGGATTTGCTAATCTTCCTAAAAATTTGGAAAAATTTTAGTCAATATTTTTAAAAAACATTTTAACCTCATTTTACCTTTTTCTTTCCTTTTTGGATTTCAATTAATTAATACGTTAGACTGCTTGATACTGTAGTAAATGTAGTAACACTGTTAATATTTTATTTCAAATTTTTCCACACTTTGTCATTGTGAATAATTACTGTTATCCTGTCTTCAGGTTCATTTGTTCTTTCCTTTGTTTTGACTATACTGATTTTAATTTTATTCCAATGATTTACATTTGATTCTTTCAGTTTCTCTCTCCTGAAATTCCTCAGTGTTTCACCCACTATACAAACCTTTTCCTATAGATTATCATATTCAGGTGCCAGGGATATGACTCAGTGGTAGGTCACTTGCTTAGTATGCAGAAGATTCTGAGTTAGAAACCCAACATGTGAGCGCGCACACACACACACACACACACACACAAATCCTATATTGTCATATTTATCATAACCATTTTAGTTATCTCCTAATTCTAACATCTAGGTTGATTGTGGTTTTGTAATTGTTTTCCTCTTGACTGTAGATAATATTTTTCAGGCTTCCTTGCCTGACTACTAATATTTATTTTATACTGGACAATGTAGATGTTGTATTACACAAGCGAGACTCTGCAATCTTTCTCTAAAAACTGGAATTATATTCTAATGGATCTCTTGGTCTTATAAAAGGGTAAAAGTCAAGTTCACCTTTTGTTAGGGTAAACTTATTTTGGTTTTACCCTCTTTCAAGTAAATATTCTTTTTGTTCAAGTTTCTTTCTACTTTTGATTGCCTTTCAACAATTTTAAAACGTTGTTATTTTGCTTAAAGTTTATATTCATTGTGATTAGGAAGGTATAAGCTACCAGAATTTGAGAATTTCCAATAGTTTCATGTTTCATCAGTGATAAAGCTGAAGTTCATTTGATGACATAAAAAATATTTTTCAATGTAAAAAAAATAAAAAAAAATAAAAAAAAATATTTTTCATGAATTAGAACCTGTTGATTCTATGATATTACCTCTTCTTACTCTCACTTTCACTCATTCAGTTCCAGGAACCAGGGTTAATGCCTGCACTTTGAATGGGCTGAGCAGGTCTTGCCTCAGAAACTTTGCACTGATTATTCCCTTGCTTCCAATACTTATCTCAAAACACTGACATGACTCAGGTCTCATTTCTTTTAAGTCTTTAAATGTATCCTGTTCGGTGAGGCCTTCCTTGACCACTATAAATACAGTATCAACATTTACAGCACTTTTTAACTTCTTTCTAAGCTTCTACGTATTCTTTTTCTCCCTTAGCTTTATCATGATATAAATTACTATATGCATGTGAATTCTTTTATTTATTCATGTGTTCTCTCTCTCCACTACCAGAATGTAAGTTCCATAATGGCGATGTTTTTCTTTGTTGTTGTTCTATTATTCCCTGTTTTGGTTTCAAGCTTTATCTTCAATGCCTGCTATATGATAATAGTTATCAATATATATATTGATAATAGTTCCTGGAGTATAGGAGATACTAAAAATTGTTTTTGCAGATTAATGAATTAATGGTTGAAAAACACTGTGTTATTATTTGGTACCGATATCAACATGCCTTTTAGAATAAGCCTCTAGAAGAGAACTGGTATTTAACTGGGCTATATTCCTTATTTATTCCCACACAATTCCAGGTAATATGATACACATAATGGAGGACTGAACAAATCATTCTGGCATTAACTTTACAAAATTGGCAAGAAATTGCTTCTTTCATTCTGCAGAATAAATTTTCATTTTTATTTTTAATGAAACCATGAGTGGTAGTGCAACAAAGCATCAGAGGAAACATTCTATATATATATATGCATGTGTTTAATTACATATTCATACAGCCAAGTGAATAGTATATTAGTTAAAGCCAGATAACCTGTAGTATAGCCATTTTTCCATAACAAAATAAAGATTGATTATCAGTGGATAATTTCCTCATGTATATTTGCAGAGCTCAAAGGAGCACAACTTAAAATTCTTCCATCCTACTTTTCTCTATGGTTTTTTTTTTGATTGATGAAAAATAGCAGTATTTAAATGAACAGAATTTTCTTTCAAGAAGACTAATCTGAAAAGGGAACATTTGGATTAATCAGAGGATTAAGTAGCATTTGATTCTCACTGGGAAGATTCAATATTGAGTGATTTTGGGAAAAAATGTTCAACATTCCAATTACTTATAATGGTTTAAATCTGATTGACATTTTAATTTTATAGGTCACAGTGTGCAGAACACAAAGAGCTGGCCACACTGGCAAGATACCACCATATTTTGGGTCATAAAAATATAAAAACACCAAAAAGAATTATCTTTTTTGTGTAATACCTGATAGCACTGTGGAATATGTATTCTAAGTGTCCAGTTATTAATTTCTCTTAAAATATAATCCATTTGGGTTATTATTTCCACAATTCAGAAATACTATCCTACTGCTTTTACTGTTGATTGCTATTAACAGTATTGTGGCAGTTGATAAATTAACAGATCTAATTCAGGAAAAGGAATTCAGCTGATAGACTCTTTTACTTCTTACCAAATTGAAATATTTTATTTTGTTATAACATTTTTAAACTAGAGAACTGATTTAAAAGGTTTAGAATTCATATATATATGTATACATATATATATATACACATATATATATATATATTTTCCTCTTTTCTTACTTCCTACTTCATTCTTCCTCTTTCTTATGACTGCATACCTGAAGATTGACAAAAATATTGTGGATGACTCTTTTAATGTGGGGACTAAAGTATTATAGTAAATGCCCACGAATGAATAGCCTTAAATTGTCATCAGTACAGAGAACAGGCTATAATCACAGAGAGCAAGTTTTAGCATGTGTAATTGCAAGTTTCAACTAATTGCAAAGAATAAAGGATAAAGTAATATTGTCTGGAAGACAATGCAATAGAATTCCATAAGGTAAATTTGCCTTTAACTGGATATTTGAATGATTCACTCCCATATCTCTAATTTAACCACTCTTTATTCCTGTTTGTTTTAAGGTTTAAGAACATTTTTATAGCCCTTCTCAATCCAAACTTATAAGTTAATCTTACTCACAGGGATGGAGGGAAGAAGATCCAATCCAAGGAGAGAGAGGGGACCAAAATGAAAACTAGTAAAATAGCTTACCTTTACTTATGCATTGCAGTGTGCAAGGCAGAAGACTAAGAACTTTTGAGAATTACCTCATTTAATTCTAAAAGCATTCTTAGAAGAAAGTTATGCTGTTATTTCCATGTAAAAGAGAAAACAAGAACCTGGAGAGATTAGATATCTTATCAAAAGTAGCCAGCTACCAAGCATAAGAACTCCCAATCTGGGCTGACTTTTTGTTCTGTGTGGGTTGTGTATCTACATTCACAAATACATGTACATGCATGTGTGGAGTTATATGTGTTCTTTAGAGAATGTTACGAATAACAGTCATCTGTCATTTAAGACTGCTCAACATTTTCTGAACACCATCTTTATATTTTGATAGTGCATCACAAATTAGTTCATATCATCCCATGGTAAAATTCAGAAAACTTATTTTCCTGGTCTCCTTTTAGCTAGTGTTTTAGTCAACTTTTTCACTGCTGTGACTAAAAGACCTGACAAGAACAATCAGAAGAGGAAAAGATTATTTGGGGGCTTATGGTTTCAGAGGTCTCAGTCCACAGATGGTCAATTCCATTCCTCAGGGCCTGTGGTAAGGTAGGATATCATGGTGGAACAGCGTGGTAGAGGAAAGAGGTTTGGGGCATGCACACCAGGAAGCAGAGAGAGAGGCTTCTACTCTCACCAAGGACAGAATATATACCCAAATGCATTCCCCCAGGGACCTACCTCCTCTAGCCACACCCTACCTGCCTACAATTACCACCCAGTTAACCCTTATCAGGAGATTAATGCACTTGGATTAGGTTAAGTCTCTCATAACCTAATCATTTCACATGTAACCTGTCTTGCATTGTCTCTCAGATAAGCTTTTGTGGGACACCTCATATATAAACCATAACAGCTAGATTATAGATATATGTGATTTTGCAGATACACCAACCTGAGACTTGAATTCAGAATCAGAAGGTTTAGGGAAATAGGTTCTGAATTGCACTCATTGTTTTGACCTAAGTCATGGAAGAGATTTTGTAAATCAGAGCAGTTATAATAGATTTGAAATCCTGGCATGAGGTGTATGGGTAGAATAGTGGCAGCATTAGTAGCAGTTTTCTCATCAGTCTGATTTTGTGGTGTGTTTCTCAGTGTTGTTACTAAAGGTTATCTTCAAGTCCATTTATCTTGATCTTCAAACAATTCTATGCACTATTTAACATTCCTTAATAAATTCAAATTAGCCAGAATGGAGTTGATTGCTTTCCATTAGTAACTGACTGATATAACTACATGGTACAGCATACGTGGATATTTTTCAAAAAATATTTACTCTCTTTCCACGGAGCGATCCAAGATGGCAGACTAGAGGGTGACTGCATCCCCAGTCGCTCCAGAACCCAGGAGTCAAGAAGGGGAGGCATTGAGAGACTTGGACTAAAATAGAGCCACGGGTGAGTCTGCCCACTGGGTAAAGCACGGCCCGGGTGGCAGGTCCAGATAGAGGTGGCTTATCAGAGCAGGGCAGGGCAACTAGAGTCTTCCACAGGCAGCCCTGCACACTCTGGCGGTGGGCCCCGCCCACACAGCCAGCTTCTCCAGGTTCTCAGAGCAGGCCCCCTAGTGAGAGCCTTTCTGATCAGAACAAGCTCCAAGTCCCGGAGCCAGCACAGTGTGCTTCGGCCCACAAGTGGCTTCAGGGACCAGGACAGGGCAGCCAGAGACTTACCCAAGCAGCCCAGCCCCCTGCGGTGGGAGGCGCCTTTCAAGGCTAGCTTCTCAGAACAGACCGCCCAGTGAGAGCCTTTCTACACGGAGCCAGCCACAAGTCTCCGAGCCAACAGAGAGCTTTGATCCGCAAGCAGCCTCTGAGATCAGGGCAGGGCAGCCAGAGACTTCTCCAGGTGGCTGCCCACTCCGGCCGCAGACTCTTTCCACGGGGCAATCCAAGATGGCAGCCTAGAGGGTGACTGCATCTCCAGTCGCTCCAGAAGCCAGGACTCAAGAAGGGGAGGCATTGAGAGACTTGGACAAAAATAGAGTCACGGGATGAGTCTCCCCCACTGGGCGAAACTTGGCCTGGGAGGCAGGCACAGATAGGGGTGGCTTATCAGAACAGGGCAGAGCAGTTAGAGTCTTACCCAGGTAGCCTTCCACACTCCGGCGTTGGGCTCCTCCCACACAGCCAGCTGCACAGTGCAGGCCCCCAGTGAGAGCCTTTCCGCACAGAGCAAGTTCCAAGCACTGGAACCAGTAGTGGGCTAGGGGCAACTTTCTTCGGAAGCACTGCATTATCAAGTTCCTCCAAGACTTCAGGATACTGAAGGCTGGGAGGTGATACACTGGAAATCTACCGGGACACTATAGGCCAATAGAGGAAATCTGCAATATCTCAGGGTCCCACTGACAGCTGACCAAAATGAGAAAACAAAGGAAGAAAATGTCCCAAACAAACCTAGATACTACATCAATAAAACCCAATGACAGCACAGCAGAAGAAATGTCAGAAAGGGAGTTCAGAATGTACATAATTAAAACAATCAGGAAGCAAATGAGGAGATGAAAGAGCAAATGCAGGCATTGAAGGAGGAGATGAAAGAGCAAATGCAGGCATTAAATGATCACACCAATCAACAGTTAAAAGACCAAATACGGGAAGCAAGAGATCATTTCAATAAAGAGTTAGAGATACTGGAAAAAAACCAAACTGAAATACTTGAAATGAAGGAAACAATAAACCAAGTTAAAAACTCCACAGAAAGCATAACCAATAGGATAGAACACCTGGAAGACAGAACCTCAGACATTGAGGACAAAATATTTAATCTTGAAAACAAAGTTGGCCAAACAGAGAAGATGGTAAGAAATCATGAACAGAATCTACAAGAATTATGGGATATCATGAAAGGCCAAATTTAAGAATTATTGGGATTGAGGAAGGCTTAGAGAAACAAACCAAAGGAATGAACAATCTATTCAATGAAATAATATCAGAAAATTTCCCAAATTTGAAGAATGAAATGGAAAACCAAGTACAAGAGGCTTATAGGACTCCAAATATACAAAATTACAACAGACCCACACCAAGACACATTATTATGAAAATACCGAACATACAAAATAAAGACAGAATTTTAAAGGCCACGAGAGAAAAGAATCAAATTACATTCAGAGGGAAACCAATAAGAATATCAGCAGATTTTTCAATCCAGACCCTAAAAGCTAGAAGGGCCTGGAACAACATTTACCAAGCCCTGAATGAAAACGGATGCCAACCAAGAATCTTATACCCAGCAAAACTTACCTTCAAATTTGACGATGAAATAAGATCCTTCCATGATAAACAAAAGCTAAAGGAATTTACAAAAAGAAAGCCAGCATTACAGAACATTCTCAGCAAAATATTCCACGAGGAAGAGATGAAAAACAATGATGCAAATCAGCAACAGGAGGTGCTAGCCTAAAGGAATAGCCAAATAAAGGAGAAACCAAATTATGTCAAAAAAAAAATATGAGTCAAATGACTGGGAATACAAATCATATCACAATAATAACCTTGAATGTTAATGGCTTGAACTCATCAATCAAAAGACATAGACTGGCAGATTGGATTAAAAAGAAAAATCCAACAATATGCTGCCTGCAAGAGACTCATCTCATAGAAAGAGATACCATAGACTAAAGGTGAAAGGATGGGGAAAAACATACCATGTACACGGACACAGCAAAAAAGCTGGAGTATTCATCCTCATTTCAGATAATGTGGACTTCAAGCCAAAACTAGTCAGAAGGGATAAAGAAGTACATTACATACTGCTTAAGGGAAGCATAAATCAACAAGACATAACAATCATAAATATCTATGCCCCGAACATTGGCTCATCCACGTACGTCAAACAAATCCTTCTCAATTACAGAATTCAAATAGACCACAACACAATAATACTAGGCGATTTTAACACACCTCTCTCACCACTGGATAGATCGTCCAAACAAAAATTGAATAAAGAAACCATAGATCTCAATAACACAATCAACAATTTAGAATTAACGGACATATATAGAACATACCATCCAACAAAGAACGAATACACTTTCTTCTCAGCAGCACATGGATCCTTCTCTAAAATAGACCATATTTTATGCCACAAAGCTACTGTTACAAATGCAAGAAGATAGAGATACTACCTTGTACTCTATCAGATCATAATGGATTGAAATTAGAAATAAATGGCAGAATAAAAAACAGAAACTTCTCCAATACCTGGAGATTAAATAATACACTATTATATGATGAATGGATAACAGAAGACATCAGGAGGGAAATAAAAAAATTCTTAGAAGTAAATGAGAACAAAGACACATCATATCAAAATCTCTGGGACACTATGAAAGCAGTATTTAGAGGAAGATTTATTTCATGGGGCCCATTCAACAAAAGAAGTAGAAATCAACAAATAAACGACTTAACACTACAGCTCAAAGCCCTAGAAAAAGAAGAGCAGAACAATAACAAAAGTAGGAGAAACAGGAAAGAGTTAAAATCAGAGCCAAAATCAACGAAATTGAAACAAAAGAAACAATCAGAAAAATTAACAAAATAAATAGTTGGTTCTTTGAAAAAATAAACAAAATTGATAAACCCTTAGCCACACTAACAAAGAGAAAGAGGGAGAAAACTCAAATTACTAAAATTCGGAATGAACAAGGAAACATCACAACAGACATGAGTGAAATACAAAACATAATTAGAAGCTATTTTGAAAATCTATACTCCAACAAAACAGAAAACCTCAAAGACTTCAACAAATTTCTAGAGACATATGAATTACCTAAACTGAACAAGGAGGACATACACAACTTAAATAAATCAATTTCAAGCAATGAAATAGAAGAGGTCATCAAAAGCCTACCAACAAAGAAAAGTCCAGGACCAGATGGGTTCTCAGCCGAGTTCTACAAAACCTTTAAAGAAGAGCTCATTCCAATACTTCTCAAAGTATTCCATGAAATAGAAGAGGAGGGAACCCTCCCAAACTCATTCTATGAAGCCAATATCACCCTGATACCTAAACCAGACAGAGACACATCGAGGAAAGAAAATTTCAGACCAATATCCTTAATGAACATCAATGCAAAAATTCTCAACAAAATTTTAGCAAATTGCATACAAATATGTATTAAAAAGATAGTGCACCACGATCAAGTGGGTTTTATCCCAGGGATGCAAGGTTGGTTCAACATTCGGAAATCAATAAATGTCATTCACCATATCAACAGACTTAAAGTTAAGAATCACATGATTATTTCAATAGATGCAGAAAAAGCATTCGATAAAATACAGCATCTCTTCATGCTCAAAATACTAGAAAAAATTGGTGTAGTGGGAACATTGCTTATCATTATAAAGGCCATCTACGCTAAGCCCATGGCCAATATCATTCCAAATGGTGAAAAATTGAAAGCGTTCCCCCTAAAAACTGGAACAAGGCAGGGATGCCCTCTTTCACCACTTCTATTCAACATCGTCCTTGAGACTCTAGCCAGAGCAATTAGAAAAACCAAAGAAATTAAAGGGATACGAATTGGAAAAGAAGAACTCAAACTATCCCTGTTCACTGATGACATGATTATATATTTAGAGGAACCTGGAAATTCCACCAGAAAACTTTTAAAACTCATAAGTGAATTCAGTAAAGTAGCAGGTTACAAGATCAATGCTCATAAATCCAATGCATTTTTATACATAAGTGATGAATCTTCAGAAAGAGAAAATAGGAAAACTACCCCATTCACAATAGCATTGAAAAAAATAAAATACTTGGGAATCAATCTCACAAAAGAGGTGAAAGACCTCTACAATGAGAACTACAGAACACTAAAGAAAGAAATTCAAGAAAACCTTAGAAGATGGAAAGATCTCCCATGTTCTTGGATAGGCAGAATTAATATCGTCAAAATGGCTATACTACCTAAAGTGCTATACAGATTCAATACAATTTCAATTAAAATCCCAATGATGTACCTTGCAGAATTAGAGCAAGTAATTATGAAATTCATCTGGAAGAATAAAAAACCTAGAATAGCTAAAGCAATCCTCAGTAGCAAGAGCGAAGCAGGGGGTATTGCAATACCAGATCTTCAACTCTACTACAAAGCAATAGTAACAAAAACGGCACGGTATTGGTACCAAAATAGACAGGTAAATCAATGGTTCAGAATAGAGGACATGGACACAAAACCAAATAAATACAATTTTCTCATACTAGACAAAGGGTCCAAAAATATGCAATGGAGAAAGGATAGCCTCTTCAACAAATGGTGCTGGGAAAACTGGAAAACCACATGCAACAGAATGAAATTAAACCCCTATCTCTCACCCTACACAAAACTCAACTCAAAATGGATCAAGGACCTTGAAATTAGACCAGAGACCCTGCATCTTATAGAAGAAAAAGTAGGTCCAAATCTTCAACTTGTTGGCTTAGGATCAGACTTCCTTAACAGGACTCCCATAGCACAAGAAATAAAAGCAAGAATCAACAACTGGGATAGACTCAAACTAAAAAGCTTTCTCTCAGCAAAGGAAACTATCAGCAATGTGAAGAGAGAGCCTACAGAGTGGGAGAATATCTTTGCCACTCATACTTCAGATAGAGCGCTAATTTCCAGAATCTATAAAGAACTCAAAAAACTCTACTTGAAGAATACAAATAATCCAATCAACAAATGGTCTAAGGAAATGAACAGACACTTCACAGAAGAAGATGTACAAGCAATCAACAGATATATGAAAAAATGTTCAACATCTCTAGTAATAAGGGAAATGCAAATCAAAAATACCCTAAGATTTCATCTCACCCCAATTAGAATGGCGATTATCAAGAACACAAGCAACAATAGGTGTTGGCGAGGATGTGGTGAAAAATGAACACTCATACATTGCTTGTGGGGTTGCAAATTAGTGCAGCCACCCTGGAAAGCAGTATGGAGATTCCTCAGAATGCTTGGAATGGAACCACCATTTGACCCAGCTATCCCACTCCTTGGCCTATACCCAAAGGACTTAAAATCAGCATACTACAGAGATACAGCCACATCAATGTTCATTGCTGCTCAATTCACCATAGCCAGATTGTGGAACCAACCTAGATGCCCTTCAGTTGATGAATGGATAAAGAAACTGTGGCATATATGTACAATGGAATATTACTCCACAATGAAGAATGATAAAATTATGGCATTTGCAGGCAAATGGATGAAATTGGAGAATATCATGCTAAGTGAGATAAGCCAATCTCAAAAAACTAAAGGACGAATGATCTCGCTGATAAGCGGATGAGGACATATAATGGGGGGTTGGAGGGGTTAGCATTAGGGTTAGGGTTAGGTTTATGGTTTGGGATAAGGAGTGTGGTAAGAATGAAGGAAAGAAGGACTGTATAGAGGGATAAGAGGGGTGGGAGGGGTGGGGGGCAAGGGAAAATAAAATAATGAATCAAACATCATTGCCCTATGTAAATGTATGATTATACAAATCGTATGCCTTGACTCCATGTACAAATAGAGAAACAACATGTATCCCATTTGTATGCAATAATAATAAAAAATATATATATTTACTGAAAACTGTTTAAAATCTAGGAGTAAAACATTATAATAGAATGTTACCACTTTTTTAAGGGATATTTATTTTTTATCTTCAATGAGCTATAGTGGGCACTGAGGAGCCCTTTTTAAGAATATAAATATAAAGCATAGTTCAGAGATTTGAGACATTTTATTTAACTTAATCTCTTGTTTATAAATGAAGTGCCATAGTCAGTTAATATTTTTTATTTTCCATTGCCCTTAAGAATTGCTTAAAAAAAAGATAAAATGTATTTTAACGTCACAGAAATATTGTATGGTTTAGTAATATGCATAACAAATAATTATATGTGCATTTTAAAGAGCAAGCATTTAAAGGTCAAGCACTAAATACATAAAGGGATAATTTATTCTATCTTTTAAAAATACAATTTCTATAAAACAAGGAAAAAATATCTTCTGCCATACCTCCCAGAAAGCTCCAGAAGGAAACTGCTTAATCTCCATTTAATTAGCAAAATACTATAATATGCATTGATTTGAAATCAGTCAGGGATTAATTCTAACAATGGAACTGTACTTAAGTCTAATAATGGAGACATGTGGTGAAAAAGCAACTTCATTTCAAGGCAAAGTACTTCACAGATAGTATCCTATGGGTGACAAAAGTAGGGCAATAATAGTGATAGTGATAAAACTTCACTGTAAAACATGACAGAAAAGGCACAAAATGAGTCAGAGTTCCAGGCTTTATAATTCTGATTAACACATCAATCTGATAACCTTGACCCTCATCCATATTGATTACCCCTTTTCTTCATAAGCAAGTCAAAATAATTGATCAGTTGACAAACAGGACTGCCCAGTTAACATTTGATATTTTATAATAAAATATTTAAAAAGCAAAACCAAGCAAATTAGTCACAGCCTGAATATTCCTCAAGAGTAAGTTACAATTTGTAGATGGCATCACAAAAGTGAAGCCCATTATAATCTGCTCCAGTGGTCAAAGATAATAATGACCTATCACAAATAAAACCAGTAGAATACCAGTTAAGAAATGGAACAGGATTGATAAAATTGGAAATGTGTCATTTTTATAACCATTGTAGTAGCAACTGATGCAGAAAAACTATCAATGGATTTTAATTATATTGAATGAAGTGTTCAGGGGAGAGAGAGATATACTCAAAATATCTATGTATAACTAATTAGTCATTTACCAAAGAGAAAACATCTCTCCAGTGAAGAAATCTGGCAGACATTACTCTACCTATGGTAAAGGAATAAATTTAAAGACCACAATAGGAATCTTTTGCTGTTTCTGGTAATAAATAAATGTCAACGGCTACTCGACTGAGTCTGAAGAATATCTCCAACAAATGGCTGCAGTATAATTGACATAGGTGGAACAGTTAGCTATTTTGCTGTGACCCTTGTATTTTTCAAAATGCTTGTAGTTGTATTTTTTAGTTGATTTATTATATTTCACTGAGCACACCACAGGAAGCCTCAGTTGACATTCGTCAGCTATAGAGTATGTAGTGTCAAAAAGGTTTCAGTTATAACATGTCTAAAAGCTTTAATTCTCCTTTTATAGCTATGTTGACATTTGAGGAAAGCACCATAAAATAAAGAGCCCTATTGAGATAAACACATGCTGTCTTCTGGAGTGTTAAACTGTTGGCAAGGATAACTTCAACTAAATAACCACAGCAGTTGGGCTTAGCATCAACCATATGTGCATGTCCCTCTTACATACCCTCCATCGATGATTGCTTTTAAATTGCTATGCTAGTTTTTTCCAATCTCTTTCATAGTAAAACTCGGTGGCAAGTTTATGTAGATACTATGAATATTGATTCTAAAAAGTTCTTTGGGAATTTGTTCATTTGTTTTCATTCTTACTCCTTAGAAGTTTGAAGACCAAAGTTCCTCTTTAGGAAAATGTCCAAAAAACTTACTGTAAGTTTTCTGCTGCACAAAAAGTCATCATTCTTTTTTCAATATTTGATTGTCCCACATTTGTATGTAGCAGGACAGCTGATTAAGCACACAATCTGAGGATTTCCTGTCCACTTTGTTAAAAATGGATCTCTCCAACATTCAAACTGGTTGTATGAACTAAAAGTGAAGACAGGAAAAAAGTACAAAAGAGAGAAATTCTTTATAAAAGGTGAACTGATGGTATTACAAGAGTTACTCATTTTGACTATTGGGTGACATCTCATTATGAATCTCATTGTTTATATCATTAATTAAACAGAACATATGCTTCTAACAATGTCTTAGTACTGAATAATTATCACTATATGTCAGACAATTCACAGGTATTATAGGAGAGGAAAAATTAATTTTCCTCTTCCCTTAGTTCTTTACTGGGACAGGATCCTGGACCAAAGAACAGATTAACAATAGAAAAATAATTTTATTAACATGTATATTTGACATGTATATGGTGTCTATGGGAGGTATCCATGGAATGAGTAATATTCAAGGACAAGGCTTAGAAGACTGACTTATACAGTATTTCAACAAAGAATAGTAAAATTTTTAGATAAATCACCAGACAAAGACAATGGCCTTTGAGTCTCTAAGGGCAGCAGACTGTGGGAAGGCAAATAATGGGTAGGTAAAAGCTAGTTAATGAAGCTGCTACCTGGGCATGGTGGCACATACCTGTAGTTCTGGAGGCTAAGGCAAAAGGATTGCAGGTTCAAAGCCAGCCTCAGCCAGTTAGTGAGGTCCTAAGTAACTTAGTGAGATACTGTCTCTACAACAAATATGTAAAGGGCTGGGGATGTGGCTCAGTGGTTAAGTGTCACTGGGTTGAATCCCTAGTATGTATGTATAGATGAAAGAAAGAAAGAAAGAAAGAAAGAAAGAAAGAAAGAAAGAAAGAAAGAAAGAAAGAAAGAAAGAAAGAAAGAAAGAAAGAAAGAAAGAAAGAAATCTGCTTAATGAAGATATCTTTGGTGCCAGGATGATAAGGGTCTAAAGTGTCTTTGGTGATCAACTTGTCCTTCCTGGTAGAGAAGGAAAAGATGAAACATTTTAGTAAATTTATATCTTGTTTTTAGATTAATAGGCAGAGAGAAATTTTTGTATCTATTTCTTCTTATTTGCAAAAAATTTTCACTCAAAATAATTTTTATGACAAGCTGGCATATATTGGGGTGGCTTGTTATGTTCTCCTAGAGTACTATCATTTAATTCTGGAAACAATACTGATAAAGCTTTGATGGAAAAAAAGATACAAAAACTAATTAAGACAATAGAGAATTTGAATAATGAAATAAGGATGATCTAATACAACTTTTCTCTGAATTGTGTGGGATTGTCATTAGTTACTATAACAAAAAGAGTTTTATGGTCAAATAAATTTGAAAGACATTACAAAGTTCATTGACTTATCAAATGTTGAGATTCAAAAGTCTTTAACATGTTAATATGCTTTGAAAAGCATGGAAAGGTATTTGAATAAGCATAGATTCCCAAAGACATTTAAGAATTTTAATATTATTTTACTTGTTCCCCACAGTTTTATTGAAGCATAATGGACAAAAATTATATATTTAATGTGAACAGTGTAATGTTTTGACATAAATATACTTTGTGAAATGATTACCACAATCAAGCTAATTAACATCTATTCATCACCTCATACAATTGGCATCTTTTGGTGTGTGGAAAGAATGTATAAGATCTACTCTCTTAGCAACTTCAAGTATACAGTACATTCACATTAATTATAGTTACCAGGCTGTACATTGCATCTGAAGAACTTTTTCATCTTATAGCTAAAAATTCGTATCATTTTTTTATGAAAAATATTGAGTATTGGAATATATACTGAGGATCACAGAACACTAAAAATATGTATATAAGTGACTCCATAGCCTGAAAACAGAGAAGATGCCTTCTTTTCAAAAATACATGGAACATTTATAGAAGGTACCTATTAAAAGCAACAAAGAAATATCAACAACTTACAACAATAAACAATAAAATAAAAACAGGAAAAGGAAGGGTTTTAGGATTGGGTAGGGTTGTAGGATTCAATATGTGTATTTATTTTTACTGCCTCACAATCTTACTCTCCTTCCCCCAAACATAATGTATGAGTTTTTGAGCCATAAAGCAAGAAAACTAAAAGAAGATGGATGGGCGATAGGTGAGTTAGCAAACTAGACAAAACTGAAACCAAATCTACAAGTGAGGAAAACCTAAAGCCAAACCAATTAATGCTACAGAACCCTAAAAGACTCAGAAATTGGCAGCAGCAAATGCTTCTGGAAATGGAACAAAAAGAGGATTGTAAAATAAAGAGAATAACTAGAAAATTTGCTTAAGAAATAAAATTTCAAATCAATTTCTCCATCTCAGCAAACAAAAAATGGTATTTTTTTTTGGAACAGTTAAAACAGAGGTCTTCTGAATTGGAGAACACCAGAGATAACTATGTAGGATTATTACCAGAGTTAAAGAAAAACCTGGTTCTGAGGATCCTAAGAGATGAGGTTCAGCCACCCATCCCTAAAAGCCAATTGAAGAGAGAAGTAGTAATGAAGGCAGGAAAGGAGTTTTATTTAGTGTGGCCATAGTGGGAAGAAGAGAGAATTCTAGTGACCTAAGATTTGTCTTCAAGGTGCTGACGAGAGATTTGAGGTATTATAGGAAGGGCAATGGAGTTAAGGGTTGGTGTTTTACATATCTGGCAGAGCAGGTAATCTTGGTCAGACTATGGTCTAGTAGATCATTACCTCATGTCTGGTTCTGCAAGTTCACACTGGCTACAAAAAATCATTATCATTTAAGAGATAATTTGGTTCTCATCATGAGATAATTACTCCTGCTCCTAGGGGCAGCCTCAGTTCCCATGATGGCATAGTTGCTCATACTGCTGGTAGGGGTGAGGGGTGAGAAGTCTCATCATGAGGTGATCTGACTGAAAGGTTACCTGTTCCTAAAATCTAAGGTATCATAGGAGATAATGACTCAGGAGAAAAGGACAAGTCAGAAAGGCAAGGTGGAGTTAGTTCCTCAGGTTTAGGGCAATGACTGGAGACCTCTCAATCCTACTCCAGGGGTCTGGAATAGGATATTATTTAATACCTGGAAGTTGATAATCTGTTGATCTATATTATAGTGTCCCTAAAAATCTTGAAAATATCTTAGCTTCTCTTATCTTGGTGCCTTCAGCCTTGAGAGTGATTATCAGCTTTACATGAATACTCCTTAAATGTGTAACATGTCTATGTACACAGCTGAGAAGGAATCCAACCCAAAGATTAAGGCAGGAAGGATGCAGATACAAATCAAGACAGAGATGCCACGTTTTTATCCTTTTTTTAGTTACCCACTGGATATGTGCAAGCTCAAGTGAAGAGTCGGTTCTTTTAGCAAAAGTAAACTTTAGATATCTATTATGTTATTTCCATATCAAAATTAAGAAGATTTAATATAATTTAAGAAATTGCTTTCTCAGTGTGGAGCAATCCCCTCTCAGCCTCTTTAACCTCTTTGGCCCTCGAAGGCTGGAATCAATATTGCCCTGCGGTCAGGAGATGGAAAGTATCTTCTCCAGAGAAGCCAATGGGTTCAAGAACAAAGTTGAATTAAAGAGATCAGTAATTTCCAGAAAATCAGCCCAGCTAACTCACACTTGTGCTTAGAACTTTAAATAAGATTTTTTATTATCCACTTTCAAATATGAACAGATAATAAAAGATTAAAATACTTCGAAGACAAACTCTAAAAAAGAAAAACAAAGAGGGTAAGAAACACATTATAGAGGAAATGGTGATTTTTTTCAAATAAGAAATATGAAAAAGTACTTTGAAAAAGTAATACTCAGAAATTTTCAAAAAACCATAGAAAAACTTTTAAAGTGTTGGATGATAAATTTTTAAGAAATCACTCATATAAGAGAGCAAAAAGAAAGTGAGATGGAGCCAGATATAGTGGTGCAAACTTGTAATCCCAGTGGCTTGGGAGACTGAGGCAGGAAGATTGAGAGTTCAAAGTCAGCCTCAGCAATTTAGTGAGGACCTAAGCAATGAGACCCTATCTCTAAATAACTTTTTTTTACAAAGGGCTGGGGATGTGGCTCAGTGGTTAAGCACCCCTGGGTTCAATTCCCAGTACCACACACACACACAAAAGTGAGATGGAATTAGGAGAGAAAATATAAGAAAATTAGAGGAGTAGTTCATGAAATCCAATATTTGAAAGATAGGAAGTCAAGAATGAGAGCAGAGAAAATGGAGGAGAAACAGTTAAAGAAATAACTAAAAAATATTTTCTGAAAATGAAGGACATGACCAAAAGAGAAATAGTTGAGTACACTACATATCATTTGAAATAAAATTCACAGACAGCAAGGCATATCATTATGAAATTCCAAAACACTAAAAGAAAAAAAAATTTTACCCAGAATAGCATTCAAATTCTTAATAGTAACATTAGATAATAGACACAGTATAGATATCTCCCACCCAAACAAACCATCAGTCAAGATGAGGTGAGAAAAAAAGTTATCTTCAGATAAGCATTTTTTCAGCAATCTATTAGATGATATATTCCATTCAAATGAGGGAGAATATCTTCTAAAAGAGGAATATGCAGGATGCAAGACATAAGAGATCTGAAACAGCAAAGAGAGAGATGGGCAAAATTTCAAAGATGGCAAAGAAAGATCTCTCAGATGATTTCAGGCAAGAGTAATCTAGATTGGGACCCATAAGGAGAGAATTTTCTGTAAAGTTTAAATAAATAGGCCAATAAGATGCCATCTGTTTCAATATGGTGGAAAGAGAATTTTTTCTTAAGTTGCACAGAATTTGGGCTTCACAGGAAAGAAAATCTGTTTTCTAATAGCTAAGTTCAAGCATTGCATAGGCTTGGTAAAGCAAAAACTGAATATTGATTGGATGCATATTGTGATATATTTACAATAGTTGGAAAGGGTGAGTGTAGATGTTGTGTAAGGAGGGAAAGATAATTCTTATTTTAGTAGAAAGTCAACAGAAAATATTTACAACTGAAATTTTGAAAAGCAAAAATAAAAGCATGCTATTTAGATATATGGAGGTAAATACCAAAAGAACCAAATGAAAATTGAAAGTGGTTTTATCTGTGGAAATGTACTTGTGAGAAGGGACAGATGGCTATTTTTCATATATTTACTTTGAACAAATAATGTACAAGTATTAACCTCTTATATGCTTAAATACCTGTTTAAAGTAAACAGTATTTTAAATATTACATTTGTCTTTTAGTATAAATCTATAATAAATAACAGTAGACATAAAATCATAACCACAACCACCTCACTTGGGAATATAAATGTACTCTCCTAAACAATTCAAGTGTATGAGGGAATCAAAATCATTATTACAGTATATTGAGAAAAAAATTTTAAAAAACTTTATTTCCAAACTTATACTGTGGGCCAAAGCTATATTCAAAGGAAATCTTACAGCCTTAAACATTGCATTATTAAACAAAAATAATTCAGCATTTATTTCAAGAAATTATAATACGAAAAATAAACCTAAGGAAAGCAAAAAGAAGGAATTGAAAAAAATAAAAGCAGAAAATAATACATCAGAAAACAAGGACAGTATAAGTAAAATATATCTAAAATGTGCTTGCTTAGGAAAAATAAATCAGTAAATAAATGAAATGAGGAAAAAAATGAAATCTTAAAAAGATATGACAAAAAATAACCATAGACACGAAGGAAGTAAATATATGAAATATAGCATAAATATCTATGCTGATACATTTAAAAACCTGGATAAAATGGATTTTCCTAGATAAACATGAATCTGTTATGGTTTGGATCTGGAATATTCCTCAAAAGCTCATGTGTTGAAAGCATGGTCCCCAATGGTTCAGAGTTGGGGCTTTTATGCAGTGATTGGATCATGAGGACTCTGACAGTTGGATGAACTACTGGGAGGTGGGAATTAGAGGAAATTTGTCACTGGGGACTGGGGCATGACCTGGAAAGGGTTATTTTCTCCCTAGCTCCTTTCTCTTTTTTTCTTCCTTCCTTCCCTTCCTTCCTTCCTTCCTTCCTTTCTTTCTTTCTTTCTTTCTTTCTTTCTTTCTTTCTTTCTTTCTTTCTTTTTCTTTCTTTCTTTCCTTCCTTCCTTTCTCTTTTTTTCTTTCTCCTTCTCCTCCTTCTTATACCCCCTCCCTTTCTCTCTACTTCCCAGCTACTATAAACTGAGCAACTTTCTGCCACATCCTTCTGCCACAATGTACTGCTTCACTCAGACCCAAAGTGATAGAAACTGTTGACCATGAACTGAGACCTCTATAAGTGTGAGCCAAAATAACTTTCTTCTCCTCTAAGTTATTCTTGTCAGGTATTTTGGTCTCAGAAACACAAAGCTAACTAACACGGAATCACAAAATGAACTTAAAGGAAATAAGAAAAGAGGAATATTTAAGAAATCTGTCAAAGTTTCTTAAAAGTGGGTCAACAGGTTTTATCCCTCTAAAATGTGTAAAGACTAGATGACTTGTAATGAATTCTTTAAAACATTAAAGAAAAGGTATTTCAAATGCTTACAAAGTATTCCATGTATTTAGAGAAGGAAGTCTATTTCTTTTTTTATGGATCAGTGATGCAAAAATCTGACTAATATACAAAGACAAATTATAGACAATCTCATGTATTAACATTAATGTAAAATTCCTTTGATTTTTGAATTTTTACCATTATAGATAAATAAGAGGCACATAATGTTTAAGAGTAAAATAATGAAAGCATTTGGATTAAAATAAGAAAAATAAAGAAGTTGCTTGATGTATTCCCTATTATTCGATATTTCTGATGACTGCTGATTAGAATCTCTGGGGATAGAACCAAGAATCTGAATTTTAATAAGTCCTCAAGTAATTCTGATGCACCCTGAAGTTTGAAATCTATTCCATTCAAGTCTGCTTTCAACTTACAATGCATTGCAATGATAGCATCTTTCACAGAATCACAAAAAATAAAATACATATTAACATTCTGTGAAAGGTTTTCATAAAATAATTATGAAGCTGATATTGATATTGACTTACATGTAGAAAATCATTCTAGCTTTTAAAAATAAAAGATATTTCTTAAAATTTTGTCCTATAATTAAGTACTAGCCAAATCAATTGAGTAAAAGAATAAAATATGATATGGAAATATTGGGGATTGAAGGGACAAACATTGCAGATACTGTGCTTGTCTACAGAAATACAAGGAAATCAACACTTGAAACTATTAGAAACAAAAGGGAGATCAGAAAACTGTCTATTCATAAAATTGTTATCCACAAATAGCTATTCTATATACTAATAATAGCTAAATTTATAATGAAAGAAGGTGATTCCAAAATCAAGGCCAAAAGAGTTACAATCTACTCAACAGGAAATGTAAAGGACTAACTTGAAGTAAACTTTAAACCCATTTATGGATACATTTTTTTTTAAAAAAAAGAAGACTTAAGTGGGAAAATATGTAATCTTCCTTGGATAAAACAGATGTATAATCATAAACATATCAATTGTCTTTAATTAATCAACAACTTGGTGCACTCTCCAACAAATTACAATGAAATATTTTTAAGTATCTTGAGAGAATAAATCTAAAGTGTCTGAAAGAAGGAACATGTGAGAATAGCAAATGAAGTTTGGAAAAAGAAGACATGAAAGTACAACAAAACATTACAAATATAGTGAGGCACTGAAAAAGGAAGAACCAATCAAATAAATGGAGCAGAATAGAAAATGTCCTTTCTAATCAGTGGAAAAGATTATTATAGTGGGGAAAAGATGATTATAGTGAGTAGTCGTAACCCAGATTTTTTTGTTGTGACATTCACTCCTTCCCCTTCTAGTATTTAGAGCATCTGTCTTCCACCAGCTCCGTATATGAATGCTCACTGTTATAAGCCCATAAGTCCTCCTCCTCATTACAGTGACTGTCTTGAACAGAGATAGTATGTAAATTAGGGCAATCTAGTAGGCATGACTTTCAGAAACACTATCTCTGTCCTTCTTGATGTTGAAGCATATGGATGTGAAGTTTAGAAAGACAGAATCTGACTTTAGGACAAAGCAGAAACTGGGTGGCACAGTAAGGTTTCTCCCAAAGGAAATCTGGTGCACCAGAAGAATCAATGCTAAATTCCACCTGAACCCTGAACATGAGCCAATAATCTCCTTTATTATTTGACTCAGGTTGAATAATGATTTCTGTTACTTGTGGTTGAAATCATTCTGACTGCTGCACATATATTTTTTCAATATATATTATTTCATATTCACAAAATATATTTACTGGGAAGATAAAGTCTACTTTTTTAATGTTTCCATGTTCCCTAATAGGTGGTCTGTATGAAGAGGGAATAAAATACTCAGTAAAGCTATAAACTGAAAATTTTTAGTTTCTTCAAGGTTTTACTTCAATTTTAAGGAGCACTTATAGGCATCAGTATGCATTTATTCATAATAAAAGATTTCCCTGTAGGATTAATTCTGTAAGGAAATCGTTTCTATCAAAATGGGTCCTCAATAAATAAAATAAGTTCATTGAAAATGTAATGCTTCTATAGGCATCAGATATGGGGTTAGATTGACATATTAGAACAAATTTTTCCTGAACTACTTCAGGGTTATCAGATGTTGATAGATTCAAAAAAATTTAAATGTTTTTGATGATGAAGTAGAGCTTGTTATAAATGAATGCCCAAATCACTCCTGCTTAGTTGAAGAATGCGTTATAAGGGAGCAGAACTTTATTTAGTCAGTCTCATCTGTAAAGAAGCACAACCTGTTTTGAAAATTGCTGAAAATAGATTTTACATATTCTCTCCCACCCCCCAACACACACAATTATATGAGGTAATACATAAGGTAATTAACTCTATTTAGCAATTTCACAATGTGTATGTGTATTTCAAAACAACATATTGTACACAATAAATGCATACAATTTTTGTCAATTAAAATTAAAATTACCAGATCATTCTTAAAATAAGTAAATATTGAAGATAAAATAAAAAAGCAAAGAAGCACAGCCTTAATGGCACACCACCAAAATAATTCTGATTAGCTATGTAGAGGTACAAAAATCATTTTAATAAAAATACTGCCTTGCCAGGCCTGATTGCACATGCCTATAATCCCAGAACTTCAGGAGGCTGAGACAGGAGGATCATGAATTCAAAGCTAGCCTCAGCAACTCAACAAGACCCTGTATCTAAATGAAATATAAAAAAGGGTTAGCAATGAGATTCAGTGGTAAAGCCTTCTGTGGTTCAATCACCAGTAAAATCCCCCAAAATTTTGCCTTATAAAATGCTAGATTTGGTATAGTTATTAGTAAATAACTAACACCCTCTGAAAAACTTCAAAGTTCTTGAAAACAATTCACTTTTCCAAGTGATTTACATTTTCAGGAATTTGTTTTTAATAACAACAAAACATAAAAAAAACAATAACTTCTACACATTAAGCCTCCCAAAATACAGGATTTTTGCAAAATGTTTCTGAATGGAGAGGGGATGGGAAGTGGCTTCAGATCATTAAACTCTGTGTCTTTCATATCGTACTAGAGGTTTCCATGACTGCTGTCAAGGTGAGACATCAATAAATTAGGTAATACTATAACCCTCTCAGACCTAGCCACAACATCTGTGTGTGCAGAGGAAGCCTCACTTTATTCCCTCTTTCTGTGGAACAAAATGGCATTATTTGATTTAAAATTTTCCTAGCAGTCTAGGAAAACTTTGTCCTTTGGACACTGCAGCCAAATTGTATATGATTGAAACTGAGTGTAATGCGTAGAGGGAGGTGTTGTATCCTACAATGAAAAGACACAATTTTCCCAGAACCTTACCTTGGTGTTGATGCATACTGTTGACTATCGTGAAACAACTTTCAGGAATTGAAACTCATCACAGGTCTAAAACATGTTATATTTGGCAGTAAGTTTAATGATAGCTTCCTGTCAGCTATCCATTCAGAAACATTTTGCATCCATTCTATACTGTGGCTGTCCATAGCACAATTTTTATGCTACCCCAATAGTATAAATTATTTCTTAGAAGAATTTTGGAAGGAAGGAGATATAAATTTTAAAAGTTTTATATGTTAAAATATATTATCTAACATATGTAACAATAGCTAGGGCTGGGGTTGTGGCTTAGTGGTAGAGTGCTTGCCTTGCACGTATGAGGCACTGGGTTCAATTCTCAGCACCACATAAATAAATAAAAAAAGGCATTATGTCCATCTACAACTAAAAATATTAAAAATCAATAGCTAATATTCATTTATTGTCCCTTACTATTTGCCAAGTACTATGCTAAATGCATTCTTTATGTATGTAATCTCATGTCATTGTGCCTAGAAGTTTGATAAGTGTTCACTTGGAGACATTTTTCCCTCCTTCCTTTCCTCCTTCAATCCAAACTGAACCTCAAGTCATTGTATCATATGACCCCTTAGGACTCTTTCTAGAAGTGTTTTGCAGACCTCAGGATCATTCTGTTTTATCACATGTAAATTTTATTTCCCAACTAATTATTGTGCACTATGATATTACTCATGCCATAATTCTTAGTGATTTCTTTAAAGATTTGGGATTTAGGATTAGAATGTAGCTCTGTGGTAGAATGCTCTCCTAGCACGTGAATGGCCCTGAGATTGAACCCCACTACTACCAATAAAAAATAAACAAATAAAAGAAATTTTTTTTTCTAAAGTTTTGACCTCCTTTTCTCTGATGATCTTCCCCAACTACCTCAGGCATTCTCTCCCACAGCTCATTCCCTATATACTTTCATAATCTTAGTTTCAGGTATCTTGAAATATTGCTATCAATATTTCCAACTCATTCTTTTCAGGATGGATCCAAATTCAAATATCCTTCAACTATACAAGCATCATTCATCCATTGATTCTACCACCTTTCCACTTTATGTTAACCTATTTCATATCCTTACATACTTCAACTTAGGTGGTATAGCCCATGATGATGGTCACTCTCCTATATGAAAACTCTTCCTTCAACTCATTTACCTGGCAGAACCTCAATGCTATTAAAATTCAGTACTCTGAGGTCACACTCACACAGTTAAGCATAGTTGAAAATATATTTAAGCTGTCTGACCTCACTTTAAATGTATGACCACTAACCTCAAGGAGGAATTTAGTGTTGCCTGTCAATCTTAATCTAGTTTCTTTTTCTAGTCCATTGACTATCCGACTCTCTTAGATGTGGACTGCACATATTTTTTTATACCTCTAAAATCCTTATATTCTTCATTCCTATCTCATGAGCTTATTCCCTTGATCACTGAGAAAACAAAAACAATGAGAAGTTTCTCATACCCCTACCACCACATCTACCCATCTACCTGTGTCCATCTTTGCCCATATTCTCTACCTAGAAATACCATTACTATGAATGAATTGATTACGGTCATATCTATGTGCAAGTCCTCCCATCTCTTCTCACTCAATCAAATGCACTGTTTTAGTATTTCTCAATTCTTTCTTCTATATAGTGAAGTTTCTCTTAACTTCCTACTTTCTATTAGATCATTACAATCAGCATATAAATATACTGCATTTTCTTTCATCTTTAAAAATAGTTTATATTAATTCCCCCATTACCCTTCAGTGTTTTTCTACTCCTTTTAAAAGCTATACTTCTCAAGAGTTGTCTACAATTGTTTTCAAAATTCCTCCATTTTTGTGTACTTTATTCCAATTAGGATTTTGCCCCCAATCACTCCATTGAAACCAGCTCTCCCAATGATACAGAGAACTTCATATTACTAAATATGCTCTTTGTTTTATAGGAAAGCAGCACTTTTTCATATAGCTTTAGGGACACCACATATTGCTTCTTTTCCTACTCCTTCACTTGCTTCTCCTTTCTAATTTCCTTTGCTATTTGCCCCTCACTAATTTATGAAACCCAATGTAATTCCCTCTAGTCCTACAGCTTTAAAGGCCACATTTAAGGCTGTATAAGTCCTTCTTGCTCCATAAACCCAAATATCCAATGTGTACTCCAAATTCCTTCCTGATGTCTCCTTTTGAGTGTCTAGGGGCACCTCAAACATAACTTCATTAAAATCAAACTCCTGAATTTCACCATCTGATTTGTTTGCCCCATTCTTTTTCTCCATGTTAATAAATAACAACTCCTTCATTCTTCATCAACTCCCAAATCCTTTGTTCATCTCTAATGTCTCTTTTTCTCTACATCATTATATCTATCAACAAATCCTCCTGACTTAACCTTTAATTTATATCCCTAATTGGAAAACTTCTTACTATCTTCATTAATTCTACTCTTGTCAAAACTGCACTCTATAAGGAGGTTACTGTCACCTGAATGATTATAGTAGCCTTCTTAGAGGACTCCTTGGGTCTGTACTTAACCCCTCAGCTATTTTCAAGGTACTAGCCTAGGCGATATGGTAAAAGACCAAGTCAAAACCAGTTGCTACATTTTTCACTGCTCTACCTGATCTGGCTCCATGCTCTCTCCATGAACTTCTCTCCACATTAGTCTCCTTGCTTTTTGTTGAATATACCAAGCAGGTCTCAGGGAGATTACATTTGCTACACATTCTGCTAGAAATGATGTTCCCAAAACATGCATAATTTGTTATCTCACTTCCCTTAAATATTTATTCAAGTGTCACCACACTAGAGATTACTTCCCTAATCACCCTATATAAAATAGCAACCCCATTCACAGGCAACGTATGTATTTTCCATACTTCTTGGTATTACTTTTCTTTGTAGCATTTCCCACCATGTAGCATATTTTATATTTGCTTATTGATTTTATTACTCCCTCTCATCACAACTAAAATGTGAATTTCATGAGGACAGTGACTTGGTTTTAATTGCTTTAACCTCACTGTCTAGGATAATGTCTGGTTCTTAGGAACACAATAAATTATTGCTGAATAAAATAATACATCTAATTTTAAAGAAAATAATTATATGAGGTAGAGAATAGTATCATTCTCATTAACAGATAATAAAACTGGGCCTCAGAGGGAATAAGTCATATAGCCAAAGTCATAAAGAGAGTAATTTCCTATATGTGATTTTTAACCCAGATATGTCTGACTGCACTTTTATGGTATTTATGAGTCTTTCCATCACAGAAAAACATTATTTCACAAATATGTGATCATGTATTCACATTTTGTAAGAATACAAATTTCTTCCAATCCTTTGTATTTATTTTTTGATTTACTCTTCATCAATGTCATTTGAGTTGTCCTTTTAGGCAAACTTTGACCAATCTGCCAAGAATAGATTTTGGAAATAAAGTGAGACAAATATTTCAAAATGCCTAATATATATAATATAACTTAATAAGTATTAACTTCATTTTTTAAATATCTGTGTAGCATTTCATTCCCTCTGCTTTTCCAAAGAAGTTATATATACCAGTTTTTTGGTAATCCTTTTTGGTATTTAAAAACCTCATTACAGGATAATACTGTCCTTTTTCCAACTGTGGACACTGGTGAAAATAGTATTTTTTTCCCAAGTGAGTATCATGTATGTGATATATTTTATTTTTACAGTCTAACATGTATGAAATAAATGAACCTCATTTTTTTCTTTATGTAGTTGGTTCACAATTTAATCATCCTTATCCTTTTTTATTTTCTTTAAAACTGAAAACTGTTTGTTCTCCATGTGTAGCAATGATCTTTTGTGGGGTGGGAGCTGCATTTCTATTGTTGTTTTGAGGAAAAAAATTCTCTTCACACTTCTTCACAATGTGAAAATATTTTAAAATCTCAATTTCCACTTCAGAGGCTGAATTTTAGGGATTAGAATTAGTTGAGATTCTAGGTACTTAATTCTGCTAGGTTTCCATAAACAGTATAGCAGCATGGCACATGCATAAACATAAACCAAATATATCACATATAAAACAAGGTGTGGAGGTTCTAAGTGCACTAATATTCATCCTCTCACTTTGGTGCCACTTGTGCCTGCTAAAGGGACCAATCTGATACTCCTGGGAGTAACTAAAGCAGTAAACTGATTGTTTTCACCTTATCTTTTTCCATTTTTTCTGTTTAAGGTGGAAAGAAATTAAATTCCAAAATTACTATGAATTGTTACTTCTAAAATATCTTCCTTCCAACTGCACCATTTATTTCTAGGTAGCATCAGGTAACTGGGGATTAGAGAAAAACCTGAAACTTCTTATAAATTATTACTCTGTGCCTCAAAGAACATTTCTCAAGATTCAGGCCTTTGCCATTTTTTCCTCTCTAGATAACACCATGTGTTATATCCTTAGGAGGATATTCCCATTGTCACATCAGATGTTTCTGTATGGAAGCTCTAACGTCAGATAAAGTTGGATAAATCCAGAACTGAATGAATCATTGCCACTAACACCCTCCACCCCCAATCTGCCGTGTAGAATAAGTATCTTTGTATATCTCCAAATTAACACCCACATTCACTTACTCAGTCTGGAAAACTTGAAATAGATCTTTTCTTCTTTCTTTTAACTAACGTTTATTGAACACTTAAGGTTTTCAAGACATTGTACCAAGCTCTAGAGAAGTACTAATAACTAAGGATCATTTACCTCATCCTGTCCTTTTTTAAATGTCTCTTGTGTATCCTCCCCACTGCTATCATCCTAGTTCTGTTTATCAGTCCTTCCTGCCTGAATTGCTATATCAATCTCTGTAATATTAAAATTCACAAATTTCACAAGAGCCGTGTCAACTCAGTTTTGAAGGCAAAGTTAAAAACTTCTCAGTTCCTTTCTTCATTGGCAATCTACTCAGCCCCCATGTGAATCAGTTCCCTTTATCTAGTTCTCACTCTGGATCCAGGTAGCAAACAACGGAGGACAGCTTCTATGTCCCGGAGTAAGAGAAATTATTCAAATTAGCCAATGGGGGAAACCTAGATACCACCATCCCTGCTTCCCACACACAAGCAGCCTCTTACAGCTCCAGCTTGCCCTTACCCTGTTCCCACATATAATCTCCTTTGGAGCTGTTAATAACAAAGAATTTTGCCTTTTATTTATCCAAATGTTTCTGTGTCATGTCCTCCTCTCAAAAGAATCTTTAAATCTTATTAAACCATCTCCTGTTATTTCTCTTAGTTTTAGTCTCCTATCTCAAACCATTTCCAGATTTATCTTAAATAATTATCTCCCACTACTAATTTTCTCATTTCTTTCCTCTATGTTGACCAGTAGTTTCCTATTACATCATCTCACCATATTTTCTGGATTTTAAGGGTCTCACTATTATGGCCCACTTCGCCTATGTAAGCTTCTATATTATTTCCCTCCCCATTTTCCCTTCTCTAGTTTTATCCTTAATTGTTAATTTTGAAATAGATTAATTTTTAAAGAGATACAGCTTTATTCATATACTCTCTGTGTCTCTGTCCTCTTCGTTTTCTTTGCCTAGAATATCTTTCTTCCTCTGTCCTAATCTTATCAATCTTGGTGGCCAAAAAAGAATAACTGCTAAAAGTAAGGGCTCTGGATTTAGATAGCCTACATCTGATTCGCATTCCACCACTTACTTGCTTTACCCCTCTCTGACGAGACTCCTCATAATTAAAACAGATCTGCACACAGTACCCTATAAATACATAACAGATAGCAAACACCCATTAAAATGAGCTTTTAGTTTTGTTCATATCTACTTCAAACTCTAGCCCTTTCAAGATTTCCTTGATTAATTGTAATTTCCTCCACTCTTCCCTCTCTTCTCAATTATTATAAAATTGATAGGCTGAATAACCATTCATCAAGTGATTTTATTCTGTTTTGTAACGTGTGTCAATAGTTTCATGTGTGTCAGTCTTGTTTCTTTAACTAGTCTGTGACATCTCTCATGAATTTTATGCTTCTCTAATCCCCATAATAAAAACAGCAAACATAGGTAGTCCTGGTTATGGATTAGGCACTGATTTAAATGCTTTACATATACAGTAATAATTATATAATCCTATCAGAGATCTAATTAAATAAATAATATAATTAGCTCTCATTTAGAAATGAAGAAATGAAGGTATATAGAGGTTTACATTCTTTCCCAAGGTTACCTATCCAGGAAGTGTCAGAATCAGGACTTGAACCCAGGCGTTCTGGCTGAGGAACCCATGCTTTGTAATCATCATATTATAACTGCTCTTATAAGACTTGGGATAGTGTCAAAGTAGATGCTTCATGGATATATTTTTTCTGTTTCTCTTAACTATATTCCAATGTTTAAAATGTCAGAAATATAAAAAATACTGAAATTTTAATTTTAAAATTTTAAGAAATAGAAAGACTCACCTTGTAGAAATATTTGGTACAAAGTGTACTTAAAGACTAATATAGTGAGGAATCTTCAGGGCTTGTATGTATTTTTGTCAACCTCTTTATATTTTTAAATTCTTATTTTTCTGTATGACTACTGTTTTGCAGTCTTATGTTCTCATTTTTCCAACATTGGGCCTATTGGTTAGCTATAGAGCTACTGGTTAGCTATAGAGCAAAACAAATAATTTTATGAGCTTCTGGTCTAAGAATTAGGTTTAAGGGCATGAAATCTTCCATTTGTTTTGTTCTAGTTACCCTCCTTGTAACCTTACACAAGGCATTTTCTCTTTGTTAAGTTTTATAGGCCCTAAGTGAATGTATACCCTCATACAATTCTGCACGTTAATTGATTTTAATAAATTTTTACAGGCCTTTAATTGAAATTCAATACACAATTGTTTTAAACTGCTGACTATCTAATCAGGCAATAACAAATAGATCATCCTGATGCAAACTTTTCTGATTCCTCTTTTATTTAGTCAAAAGACAAAAAACTGTTTAATAGGCATATCACTACGATATTGTCCCTACTGAAATATATTGAAGTTGTCACATGTTGTCATTAACAGGTAAGCCAAATATTTATTTGTGTAGATTGAAATTATGTTTCTGGGCAAAATTCCTTAGCTTATCATAACTAGGTAGGAAGAAAAAGAAAAAAAAGTGATTGAGGGTGGGGGAGATAGTATTGGAGTAATATAATCTCTAAACCTCATAAATAAGAAATCCAGAATCAATATAGAGTAGTCAACTTTATCAGTCAGCTCAGTCTTTGTATTGTCTTGGGGGTGGGGAGTTTCATGGGGACATTAATGTTGCCATCACATGTTGCAGCTGGCGTTACCTTGAGCAGTAAGATCAATTGGCTGCTTTCACAAAGAAAACCTAAGCAGCTTATGCAAGCTGATTCAGCACTTTCATCCAGTCTATCACCTTATTCATCACTGTCATATAAAACACAGCTAGTTAATCACAAGTCATTTGACCAGACATCCTTTACCAAAATCCCATTCTGCTTCTCCCTGAACACTGAAATGCAGTTTCTATTAAAAATACAAGATGAAACAGAAACCTATACTTGTCAAAAACAGTTTTGTTTCCTCCCCAACATGTGAAGTATATCCAGAATGTTTTCACTATAAAAGTGGACAAATTATACAATGGAGCATCAGTCAGTTATTAATCTTAAAAAACGTTTATTTAAGAAAAAAGAATCATTCTTTATAAAGATTACATAGTTGGAAGCTCTAAAATGAATCTTTAAAAATAAAAATTACCAGTTTTCTTCAATTATTATGATACATTTTGTAGATAAAGAGGTAAACAATAATCTGTAATTAGCCATTGTTACAAAGAAAATAGTTACTAATAATTGAAAATAAATGCAAACTAGTCATTATAACAACATATTACAGATGTAGGGCATATTGTATTTTGTCAGGTTCAAATCTTTTTAAAAGTATTCCCCCCAAACATATAACTATTTGTTTCATCAATATGTAATCCTCTGGTAAATTATGATAGAGTTAAGAATATTAAGATTGTACTAAATGATGTAAGTCATTAAAATGGATTAATCAAATTACTTTTTTGTTGTCTGGGTCTTTATACTTGCCCTAATAGTATTCCAAGTAATCATTTATACTTAATGGAATGCAGTGATATTGAAGTCTTATTGATTTTCTGCTTGAAAGTTTGGTCAGGGTGTAATTTTTATGTATCACAGTTATAGGGAAAGCAAATTGTTCAAATTCTGTTTCATTATTTTCTACTAGAAAATCAATGCCTTACACATGTTGCAGAATATCTTTTCATAGGTCAACTACTTTATTGAAATTACTTTGAGATATAGAAGTAAAGCATTCTTGACCACCAATGGAAAAGTACATTGTCATTTACTTTTGTAAATAGTACTTCTTAAATTTTTGAAATAACTAGTCAGTTTCAAAAAAATCCAATGCTATTATACACTGAAGTTTCAGTGAGAGTTATTCTGTTGTTAGAATTGTTTTACTTAGACCTTTGACCAAATAATTAAAATTCCAGACATTTGCTAAATCACTCAAAAAAGATTACAGAACTAAATATGGGGCAGAAGGCAGAGGTATTTATCTATGCTAGTATACCAAAACAAGTCTTCCTACCTTGCTGAAACTTCTGTCACAGGAATATGTCTTTTGGTGTGGTACATCCAAGGCACAGACAAATAATTGCCTATAATACTCTGATAGACACTGAAGTTACTTCTGTCTCCAGGTCAAAATGATTTATCTTTCTATTCTACAATGATAAGTTGGAAGTGATTCCTTTGAATAAAACATTTATTTCCAAACCTAACTTCCAAAGTGAAAATACTTTGAAGTGGGCATAGTATCAGTATCATCTGTCATTCACAGTTTGATATTCATTAGTTTATGTAATGCTTCCATCTGTGATGTAATAAGATTGGATCTCCGAAGAAATGAATCTTAAATTTGACTTAACAGTTCACACTTCTTATACTAGTTCCTTATTACAGAAAGATCATAGTCCTTTGTATCTTTGAAATAATCTTCATTACTGAAATCAATCTTTTGTGTCTTTATCTCACCATATTTACAAGCCCAAAAAGAAGAACTTTACATATAAGTCAAGCTAAAACTTCATTTTTAAATCTTTAGATTTAGTTTTAGCCAAATGAGATTGAAATCTTTACTGAGTGAATCAGTCATTCTATTCACTATACCAACAACTAGCCTAATTGAAAATAAGATCCTTGAATGAAAAGCCCTAATATTATAAACATTACTTTGTTATGGTAAACGTTCTGTCTCCTTTTAAATAAAAGATACTAAGTCTAGTCTCCTACCACCCATTCATTTCTAAAGTCAAACTTTCTGAATAATTTAGTAAATTACCTCAGATTTCAATAAAATTTGATGAAGTTCTAAACAGCAAAAAATAAAGCAAGAATACCCTTCTCATAAAACACTCTTTGAATATACAGTGATTAGTAATTACTAATGGTGTAAAATATCATTACCAATGATCTTTCATTTTATTGCATGTATCTTCATAGTATATTGAGAAACATAGGACCTTATAGGTAACATTTAATGGTCCATCTGATGTTGCTTACTTTTGTGTGTGTTGTTCTTTGATTGTTTAGCATATTTTAATTGAGACCTTACAAAGCACAGAGGAATGGTGGGAAAACAAAACAAGATTTTCTTCCTCAAAAAATTTCCAGGAAAATGTTCAAATTGATTGTTGAATGACACAGGACAGCAAGGAAGTAGAAGTTCTGTTGTCTCTATAACCTTTTTCTCTGTTTCCTCCTTATTTTCAACAGCTTTATTTTACTATTTTCAGTGGGGTTGCACGTGTGTATGTGTTTGTGTGTGTGTGTGTGTGTGTGTGTGTGTGTGTGTGATATGGGGGACTGAATCCAGGGGCCCTCGACAATTGAGCTCCATCCCTAATCTTTTTATTTTTTATTTTCAGACAGGGTCTCACCTAATTGCTGAGGCTGGCCTTGAACTGGTGATCTTCCTGAGCACTGGGATTACAGATGATCACCACCACAACAAACAGTGTGATTACTAAAAGTTTCTACTGAGTGTGGTGGTGCATTCCTGTAATCCTAGCTTCTTGGGAGTTTGAGATTATTTATTTCTGCTTCACTTCAGCCTTTTTGCTTAATATTAGGTTTTAAACCATGTCACACTATAGAATCTAGTCTTTTTTAGTTCATGTAGGGTGAGGTTTCTTTCAGCAACTCATTTTGAGCATTTGTTACATAACAAGCATTACATCAATACTTTGGTATGCATAAAGCCCTGCCTTTGTGGAGATAATGTTGGTATAGTGTGACACCCTTTAATAACTTGGAAATAGATTTTCTCTCTAAGACTCAAAGCATTAACATGTTTTCACAACAGATATGGTTAGTTTGCTAGTTAAAATCCAAGAAGCAACAAACGTATGATAGGAAGAATAACACTCTGATCAAGGTAATTTGGGATTAACATCAGCAAGAGAAAACTAAAGCATAATTGTAATTTTGGAAGTAAAATCTTAATAAATCATATCATACCATTTTTTAGGATAAAGAAAAGGTGACACCAGCAGGAGTTTAGTGAGCCACAGAAACATGATAATGAAGACTCACAGAAGCAAGAATTTGGCAGCAACTTCTATGCACTATCCAAAAGAGGAGATTCTTGGCTAAGAGTACTGGAGTATTCATGTTTCCTAGGCAATATGTCCCTACCGTGGGTGAGAGTTTCTTAGTCAACTATTCTGAAAGGCATTTCTGAGGATACAAAAAAATTTCCATTGTTATGATTTATGTTCATTAAGCAAACTTCTTATGATATTTTGGCACCTTATGTATCTTTCCCAGAGGTACAGTGTGCTCTGGTCAGTTAATATGAATCTTTATCTGACAGTTCATTTCTCATAGCAAATAAGTGAATTGGAATTCTGGTATGTTTGTGAACCTGACTGAAATAGGTATGCTTCTGAGTGTTACATCCTCTTATTAATATTATAACTAAATCATCTAAGTCTACATAGTTGAGACCCTCAAGTCTTCCCCACAAAGCTATGCTCCGTCTCATTGTGTGCCTTCTCTGAATTGTAACATTGCCATATTTCACTAAAGGTAATAAATACATGATTTTAAATGAAAAGAAATAATTTGTGAAGGTTTATTTTTCTCAAATCAATTTTCCAAATTCCACTGACACAGAAACAAGGAAATAAAACCACAAAATGCTCAAATAACAAACATGACACAATAGATCTGCTTTCTGCAAACTAAAGGACATGAATCTGAACTTAGGTAACCATTATGAATTTCTTCTATCTTCTGTTTAGGAGGATAATGAAGACAGGTGAGATGCTGTATCTTTTTATGCAACTCATCAGACTCCATTCTCAAATATTATTTAGGAATGTGTGATCTTAAGTGTTGTTGGACTTCTAGCAGTTGCTTTAAGGAATCTCCAACTCTAGTTTGTCATGCCACTCTTAGAGAAAACCTGAGGAAAGATGTTAGAGCTTACAAGTAGTCATTATTTTAGTCAGCTTTTTCACTGCTGTGACCAAAAGACCTAACAAGAACAATCTTAGAGGACATTTTTCTTTGGGGGCTCATAGTTTCAGAGGTCTCAGTCCATAGATTATGGATTCCATTCCTCAGGGTCCGGAGTCAGCCAGAGGAGAGCAACTGGGAACATAGCAAGAGGAAGGAAAGAGAGAGAGACAGACAGAGCTATGCTCAACAAGGACAAAAAATATACCCAAAAGAAAGCCCCTAGGGACCCACCTCTTCCAGCCACACCTTACTTACAATTACCACCCAGTTAATCCATATAAAGAGATTAATGAACTGATAAGTTTGAGGTTGTCATAACTCAATCATTTCACCTCTGAACCTTCTTGCATTGTCTCACACATGAGTTTTGGGGGGACATTTCATACCTAAACCATAATAATCATAAAATCTCAGCTCAGGGAGGAGAGTTCTCTATCCAAAACCAATCATGTCTATGTTATGGAGAGACTTGGAGACAGAACAGTAAATGAAGTTTACCCACTCACCTCCCAAATACCTCCAACTCTATTTTCTATGGTTTGTGCCTTTGCACAAATGATAGCTTAGAGACAATTTATATCAAATACTGAATTCTGGTATCTGTTCAGTAATACTTAAATTCGTACTTAAAAAAGCTGATATTTCTTGATTCTTTTGGTATTTAGAAGACTCTCCAATGAGAAATTCACAATTTCTCTTTTTATATGCTATACAGGAAATCAGTGTTTGTCAAAATAGTTTATATGGTGCATAATGTGATGGATTGGATATAAGGTTTCCCCCAAAAGCTCCTGTGTTAATGCAGGGATATTCAGAGGTGCTGTGATTGAATTGTGAGAGTTGCAAATTTAGTAGGTCCATCCTGGTAGGAATGGACTTATTAGGTGGTAACTGTAGGCAGGTGGGTCATGGCTAGAGGAGATGGGTCACTGGGGGTATGCCCTGGAAGGGTTCATCTTTCCTGACCCCTTCTCTCTCTACTTCCTGACTGCCAGGAGCTGAGTAGCATTCATTGCAAAGTCCTTCCACCATGATGTTCTGCCTTACCTTGGGTACACAGCAATGAAATCAGCCCACCATAGACTAAAATCCAAAACCATGAGCCAAAATAAACTCTATTCCTCTAAGTTTTTCTTTTCAGGTGTTTTGGTCACAGGAATGTAAAGCTGACTAACACAATTATAATACTGACAATCAACAAATTATTATTCTACCCTTCAATCAAGACTTTCTAAATTGGAATAAAGACACTTTAGGACAAATTTCTGCTGCAAAATAATCAATATTTTGAGGTGATGTATGCATAGGTGAACAATTAAATGGTTTCGAACAATGGATTTTATGTGTGATTTAAGTTTTTCAATATGAAATTTTCAAAGTTTTGTAGATACACACTCTAACAAAATGAAATCCTTACCATTGTGACTTTTTAAAGTGAAGAAAACTTGCTAGCAATGCTTTCTGATGGAACAACAGTTTAATAAATGAAAACAGCCTCTTAGAGATAGAAGTTCTTCAGCAAGAAGAGAAAATTAAAATCATCTGAACAAGTGGACAGGACCTATGTGAATGTCTTTTTCATTTTATAATGCTTGCCAAAGAATGACAAATGTATTTCAATAAAGTACCATGATATGAGAGGGATATAGCATAGTTGATGGGTTATGGAAACAGACTGCCTAGAATCACATCCCAATTCCAGTACTTACGAACTTTGAAATCTTGGACTTGTTAAATAATCTCATTGTGCCCCAATTTCCTCAAGTAAGGACAGTGGATTCAAATAAATCAGGGAACATAAAATGCTAAGACCTACATTTGGCACAAAGTATGTGAGAAGTAGTAGCTATGTTTTCAGGGTCCCAAAGCAAGCATTATTCTCCCTAGGTCGTTCATTCTATAGAAAGTACCATATACAAAGATTTTAGTGGATACTATTAAACTTGTGGTGTCACACTTGGTTGAGCAGTGGAATCATAGTGTTGAAAGCTCCACTCTAGACATACAAAATCAGAATTCATGGAAGTAGAAGCTAAGAATTCATATATTTTTAAATGTTTTAGGCGACTTTCACTGAAATTGGCATGTCACACATCAGCAGACTAGGTTTGAGAATCACTGGTTTAGGTAATATCAAGTTTTCATATGATTGAGTGTAAGCATATAAAACCTATTTCATCTCTGTTATCACTTTCATATCAGATTTTAACTATCTATGTGTCTCCAAACTCCCACCTAGTATCTGTGAACCCCTTGAGTGTAACTCTATTTGATTATGTCTACATGTCTCCTCTGTTAGCGTCCCCATCCCCCTGGGCCAATGTTTGTCGAAGTGCCTGATGTGCAAATGACATTTAACAAAACGTTTATTAAAAGATGAAAGGAATCATTGGAGGAAGAAATTATGTTGTTACACAGCAAGGACCCACCATGAGGCTGAGGCAGTCCTCAGTTAAGAGTTCTTATGATCAGACCGGAAAGAAGCCAGATGTGTCACACATAGCAGCAGGTGTGAGTTCATTAGAAGAGATAGGAAAAGGGAAAAAGGGACACTCTCAAGGGACACAGTTGGTCCTCAGAGAGGAAAGGGACCACATGCTTTCCCTGCCCTACAGTTTTATTGGGGGTCCTAGGAAAGTTTCCAGGTTCACCTCTTGACTTTTGACTAACAGTAGGATTGCATCAGACTTTCAAGTCTCCACTGTGCATGGTCTGACCCCATGGAGGGAATATTTTACTATTTTAATGATATGCTAAAGATACAAGGCAATTCTAGGTCACTTTGGCCCATGCTGACAGTTTTAATTGGAACTTATTCTTACAGATTTTATGGTTACGAGTTCTAATTATACTATCTCTCTGAATTCTAGAATATGGTCTGTGTATAGATCACAAAAATTCTCCCATTTGGGGTAACCTTTGTTCTTCTTATTGGCAGGGAGAAGTGTTTGGGCCTGTATTTCTCCAGCAGATAACAGATTGTTTGTTGAACAATATAATATGTACTATTGACTTAGACCAGACAGGCCTGAGGTAAAATGCTTTTGAAAAGAAAGCATGCAGGGGTCAGCACAGTGGGTCCCCTTAACCTCATGTTCCCAACCACTTGTGTCTGTCTATTATCTATCAATATTACTTCACTGATTTCTCCTCCTGTAATTTAAAGGACAATGTTCAATTTTGGAAATTAAGATATGCATTACATTAATCAAAAGAAGCTGTACTCAAAGACCTAACTTTCAATACTGAAATATCAGCAACATCTGACAATATTCACCAAAAATGGAAGTATATACCATGGTTCATAATCAAACGTATATTACTTTCCTGCATTGATACAAAAAAAGTTTGAAGTGGTTTGCCAATCTGCTTCACATACTTGTTAAAATGTCTAAAAATGACCAAAGCACAGAAAGTTGGTTTGACTGTTTTTATTGTCTTAATGATCCAACTGAATTGGATATTTGCCAATTTGTTAGTCAACTCAACTTTTTGGCATTCAATTCAATGGATTCAACTGTAGTGGCCATACTGATGTTCTGTTCAAATATAAACATAACACTCCATTAAGTCTGTTATCATTTATGTGCTAGCCAGTTGAGTAAGATGAACCTGGCATTATTAGCTATTATCAGAGCCCAGACGATAAGCTGAAATGTATTCCTTGTAATGAAATAAGAACTGTTCACTTTTTTTGTTGACATAAACCCTAAAAGAATTTTGGAACTAGGCATACTTTCTTGTGTATTTTTAACTTAATGTGAAAAAAAATTCACTATGAGTTTAAATATCAGCAAATATGCATACACATACATATATATAAAATTTCTTACATATTGTAAATAAAATATTTTACAATAAAATAGGAACAGTATCATTTAAAATGTATCCAATTGGAAGGGTCCACGCCACTACCATGGCAATTTGATACCATCATATTTCATTTAAAAAAATATTATCAAGTTCCTTTTTTTTTTTTTTTTTTTGGTACAGGGGATTAAACCCAGGGACACTAAACCACTGAGCCACATCACCAGTTCTTTTTTTATTTTTTTATTTTGAGATAGGTCTCACTAGTTTACTTACAGTCTTGTAAATTGTAGAGGTTGGCTATAAACCTGCAACCCTTCTGCCTCAGCCTTCCAAGCTACTTGGATTATAGGCATGCACCACCGTTCCCAACTCAAGTTCTTTAAACAGAAGAAATTTCATATTATTTATTTTTCTTTATGAATTTATACTTCCTCCCCTCTTCATTTACTAAATTTTATCATAATTGAATATATTTTATGACTTGAAAATCTTTTATTTATCACCCTATCTTGCATGAATACAAATTAATATTTATTCCTATTTAATGTGGTCATGAGATTCTAAGTGTTAATTTTTTTCTTCAAGACTGAGTTATGATTAAACTTATTAGAAAAATGCAATTGCCCAGTGTCATGGCACACACCTGTAATCCCAGTGGTTCAGGAGGCACAGGCAGAAGGATCTCAAGTTGGAGACCAGCCTTAGCAATGAGGTAAAACCCCAAGTAGCTTAGTGAGATCCTGTGTCAAAATAAAAAGTAAAAAGGGCTGGAGATGTGGCTCATGGTTAAGCACCCCTGGGTCCAATCTCCAGTAATAATAAATAAATTAATTAATTAAAGGAAGAAAGAAAAGAAAAATGTAATTGAAATAAATAGGTAATGATTTTTAAAAATAATTATTAATCAAATATGCAAAATTTATTGGAAATGCCTTTCTTTACTTCTTAAGTAATCACATATTGACTGCTTAAGCAATCAATCATATAATCTGTAAATGAATATTATTTATTGATAAAAATGATACAGTTCAGAATCAATTATTTTCATGTTTCTTTATAAAAAATATCAAAGAGAAACCTTGTTCTCATATGTAATGAAATGGAAATGGAAAGATGTTTTTTACAGCATTGCTATTCAGTAATGTGCACTTCCAAGTTACCTAGTGAGGTAACATAAAAAGGTTTCTAATGTTGTATCACCTCATTATGTCTGACTTCAATTTCATTAAAAGCAAAAAAAATTGGAATTCACTTGTTTGCAAAGTAATTTATTGTTTAGCATTCACAATCCGAATTTATATTTTAGGTCTTACTATCTCCTTAATGGAAATATATTGTGATATATTTATACACGATTCCTTTGTTGGTATCAAATTCTTTATACCCCGAGGCAGTGCCCCAAGGCAAGATCCCTAAGAGGTAAGAGTTATGCCTTTCTTTTGTACATAGAAGGTCAATTGCAAGAGGGCTGTGGAGAAAAACATGCTTCTGTGACATCTCCTTCTTAGACATACAGTTTTAGCAAAGAGAATTTGTTAGTTGAGATCTGAAATTTGATTATTTTAAAACTATTCATGACAGTACCTCTTGGAAGGGATCCTATACCTCCAAGGGCACATGTATCTTAGTTTGAAGACCACTGATGCACAGGATGCTGGATTCTAAATCTTTTGATGAAGACTTTTTGTAAAATGTATAACTGTAGATAAGTTAATACCTTCAAAAGAACCTGATTCCTATTCGTTCACTTTTGAAATTTGAAACAAGGTAAATCCAACCTCCTAAGGATTGTTTTATTTTGATAATTTATAGACAAGAATAGAAAATGAAATGTTAATTTTTTTCTGCACAAATGGTATCTTTCATTTCTCACAGCATGCTGTAGGCATTCTAAAGCCGTTTTAAATGGTAATATGCTAGAGCAGAAAAGCTACACATAAGAAAAGGAAGTTATTGAAAGTACAAAATGTAATTTTTCAGGACAAGAGAGGAGACAAAAAGAGGGCACCATAAGATGGTTACTCTATTCTTTATATTCATTGATTTTTAAATGCATTTTATTATATATATTTAAAGTATGCAACATGATGTTTTGATATATTTATACATAGTAAAATGGTTATTATAGTCAAGCAGATTAACATATCCATCATCTCACATAGTTACCCTATTTTTGTATATGTATGTGGTAAAAGCACCTAAAATCTACTCTTGCATATTTCCTGTATATAATACAGTATTTTTAACTATAGTCTTCATGTACTTTAGATCTCTAGATTTATTCCTCCTACATAACTGCAGCTTTGTACTTTTTGACATACGTGTCCTCATTTCTTCCCTTGCTGACATTTTACTACCCTTCCCTAGTAACCACCATTTTCAAATCCTATGTTTTTGTTTTAGGTTTTTTTTTTTTGGTATATTTGGTATATTTGTGTGTTTTTCGGTATATATATACACACACACACACACACACACACACACACACACACATATATATAAGATTTTTAGTGAGTTCATATGGTGTTTTTCTTTATTTATATATTCCTTTATTTCACTTGGCATAATGTCATACAGGTTCATCCATGTGGTTGCAAATGACAAGATTTCATCCTTTTTATGGTTGAATAATAAACAACATTTTCTCTATTTATTCAGCCTTCCACGGACACTTAAGTTGTTTCCATATCTTGATAATTGTGAGTAATGCTGCAATGAACATAAGAGTCTAAACATCTCTATAACATACTAATTTTAATTCTTTTGGATATACGCCAACAAGAGGGACTGCTGAATCATAATATAACTCTATTTTTAACTTCTTGAGAGACCTCTATACTGTTTTCCATAATGGCTATAACAATTTACATTCCCACCAACAGTGTATAAGACATCTCTGTCTCCATATCTTTTCCAACAAAGTTCTCTTCTCTTTGATAACAGTCATACAAACAAAAGTGATATCTCATTATTGTTTTAATTTGCATTTTGCAGATGATTAGTAATTTTGAGCATTTTTCTCATGTCTTTTGACCATTTGTATGCTTTCTTTAGTAAAATATCTACTCAAGTCACTTGCCTGTTTTTTAATTCAGTCTTCTGCTTTTGGCTACTGAGTTACATGAGCTCTTTATATGTTTTGGATACTAAGCCCTTATCAGATACATGATTTGGAAATACTTTCTCCCAAACTATTGGTGATGATTTCATTTTATAGACTGTATTCCTTGCTGTGCAAAGCTTTTACAGTTTGACAGAATCCCAATTGCTTTATTTTTGCTTTTGTTGCCTGAGCTTTTGGTATGATATCCTGCTGCTTTCTTCTGGTAGTTTTATAACTTTAAGTTCTATGTCTCTGTTTTGAGTTGATTTTTGTATATGATGAAGGATAACATTTCATTGTTTTAAATAATGGAAATCTAGTTTTCCCAACTCCATTCTTCAGAGAGATTAACTTTCCTCACTGCGTCATCTTGGTACCCTTATCAAAAATTAGTTCACCATACGTGCTTGGATTTATTTTTCAACCATCCATTCAACAAATATTTATTGAGCACCTTCTATATTCCAGGTAACTTTCTGAGAACTGAGCACATGACAGTGTATAAAAATACAGATAAATGGTCTTTGTGGAGCTTGCATGCTACTGAAGAGAAGCAGGCAATAAACCTAAAGCATAATAAACAAGTATATTTTATGGTGAGCTGTAAGATAATATATGCTATGGATAAAAGAAAAAGTAAAGAAGGTAAAGGGGATTCTAACTGGTGATTGAGGAATGGTGGGTAGAAGAGAAAGATTAAAAAGGGTGACACAGGCTACAGTAATGAACTCTGGTTCTACTCTGGGAGAGAAATGAATATATTACACAAAGTTTTTGTTTTGCTTTTATCTCAGAAGTCATATGACTTGGTATGTCTTAAAATGGTCACTCTGGCAGTCCTTATTTATTCCCTCTTTGGGAAAACAAAACAAAACAAAACAGCTAAATGAGTGATATTTATATAATTGAGGAACATACATTTCCAGTCCTACCCTCACGCCATTAAAAAGCATTTATTGAGGAATGTTTATTGAGAACCACTGTGTTCAGGCAGGGTATCAATTATCAGAAGATAGAAAGATGAAACATAGAATTGTGCTAAAGCAATGCATAATCCAATGGGGTATTACAGCTTAGATTTGGAATATGTCCCCCAAACATTCATGTGTTGAAGGTTTGTTCACCAAAATAGCAATGTCCAGAAGTTGAACTTTTAGGAAGTGATTGAATCATAAGGGCTCTGACCTCATATGTGAATTAATCCATTGATAACTGAATGGACTTCCAGGAAAAGGTAGAAACTGTAGGCAGGTATGGCAAAGTTGGAGGAAGTAGGTCACCAGGGGCATGACCTTGGGGACTATATCTTATCCCAGGCCTTTTTTTCCTCTCCCTCTGCTTCCTGGTTCCCTTGAGGTGAACAACTTTCTTCTGCTATACCTTTCCACCTTGATGTTCTGCCTACCTTAGGCCCAAAGCAATGGGGACAACAGACCATGAACTGAGAACTCTGAAACTTTGAGCCAACATAAACTTTTCTTCCTTTAAATTGTTTATACCAGGCATTTTGGTCACAGAGAGGAAAAGCTGACTAACATATGGGGGAAACATACTTGTAAACAGACATGAATTAAAGTACTAAGATGAGTCTTGGTAGAGAGGACATTACAGGAATTCTCCAAGTTTGAGTGGCACTTTGAAAGTAGGCCGAAGTATTTACTTCAGGAAAAGATTTCATTATTTTAGATAAAGAGATATTAAGGTTTGTGTGACTAATAGTCTTTATTGCAACACAGAAGAGTACATGAGCAAATATATGGAAAACGTATTGGAGAAGTGTTTTCTTAAGGCTAGAGTTATTCAAATGTTTTAAATGATTTTCAAAAGTGTTTTTTGATTTTGGACTTGACTGTGATTATTTCACATTGCATTATCAATACACTATAAAACGTCTATAAGAAAGAAGGTGCTTAATATTTGCTAAATGAAATTAACAATGCCTATCTTTTTTCTCCCCAAATGGAATGTCACTGAGAACAGAGCACTCTTCCAAAAGATGTTAATCATTCTATGACCAAAAAGTATGAGATATGCTATTTTCTATCTCTCTGTAAGAAAAGTACAATGTGTATTAGTATGTTAAAGTCATTCAGAACTTACTGTAAGGAAATATGTGTAAAGGTATTTAATCAGTGCTTCATAAATATACAGAAGCATGAATCACCTTGTTTTTTAAAGAACAGTATTGACAGAATACCAGTTTGGGAAAATGTTGATGTCAGTAAAGACACTTTTTTCTGTTCTACCTAATATAGATGAATTGTGCAATTGTGAATGCATATTATATACATACATATATATATATATATATTGATTTGAGGATATATATATATCCTCAAATCAATTAAGTATAGTACATTAAATGTGAGTGGTTGCTTGCCACTTACTACAATAGCATGATCCCAATTTTATGGCAACTTTATCTTCTGCTTAGACATTTTGAAAGGTTGTGATTCATGTGTAGCAAAGAAATATTCCATGTCCCACATGAATATTTAAACCAATTCTTTAAGCCAGTAATTATTTTTTAAACCCAGTATCTATAGGGACTAAAATGTGTCAGCCAGTCTGCACTTAACTTATGTCAAGAAATAATAGACAATAAATTATACAATGGATTTATTAAAGTATCATTTGGTTCAATGTCTTAGGTGCATTCTTTAGAGAATTATCAGTATCTTGCCTACATTATATTAGTTTGCCTTTTATCTTTCAAAGAATATAGTCACGGGTTATTTTTCACATCAATTTTTACTTTCTATAAGTATAGATTATCATGTAACTACTGATATTCACTTTTTAAAGAAAACCTTACTTTGAAGTCATTTTTCAGATATATCAGATCACTGCTTCCAGACTTGCCTCTCTCCAATCCATTCTTACCCTTCTGTTGGTGGGGACTTTCTAAAATATCACTCTAACTATATAACTCTCCTTCTTAAAACATTTAATTATCCCTCCCATTCTCCACAGAATGAAGTTCCAATTCAATAACACGGTCTACAAGATCCTACATGGCTTGAATGTATCTACCTCTTTTGCTTTGTCTTTTATTACTCATTGTTGTTTGCCTTCTTTTGGCCACCCAAAAAGCATACAAGCCTTTCTATATTCCTCCGCTCTCAATTTTTGTCAAAGCTATTTCTTCAACCTTGTACATTCCATTGCTTACCATATCTTTATCTGGTGAACCCCATACATATTCAATGTCCTCTGCAAAGTTGTTACTTTTTCAGGGTAACTTTCTTTGACCACTGAGACTAGGGTGACTGCCACCCAAAAACACTTCAGTGGCGTTTTTCGTATTTCCATCATACCTCACTGAAATAATCTGTGCATAATACCATGCTTATAATTATCTGAGAAAAAGAAGTGAAGATCATAATATATATTTCAACTAAAGCCAACAAGGATAAAACTATATTTCTTTAGCTAAAAGCACTTATTTTAGATGTTTATATATATTTTTACATTGTTACTTAATTGGACTTAGTTTCTTCATAATGTCTCCCAAAACCATTAGAATAAAGTGTTGATTTATCCACAGACATTTGTTTTTGGTGGGTGAGAAGAACACTCATTACTTTCTTTCCATTTGAGAAAGAGGCTCAGCCTCAAAGGAGGGAATAAAGAATAGAATTTCAAAGATTTATCTAATAGTCCATCATTCTACCCAGCTGAATTAACTCAGATTGCTAAGGATTTTAGCATTGTTTAAAACTGACATATATTGAATTAGCATAAACTTGTATAGAGTCCTATTGTTTCCTCTGAGAAAATTTCTTCTTATGACACTGCGGGATGACTCAATGAAATAAAAGTTCAACACAGGTGATTTACCAGAACAATTTGTGTGTATTCAATTGTCATAGATAAATTAATCATTTTTTATCTCTATGCAAACCTGCTTTTCTTGTCTTCCATTGCCTTGTTAATGACACCATAAACTAAACTACAGAAACTACCAAGTTATCTCTGATTTATTTTTCCTTTACAACTCACATTCAGTCATTTTACAATGTTATATCATTTACATGTACAAAACAATAACTTCCTTTCAATTACTCCTACTACCATTCTATTACAGGACTTCATCATACTGTAATAATTCCCTAACCAGTTATCTTACCTCCAGATTTAAATTACCAAAGCCAATTCTTACTTCATAGCATAAAAGCATGTACTCTTGAACCAGTGTCTGGGTTTATTACCTTAGTCCTGCCATTGCCACACTGGGTAATGTTAGCTAAGTTATTTAGCCATTGTGTACTTCACTCTCATTTCTGAAAATGCAAATGATAGTAGTATCTAACTCTGTGGTGTATTCTAAGTATAAAATATACAAAAAAATCTCACTTATAACAGTTTCTGGAACATACTAAATGCTTCATATATATGAGCCAATGATAGGAGTAAACATAGTAAAATATGGCTGAACTTATTAAGCCCCTGATTAAACATCCTCGATTTCCTCATTGCCTAGGTACATGTTCCTTATCACAATAAGGACATATGACACCTTCCACAAACCAACTTCAGCTGATGAATGTCAGTTCCATTTATTAACTATCAGGTAGTATTTTGACCACACCAAACTACTTGACATTCTCTGAACAAAATATCTACTTTTCTAGCATGTCACCTAGAAAACATTTATCTATCCTTAAAGGTTTACTTCTAGTGACACCTTCTACCTATAAGCTCAACAAATTAATTCCATCCTTATTCTGAAACAGAATTAATTGCTGTTTTCTTTGCATTATCTTCAATAGTGCTTTACCCAATGTGCATTCAATAAATATTTATTGACCTGCCTATTACCTGCCAGGCACTGTTCTAAGTATGGGAGTTACTATTGATTGACACAGAGTCTCTCATCTTATGCAGATAAAGATAATAAACAAATATGTGATTTGACGATAGGTCTATAAAGATATGTAATAGTGAAGAGGGTATGGAATACTAAGGGTATGGAGTGGCTATTTTATGATTGTCATCCAAGTGAAGAAAGTGTTTTACGAAGGAGAAGAGCACATTAGTGGTGAAATGCTGCTGATACATTGAGTAAGAGAGGAACTAAGAAGTGACCATTGGTTTTGCCAATTGCATTTCACTAGTTATTCACTCATGTGTCTTTTCCACTAAACTACATGGTCTTCAGAAACCCAATATATAGAATTTGTACCAAACACATGGCAGATACTCAGAAAATTATTAAATCAAACCTTTATAATACAGTCATCTATTTTTCTGTTGAACCAGAAATTGGAATAACTGTCCAAACTGTTTTCAATTGACATTATCAACCTCTTCTATTCTTCAAAGCATTGATGTGAATAGTCATTGGCCTTCTGAACCCAAGTTTCTGGAGTTTAATGTCTAACTTTTGTAGAACAGCTTTATGTGTAATTTATCTGAAGTATCATCTCATTAGAGGTAGACATCAGCAAGACAGTGGAATGTGACTCTTCAGTACATGAACCCCTGCAGAACACAGATTGGAACAACAATCCCTCAAAGAAAACTTCTTTTCAAAGTGAGAGGGTACCCCGATTAGAGTGATATATTTAAAATGCTTAAGGAAACAAATACTCTCAAATGATGCCAAAAATATATGTTGGAGAAAAGATAGTTTTTTAAAAAAATTATGCTGGGAAAACTGGATATTCAAGTGTAGAAGAATGAAACGTGATCCCTACCTCTTACCCTGTACAAAAGTCAACTTGAAGTGAATGAAAGACTTAGGAATTACAACAGAAACTTTACAACTGCTAGAAGAAAAATAGAGTCAACACTCCATCATATAGGTGCAGGCACCAGCTTCCTCAGCAAGACCCTAATGCTCAAGAAAGAAAATCAAGAATCAATAAGTGCAGTGGCATCAAATGACAAAGCTTTTGCACAGCAAAGGAAATGAGTAAAGTGATGAGAGAGTCTACAGAATGGGAGAAAGTTTTGGCCAGATACTACTCCAACAGGGGTTTAATATCCAGAATATATAAAGAACTAAAAAAAAATGAATACCAAAATAAAAATAACCCAATCAATAAATGGACAAAAGAACAAAACAGACACTTCTCAAAAGAAATACAAATGGCCAACAAATATATATTAAAAATAAAGTTTCAACATCCCTAGCAATCAAGGAAATGCAAAGCAAGACTACACTGAGATTGATCTCACTCCAATTAGAATGACAATCATCAAGAATACAAATAATAATGAATGCTGGCAAGGATGTAGGGAAAAAGGTATGCTTATACATTGTTTTTGGGACTGCAGATTACTACAACCACTTTGGAAAGCTGTATGAAGAGCACTCAAAAGATGAGGAATGAAACCACCTTAAGACCCACCTTTCTCACTCCTGGGTATTTATCCAAAAGAACTAAAATCAGCATATTATAGTGATACAGGAATATTAATGTTTATGGCAGGACAATTCATAATACCCAAGTTATAGAACCAACCTAGGAACCCATCAACAGATGAATGGATAAAGAAAATGTGGTATATAAATGAAATGGAGTTTTACTGAGCCATAAAGAAGAACAAAATCATGGCACATACAGGTAAATGGATGGAACTGGAGAACATCATACTAAATGAAATAAATCAGACTCATAAAGTCAAATGTTTTCTCTCATATGTAGAAGCTAGAGTAAAGTAAGAAAAAATGGGGTGGAAGAGAGCCCATGAAAATAAGGGGAGATCAGTGGAGTAGAGAAAGGGTATTGAAGGGGAGGGAGAATAGAAGGGAGAAGGGAGGAAATGTAGAATGAAATTGACGAATATTCTATTTACATATATGAATACAACACCATAAATTCCACCTTTGCATATATCTATAATGCAACAAATATAAATGAATAAATAGAAGCAAGATCATTAGATTAGAGGAAGAGAATAGGGATAGAAAAGAAGGGGGAGCAAAGTGGAAGCACTGGGGACCAAACTGGAGAAAATTCTAATCCATGCATGTATGATTATGTCAAAATGAACCCTACTATTATGTATAACTCTAATGCATAATTGAAAACATTTTTAAAAATTTGTTAAGGAAGAGTACTATACCCAGCAAAGGTGTCCTTAGAAATGAAGCAGAGGGAAAGACTTTTTCAGACAAAAGCTGAGGGAGTTAATTACACTATACCTCTTTTACAAGAAATTCTAAGGTGAATTCTTCATGCTGAAATAAAAGAATACTAATTAGTAACACAAAGCATCTGAAGGTATAAAACTCACTGGTAAAAGTAAGCCTAGTCAAATTCAGAATAATGGTGGTGTATAAATCACTTATATCTTGAGCATGAATGTCAAACCAAAACTATTGAAGATAATATTACCAAAAGGAAGGATACAATGTATAAAAGGAGGTAAATTGCAACAACACAAACTTAAAACCCTAGAGGGTAGAGTAAAAGTGTAGAATATTTTTATGTGATCAAAATTGAGTTTTTATTAGCTTAATGTAGACTTTTATAAAGATAATTTTGTAATCCTCAAGGTAACCACAAAGTAAAAACCTACTCAATATGTGAAAAATTAAAAGTAAAGAATCAAAGCACATCACTAGAGAAAAATCACATGCACAGAGAAAGGAAGCAAGAGGAATGAAGGAACAAAAGATCAACAATTAACAAAATGGCAGTAGTAAATTGATACCTACAAATAATTATCATGAATAAAAATGGATTAAATTTTCCAATAAAAAGACAAAGAATGGCTGACTAGATTAAAAAAACTAAGATGCATCTATATCTATCTATCTATCTATATCTGTATCTATATCTGTATATCTATATATCTATATCTATATATATATATATATACTGCTTCCAAGAGACATACCTAAAAAGATATTCAATGAAAATGGAAACCAAAGAGAACAGAAAAAACTATACTTACATAAAATAAATTGTAAGCCCCAAACTTTAAAACAAGATGAAGAAGATTACTATGTTATGATAAAGGTGTTAGTTCATCAAGATGATGTAGCAATTTAAAATATATATGTATCTAACAATGGAGTACCTAAGTATATAAGGGATTTAAATAGTAATAGATCTGATGGGACAGATAGGCTATAATACGATAAGAGTAGTGGACTTCAACATCCCACGTTCAGTAATAGACAGATAATCCAGATGAGAAATCAAAAAAGAAACATCTATTTTAGATCACTCTTCAGACCAAATAGACCTATCAGATATATACAGAATATTCCTGGATGCGTACATCTTACCAAGATTGAATCATGAAGAAATAAAAAACCTAGCAGAACAATAATGAGCAACAAGATTGAATTGGTAATAAAAATCTATTACCAATGAAAAACCGAGAATCAGATGACTTCACTGCTGACTTCTACCAGACACTTAAAGAATAATTTTTACCAACTATTCTCAACTTATCCCCCCAAAGTGAATAAAGATGAATTATTCCAAACTCATTCCTTCAGGCTAGCACTATCCTGATATCAGAACCAAAAAAAAAAACCAAAAAACAAAAAAAAAAAAACAAAAAAGAAAGCTACAGGCCAATATCCCTGATGAACATAGCTGTAAAATTCTTCAACAAAATATCAGAAAACTAACTTCAACATTGCATCCTATGACAAAATGGGATTCATCCCAAGGATACAAGGGTGTTTGAACATATAAAAATTAATAAATGTGATATGCTACATCAACGTAATAAAGGAGAAAAACCATAAAATCATCTCAGAAGCATTTGAAAATGTTCAACATCCTTTCAAGATAAAGACTCTAAAAAAGTTAAACATAGAAGCAATGTATCTCAACACTAAATGTCAAATATGACAAGCCTATAGATGGCATAATAATCCACAGAAAAAGTTGAAAGATTTTACTCTCATATCAAAAATAAGGCAAGGAGTTTCATTCTCACCATTTCTAATCAATACAAAAATTCAACCCAGAGCAGTTAGGCAAGAGAAAGAAATAAAAGGCGTCTAAATTGGAAAAGAAAAAGTTATAGTACTCCGTTTGTAGATTACGTGACCTTATACATAGAAAACTGCTGTGCCCTCTCATCTCTCAGTTGCAGTGAGGAGCAAAGGGGGACAAAGAAAAGACAAAACGGGTACACATAGAGAGAAAAAGATGGCACCAGGTGGGCAGTCAAACTCTGATGGAGTTTGACTGACAGAGATAGCTCAGCATGTTTATTATATAGGTTTCATCATCAAAAGGTTATTTATGGGAAAGTTTCAGCAAAGCAAGCAATGTGAAAGATGTAGGACTGGCAAGGCATTAAGGCCATCTTTGTTTTCTCAGAGTCCTCTATCCCTTGGAGTTGGTGACTGAGCTCAAGGTTCCAAGGAATAACTGCTGCATGCCTTTGCACATAGCCTCCCTGGGCCAGCATCACCATAGCAACTGGGCCATTTTGACCTGCACCTTTGCACAGGCAGTTCCCAGTGCAATGCAGCCATGAGGGACTCAGAGAGCATGATTCAAATCACTGCTCTCCACAGAAAACCTGAAAGAGTTCACCAAAAACTCTTTGAACAAATAAATGAACCTGGTAATGTTCCAAGTTACAAAACCAGCAGTGCGCTTTTATGCAATTTAAAAAGAACTATCCAAAAAAGAAAGTAGGAAAACCATCCCATTTCCAACAGTCACCAAAATAAACAAATAAAATAATGAGGAATAAAACAAAAAGCCTGTAAACTGAAAACTATTAAAACTGTGGTAAAGGAAATTGGAGAAAGCAGAAGTCAGTGTATATCCTGTGATCATGGATCAGAATAAATATTGTCAAAATATCTGTACTACAAAACTTGATCTGCAGATTCAATGAAATCTCTATTAAAAGCTCAACAACATCTTTCAGATATGGAAAAAACAATCTTAAACTCATATGTGACCACAAAATAACCAATATGCAAAACATTCTTGAGCAAAAGGAATAAAGTCTGTAGCATCATGCTCCCTGATTTTAAAACATAAAACATTTGTAATTAAAATAGCATGGCACTTGTATAAAAACATGTCAACCAATGGAACAAAATAGAACTGAGAAATAAATCCACATTGTGTTAGTAAGCTTTATGTCACAGTGACTAAAATACCTGACAAGAACAACTTAGAGGAGGAATAATTTATTTTGGCTCATGGTTTTAGAGATTCAGTCCATGATCAGCCAACTCTATTGCTCTGGGTTCAAGGTGATGCAGAACATCATAGCAGGAAGGCATGGCAGAGGAGCAGTGCTTCACTCATAGGGGTGGGAAATAGGGGAAGAGGAACCCTTTCAGCGGTTGATCCATCACTTCTGGTCATGCCCTACCTGCCTACAGTTACCATCAAGTTAATCCTTTCAAATTACCTAAATGTCTACCTGTGGATGAATAAATAAACAATATTTGGCACATATACACAATGGAAAACTATTAGTCTTTGAAAATGAAAGAAATCCTGTCATTTGACAACATGGATGAACCTAGAAGACATTAGATTAAGTGAAATATATCAGGCACAATAAGGCACATATTGCCTGATTTCATTTATATGTGCAATCTAAAAATGCTAAACTCAAAGAAATACAGAGTGGAAAGTTGGTTACCAGGGGTTGGAGGGAGGGGATTGATTAGGAAGGTGTTAGTTAAAGTATACAAAATTGCAGTTATATAAGAGGAATAGTTTAACAGCTTTATTGTATAACATGATGATAAAAAGAATCATTAATGTATTATATTATTCAAAATTGCAAAGAAAGTAAACTTCAAGACTTATTACAATAATGAAGTGAAAAGTATGTAAGGCAAATAGCTTAATTTAACTATTCCTCAATGTATACACATATAAAAAACACCATGTTGTATGCCATAAATATATACAATTTTAATTTGACAATTAAAACCATAATAATAACATATTCTCTTGAAGGATGATTGCTGATTACTCACACTGGATTTGCTTTCTAAATCCTTGGACACAGATTCTTTTTAATTTACTAATGAAGTACAATCCCTTCCAAAGCAGGACTTGCCTTTATATAAACCCTATTTCTCTGGTTTTCAGAAAGTATTTTTATTTGAAAATCTTTTTAAAATATACCTATGTGCTAACTACTATCCTCCTCTTGCTTTTTGCCACTTGATACTGATAATTTCCTTTTATAGGTAATCTAGATCAAATCAAGGGGATAAAATACCTTATAATGTATTTTAAAAATTACTTATGATTATTATATCTGGACCTTTGGACAAAATTTGAATTATGAATTCACTCAAATTCCAGATCTTACCAATGAGTGTTTGACTCAATCATGTCCAATCTGTTTTACCTATTTGAGTTGCTGCACATTAGTATAAATAATTATTTTTACCTATTGCATTTTAACAAAAACAGTAATATATGTTCATTGAAGGAAATGTGAAAAATTTAAAAACCTAGAATAGGATTAAAAACCACATCATATATCATCACTTGTTAGCATTTTGGTATATGTTTACCAATGTTTTATCTATGCACTTTATATTAACTTTTAACAACCATAAGTAAGATCATATTTACATGCTTTTTTGTAACATACTACTTTCTTTTAATAAATACATCCATGTCACTAAGAATTTTCAAAAATAGATGATGAACCTAAGGTCCTAATATTTCATGTCAACATTATATGATAATTTACTTAATTTCCTGATGTTTGAGCATTCAGATTATTTCCCCTTTTTTACTTTTATAACAAATTTTTTTCAAAAAATCATCATTATTGACTCCTATTAAGGAAATTCTCTATATAATTTATTCAAGATGGTAGGATGGCTTTAAGTTTTCTTTTTTGCATTAAAATATTATTCTTTGATATTATCAATGTTGACTTTTCTATCTTTGACAAATATACAAACTTATAGAATACACTGTTTAAATTTATTTGATGAAATAATTTAAGATATTTTAGTATGCATTTTTCATTTCTTTAATTTTAAGTGTCCTTGTTGATCTTTAATTTTTAATTGGTGTATAATTTTGTTATGGAACTCTAATTGACAATATATTTTGAAAAAAATGAAATTAAAAAAATAGTTGGAATAACATAAATTTGTAAAGAAGATGGGAATAAAAGATGTGAATAGGTTGGTTGTTTACTGTAAGGTTTTAAATACTATCCAAATGATCAAAAGTGACATACACTTAAGATTGCTTTAAACTTTGTAAAACAAGTTTGCTTTCTTTTTGTAACTTATATAGTTACATGTTATATGATTTAAATGAATGAATTACCATTCTTTTAACAATATTTTGGGTTACTGTATAGTGGAAAGATCAATGAATGAATAATTCAATAATCATTTAATAATTTTGACTATGTTTTCTTCTATGAAGAAAATAACTTTCTTTCAATATGCTATGCATTTTGCAATTCACTTATTTATCTGATACAAACTTTTTAAAATTCCTACAAAGAGGATATAAATATTTTCAGTTGTAGTTTACGAAGCTGGACTATATTATACAGAAATGCCAGAGATGTTCAAGATTGCATATAGGAGATACGAGGTTTGAGCCCAGGTGGGTAAACCTATGAGTTAAATCACTCGTCTATGCATCCTATCCAGAATATGCTGGTGAGGTCAATGAGAACAATAAAGTCTACATGACGATTATAAATTATCACCAATATATAGTCTTTCTGATTATATACTGAGCATGAGTGTATGTTCACTGAAATTCTAAGATGCTAATAAATCACTATTCTAGACTTACTAATTTGAAAATAAGAACATGGACTGGGGTGAATTCATCACAGTAAATGCCATTTTATAAAGCCTCTATCAAGCAACCCATTGAGGACTCTCCCAGGGGCATCTCAATTACCCACACCACTTACTTCTTAAATATAATTGAATGAAATAAACCTGGTACAACAAGACACATATCCAATCATCTAACTTATATTTGCAGTCTAAAAAAGTCAAAGTCATAAAAACACAATAGAATAATAGTTGTCAAGGACTGGGGAGAAGGGGAATTGGAAAGATATTGGTCAAAGGATAAAACAAATTTAGGCAGTAGGAATAAGTTCAAGAGATCTATTGTAGAAAATGGTGACTGTAGTTAATAACAATCTATTCTAAACTTAAAATTGATAAAATAGATTTAAAGTTTTCTCACAAAATAGTAATTATATGAGGTCATGCATTTGTTAGATTGATTTCAGCCATTCTACAATGTAAATATATTTCAAATCTTGATGTTGCTACAAATATAGCAACTATCAATATATTTAAATTTGTCAATTTAAATAAATAAATACAAAAATATAATCAAGAAAGAGGGATCATTGTTACTATTAAAACCACCTTTCCAAATGTAAGTCAAAGGGCAAAAGTCAAAGCCTCCTATCATAGGTGATTCTAGGCAGTTTCTCTTTAGAGAGAAAAATTGAATCCAAAGGCACCAGAGAGTGTATAACAGAAAATTGAGTTGATCTAGAAAGTAATAATTTCTTCAATGTATCTCCCTAGCAGAAGAAAAACAAATTAACAGAAACACATTAAGTTTCAAGCTACTTAATATGCAAAATGTATTAGTTGGTAAAATATTTAGGAAAGAGTACAAATTAATTTATTGTGTTTTTTTTTGTTTTGGTTTGGTTCTTTTGTTTCAGGTTTGGGATGGAAGAAAATTTTATTGTTACCTCTTTGAAAGTCTTGGTCTTTTCAAGATAAATTTATTTTTGCTACATTTTCAAATTATTCCTTCCAACTCCTCTATAAAAAGATCAAATCATTAACCTCAAAGCCATGCTAATAAACAAAAATAATTTAAAAGCTTTATTAGGTTCAATTAATTGGTTGTAATAGTAATTTTGTCATGCTTTGGTAACTAGCATATTGTAAGTAATTTTGATGATCTTCAGTTCAGCAAACAAGTTTTGCATAGTAAAGCAAAAATTGAGTTGTCTTGATAATTACCAAAATCATTGGTCTGTTTGGTACTTTTGATAAATTGGCTAATTAGCTTTTTTTATTGCATTCCTAGTTTCAGTGCTATAAAACAAAGGTAATTTATTTTTCTGTATAAACTAATATATCCATATTTCTAACTTTCAATGTTTATAACAAGTCTAAAATAACCTTTTCATGTAATGAAAATGCTAGAGTGAACTTAATAATACCTTCAGACATTAGTCTTACAGTTCGGATATTATTGAGATAGGCATAATCATAAGTTTCTGTCAAATGAAAGATTATTATTCAAAAGATTTGGGCTTATAATATAAAATCTTATTTATTCCCTGTTCATCCTACCATGATATTAAACTCTGTGGGTCAAAAATCACACCATAAAAGTCAGGAAATGGCTATTTATGCAACATGCATTTGTGACAAGTAGCATATTTACAGGGATGTTTGTCAGTCTTGTAACACTGTTTGAAATTCACAGGTTTTTTTTTTTTTAATTTGTCTTCAAAGACAAATCCTCATTTCAGTGTAGAAGGTACTGGGTATGTATTAATATGTTAACTCTGGGTTACAGAACATTAGCCATACTTTTGAAAAGTAAACACACACAAAACTCATGAGGTTTACAAAATTTGGACATTTCAGTGAATTTAGGAATCTTCAATCATTGAAATGTTCAGCTCTGTCCTCCTACACAGGAATTATAAATAAACCTCATCTGAAGTTTAGTGAACATCTTTTGGCCACTATCTGAAGGAATCCAGGCAATGCAACATAAGATGTGAAGGGAAGACAATACATACTAGTCACTCTTGACAAATTAACCATAAAGAAAAGATTCCTGCTATGTCGAATGTAGTTGCTATTGATTATTGAATATTTACTATGTATCAGACACAGTGCTATTATTCTGATTTTTTATATCTGTTAGAAAATATGTACAACTATAGCTGAGCCAAAAAATAAAAGGTTGTTTCATATCTTAATTAGGAAATCACCTGTATAACTTAGAACTAAGGGGTTCTATGCACCATCTGGAGTCTGTGGCAAAGAATAGATATGTAATAAATTGGGCACTGGGGTTCATCTGCAGTTGTTTTATCAATGATCTTGTTCCTGAAAGCAACAGTTCTCAATATTTTTTTTTGTCTTAGTGATTTTTAGAGTCTGAGAGCTAAGGACCCTTTCCCTGGGGATGGACACACACACACACACACACACACACACACACACAAACAACCAAGTTTTGCATAACATTTCTTAGAGTTCACAATCCTGCCAATTCACATTTATATCACATATATATTAGGAAACTTTACTGGAAAGTCTCCTTTATTCAAATTATCATGCTTTCCTTGAACCAAGTTTGCTTAGGCCTATTTGGAAAAACAATATACAACAATATTTGAAGTCCTTGCCTGTCAATTTCATTAACATAAAATAACTATTATTTGCATTTTTATCTAAAGTTATTATTATCATTACTACTTTTAAAAATAGTAGTTAAGGGCGAAAGTTAAAACTTTTGGCTAGGACTAGAAAATAATTTGAGGGACAGTTTCTATATCTACTCATTGTCTCTGACACTGACTCCTCTCTACTTTACCTGGAGCTATACTTGAAATATAGTGTTACCTCCTAGCCTCAGCTAATTTGCTATGCATAAATGAGAACAAAATATTCTAATTTCATAAATATTTTGTAATCGACAACGCACTTTCTTTAATCAACAAAACCACTTTTACTATTATTATTAAATACATGCAAATTTGTCTGACAAACTGGGAAAAATGCCAAATATTACAAAACAAAACCAATTAAATTTTAAGTGGATATTAGGTTCAAGAATTTGCCTACCAAGTGAGGCCTGAATGTGAGTCCTCGCTAAGATTAAAGGGTTAAGAAATTCATAGGATGGTATAGCAAGGTTTATGACTACTTGGCAGTTTAGTGTAAGACAAAGAATTCTCATAGCTGTTTTAGTGCTACTCAAAAGCACAAGCATGCCAGTAATATACCATTATAATGAGACTCCAGGTAGTTGTAACCTATCTAGGTGTTAAAGGTCAAAAGCTCAGAAAAGCAACATTCCACTAGAGATGACACAGGTTGATGGAGAAGTTCAAATTTTGATGTACTAATAGTACAAATTGTCTCTAAAATCCCATTTGAATATATGGAATCAGAATGAGAATCAAGATGAAGAATATGATTATTTGACAACAATCTGACCTGAGATGTTCATTTCAGTATTATGCTTCAGATTATTTTAGTTATTTTCCCCCATACTAGACACAAGAATGCAAATGCACAACCTTCAGAAAAGTTTTGTTTAGCTTCTGTAGCATATATTAAGGAGCTTGAATGCACTTAGTTGGGCATTCACTTTCCAATTTATCATAGACCCCATCCCTTCTTAACACTTTAGATATTCTATTTCACCCCCATACCATAAATGCCTAGGCTTTGAAGACATTTAAGTTTGAGGTCCTATAACTTAGAAAAGAATAATTATGAATAGTGCCAGGATATCAGGATTCATGCTTGTTTTGTACCTGAAATAGTTCACTTGAACACGAAATTATTAGTGGTATATATAAAAGTCAATTTTTGTGCTACTAAGTAATTGAAGTGTTTCACCTTTACCAAAGCCAGCATGGTATAGTGTAAGAAACAGTGGTTTGAGTGTTCTAGTCTTGAATCTTCCATTAATAACCTTTATAACCCTTATCAAGAAACCTACAACCTACATACTTAGGTTAATAAAATTACAATATCTTGACTGAGAAACATACATATTATAGTTAAGCAAAGAATAGAATCCTTAATATGTGAAGCTTATAATAAGTATAGAATAATTTAAATTCCTAGAAAAAACCTTAATAAGAAATGTAAAGGATCTTTATAAGGAAAATGTAAAACTTTACTGAGATACATAAACTTTTTTAAGAGACAACACTTTTTTTCTCAAGAGGAAATAAACAATGCAATACTGTCATTTTTTTCCAAAATTAATTCTAGTTTTAACAACATCCAATCAAATCCAAATGAGATTAGAAAAGAGAAAGAAACAAAAGACATCCATATCAGAAGGGAATAAGTTAAATTGTCTCTGCAGATACTATGACCTTATATATGCAAAAACTTTAAGATTCCACCAGAAAACTGTTAAAACTAATACATGAACTCAGTAGAGCTCCAGAGGGAAAAATCAACATTCAAAAACGAAATACAAAAATCATAATGGCATTTCTGTATATTAACAATGAACTATCTCAAAAAGTAATTAAACTGGACATGGTGACATCAGCCTATAACCCCAGGGCTCAGGAGGCTAAAGGAGGATCTTGAGTTCAAAGCCAGCTTCAACAACTTAGTGAGGCCCTGCCTCTAAAGAAAATGTAAAAAATGGCTGGGGATGTGGTTCAGTAGTTAAGTGCTCCTGGGTTCAATCCCAGGTACCAAAAAAGAAATTAAGAAAACAATCCTATTTACATTAGCAATAAAATACTTGTGACTAAACAGAGGAAATGAAACATGTGTATACTGATAACTGTAAGACATTGATGAAAGTAATAGAAGAAAAAAACAAAAGAAGAAAAGATATTCCATGTGCATGAATTAAAAGAATTAATGTTGTTAAAATATCCATACTACCCAAAAGGATCTATAAATTCAAGCAATAGTCCAATGGCATTTTTCACAGAAAAAGAAAAAAATTCCTCAAATTCATACGGAGTCACAAGAGACACTGGATAGCTAAAGTAATCTTAAGAAAGAAGATCAAAAATGGAGTCATCACATTCCTTGATTTCTAACTACATTACAAAGTCACAGTAATCAAAACAGTATAGTACTGATATAAAAAAAAAAGACACACAGAACAATGGAAGATAATAGAGAGTCCGAAAATAAACCCAAGCATGTATGACCAATTAGTTTTGGCCAAGGGTATAAAGAATACATAATACGGAAATGATAGCCTTTTCAATAAAAGGTGCAGGAAAACTGAATATCTAATGACAAAGAATGAAATTAGACCCTTTTCTTACACTACATATAAAATTAAGTCAAAATAAATTCAATTGGGCTGGGGTTGTAGCTCAGTGGTAGAGCACTTGCCTAGCACATGTAAAGCACTGGGTTCTATCCTTAGCACCACATAAAAATAAATAAATAAAATAAAGGTATTATGTCAAAAAACACATTGTATCATTTTAAAAAATGAATTCAAGATTTAAATGGAAGATCTGCTACCATAAAACTCCTAAAAGAAAACACAAGGAAAAAGGTTCTTGAAATTGGTCTTGGCAATCATTTTTTTAAACATGACACAAAAACCAAAAGCAACATAAGTAAAACGAAACAAGCAGGAGTACATTGAATGTAAAAGCTTCTGAACAGCAAAGAAAATAATCAACAGAATGAAAAGGCAACCTATGAAATGGAGAAAACATTTGTAAACTATATATCTGATAAGGGATTTTTATGCCATAAATGTGCTTCCCAAAATTTATATACTGACATTTAATCACTTATAGGATAGTATTTTAAGAGTTAGAATCTTTAAGAAGTCATTACATCATGAGAGCAGAGCCTTTATGGATGTGATTACAGGCCTTATAAAAGAGCTGAAAGGCATGGGTTCATTCTCTTCCATTCCTTCTGCCAGGTGAGGACACAGAGATAAGGTGCTAACTTGCACAAAGAGAGCCTTCCTTACCATACAGCAAACCTACAAGTATCTTCATGTTGGATCTTCCCAGACACTAGAAATATAAGAAATAATATTTTATATAAATTACACATAATAGCAGCGCAGATGGACAAACCTAGGTGTTGATATACAAAATATATAGGGAAGTCACATAATTCTATAGAAATAAAGTAACCTGATTGAAAAATGGGCAAAGAATCTAAATAGACATTTTTCCCCAAAGACATAAAAATTACTAACAAGTATATGAAAAGGTGTTCAACATCACTAACCATCAGGGAAATGCAAATTAAAATCAAAATGAGATATCACCTGGTACCTGTCAGAATAGCTATTACAAAAAGACAAGAGGTAAGTATTGGCAATGGTATGGAGAAAATGGAACATGTGTACAATGTTAGTAGGAATGCAAAATGGTTCAGTAGCCATGAAAAACAGTATGGAAACTCTCCAAAATACTAAAAATAAAACTAGAAATCTCACTTCTTGTTATATGTCCACAAGAATGGAAATCAGAATATCAACTCCCATAATAATTTCAGCATTACTCACCATAGGTAAGATACAGAAACAACACAAATGTCCACTGATTGCTAAATGGACACAGAAAATGTGATACACATACATACATACATACACAATGAAATATTATTTGACATTTAAAAAGAAGCAAATAGTGTGATATATAGCAACATGGATCTATATGGAGGGCATTATACTAAAGCAAATTAGCTAGTCACACAAAGACAAATAGTGTGTGATTCCACTTATATAAAGTATCTGAAGTGGTTAACCTCATGAATGATGAGAAGAATGTTGGTTGCTAGTGACTGATGGGAAGAGAAAATGGAAAGCTGCTAATTAATGGGTATGAAGTTCCAGTTACACAAGTTAACAAAGTTCGCAGGATCAGTTATACAATATCATGCCTATAATAAACACTACTTGTACACTTTGAAATTCATTAAGAGGATAAATCTCATGTTATGTGCTCTTACCACAGGAAAATGAAAACAATAAATAAAAAGAAACATCTATTTTTGTGACCTTTTCTCCAGCATTTTTGAACCTCTGTTTGAGTATCTTCTTGTTTAGAATTTGTACAATCTACTTGTTTGCATCTTGCAAATACCTAAATTAGTGTAGGATTCTGGAGATTGAGCTTTAGCATTTCAGTACACATTACAAACATATTGATATATACTAATACATAGTTAATTGTATTAATACATGTTAATTCTTCATTAAAAACACCTCACCCTCTCCCATATCTGATATGTTCTTTTTTTTAGTTGTGAATGGACACAATATTTTTTATTTATTTATTTTTATGTGGTGCTAAGGATCCAATCCAGTGCCTCACACATGCTAGACAAGTGCTCTACCACTGAGCTACAACCCCAGGCCCTCTGATAAGTTCTTAAGAATGAAGATTCCATTATCTTTGTACTTTAAAATAAGGATCATTCTTTTTTTTTTTTTTTTTTTTTTTTTTTGTGGTGCTGGGGTTTGAACCCAGGGCCTTGATGCTTGCAAGGCAAGCACTCTACCAACTGAATCATATCCCCAGCCCAGGATCATTCTTAAATATCAGATAGACATTAAGCAGGACATCTTCAAGTCTATTAACCTATTTTTTCTACATCCTCTCAGTTCATATTTCCCCATCCTAATTCATTTTGAAATGAAACAAAAACAAAACAAGTAAACAATGACATGATAGCACTATTATCTAGGAAAAAGTTGACTAGATATGGGCAGTATCTGGTATTGCAGTACCATAGTTAGAATTTGGAGCGTGTCTCCTTAGAAACCAAACATACACTCTTGTCTGCGTCCAGATATAAGTAAGATCTGAAAGTCTGCCTTAAACTGGTCATATATACATAAAACCTATTGAGTAATAAAATTCTAAATTATTAATTTACAGTCATAAATACAGTTGTCATGCAGATTAAAATAGTTTTGTTGGCAATATCAATTCATTCTGTTCTTATAATTAAGCCACACACTAATCAAATCTAAATGGAAAAAAATGTATTAATTTTCCCCCAAAATGCCTGTTATTAAGAGTCCTCATTTTTGGCACATTCTGCATTAGGTCATCAAACTTTGATATTAAATCATACTTGAGTTATTTTATGAGTTTTGAATCAAAAAAATGCAAGATAGATGAATCAAATAATAAGTGATATCAGTTTAAAATGATCTGATACGTCCTTGAAAATGAAATTTACAATATTGAAAGTCTGCTGGCTAAGATTCTCTAGTTATTAGAGAGTAACTTAGTATAGTTAGCATGTTCTAACTTGGCTTACCATTTTATATAGTTCTACTTTGTATATGCCTATTCACATCCACATGTATTGAGATTAGAATTGAAGACAGTACTTACACAGGGGTGGGAGGCATTTCACTGTATCTAATGCTTTTTTGCTACTGAAGTCAGAATTGGGGACAAGCAGTTACTGTAGAAAGAGGGGATGGGGTCAGATTGAGGAAATGGAGGCCATGAAAGCCATCTGCATCTGGAAGTCGGAGACCGACCCTGGGAGAATGGAATGTCAAGGATCTCCGGAGCCCATTGATTACCAAATTTACATGCCCTTGTCAAGGACTACAGAGGAGGAACTGCTAATTAATGCCCCCTAGACCCTTACCTGCCTGAATCACTTTGGCCTTCCCCCTGCCATCTAAAGCTCACCTTTTTACTGTGTCACCAGCAACTCCTGGGCTTAGGCATGTAGGCAGGAAGGAGAGATAAGGGGGGAGAGAACAGAACAAAGAAGACCCTAACCTATAAAAGATGTAGGGTGTGCTCACTTCTCTGGGACTCTAGAACATCAGTCATGGCCCTCTTCTCCCTCCTGGGAGAAGTCTGTATTATTACCTTTAAATAAAACCTGCTTAATATGCTTGCCTTGGTGTGCTTCTCTAATGTTCAAACTTCAACATTTGAGGAAGCAAAACTGTCAACCGTAAACAGCGGTATCACTACCATACCTGTTTTGTGTTGTCATCAGCATCAGTCAGTGTCTCAGCAGGAAAACAGAAACTATCTTAGGTATTCCAAGAAATGGAAATGTAATTCAGAGTCTTGGTGACAAGTGTTGGAAAAACTAAGAACTTCAGATGACTCTAAGTTACATTTTTCCTCTTGCTTCTCTAGCCTGGGTATATAATTGACCCCTCCAGTCTAGGAATATTTTTGTGTGATGGCAGAATATGTTTTTATGGTTGAAAGTCCTCTGCTGTTTTTTTCTTTTTGGCATGTATGTTCAGGTACTAAAATATATTTTGCAATATGATAGCTACCCATTATCAAGGGATAAACTGAAACAGTTTTTCAATTAAAATCAATTTGATCAGAATTATTGATTTTCCAAGACACTGAACATTTTATAACAGTTAAATTGACAGATGAAAGTTGCCAGATATAATATTAGCTAGCAAACAGGACCCTTTATCAAATAAAACAAAAACTCACCTTTGATCTCTATGCCTTCATTCTATGAGTATCATTTATTGCAAGGTGGTTATTTACAATGGATAATAGCTGGGAAACTGGCCTGAAAATTTTTGCATGCTAGCTCTGAGCTTTATGTTTGGCTAAATCTTTTCCTGAGTAACCCTATAAAAGTTACTTTAAATGGAGTCACAAAGTAGATGAGTATGTTAGAGAGATTTTTTTTTTTAACTGAATTTCACAGTTATTTCTTTTTTGTCAATCTTCCAACTCACAAATACTCTGGACAAAGTTAGATAATATTTGAGGAGATTATCTGGTTTCTGAGAAAGTTTTCATTATTATTTTTGGAAATAATTATGTATTAGGTCAAAATATAGTCTAAAAGATTTGGAGTTTTGTCTTCAACTTCTTTGCAAAATAGCTAAATAAATGTCTATGAAAGCTTTGTTATAGGCATGAATTTGATACCTTGCTGAATAACACCCTCAAGGTTTATTACAGGAGCTGTAAACTCTGGTGCTTACAGGAGTAAATCAGGTAAACTGAATTAATGAAGCTATTAGTATGGTTTTGTATTCTCATACATTAATGCAGATCTACCAATTACTTATGAGAAGACAAAAACCTAAATGTATATGTAAAATCTCCTGACATTTAAATGCTGGCAATAAATTAAATAATCTTTTAAAAATACTGGGAAGAATCAAAGCATATTTGGTGTTTTTCATTTGGACCACAGGCCACCAGGTTGCAAACTGTTTAAAATGTAGATGGACAAGAATGCAGTGAGTATATCCTATGACTCAAGTCAAAAATCGGCCTTGCCCAGGGGCCATTATTTAAGGCAGGCAGTAAGCCTCTTGCATTGCGTGAAACCTATACCTAATATATATCAGATATCATTCTATGTGTTTCACATGCATTATCTTATTTAATACATGATTCCTACTAGTTTATTACTGCCCTGTTTTACATAGGAAGAAACATTAAGATTATGCAATTGCCCAACTTTGAACAGTAATAAAGTGACATAAAAAATATTCAAACTAGGTCTGACTGAATCCAAAGCCCATTTTGTAATGCCTCTACCATTAGCAACCTCAGGAGCATAATACACAAAAATTTTATAGACCAGAATAAAAAAATTCTGAGCTAATTAGGAGGAAGAGGGAGGATGAGAAAACTGCAAAAATCTTAGAAGGAAAAGAACTTTTATAAGGATATGAATCCAACATCTCCTATAATCTTGATTCTCTGTTCTCACCAACTTTATCACAGATTTAGAGACTCTATCAGTTCTCAACCTATCCCTGTGTCTTCAACTTCTCTATTCTCCTTTTGCCTACTCACTCTTCTTAAATTATAACAATAACATTAACATTAACTCCCTGAACTCAATGCCATCTTCCAATTTTGCTTTTATCTCCTGCCCTTCATAGACAATCTTCTCCAAAGAGTTGTCTGTACTCTCTGTCACCATTTCTTAACTTTTGCACACAATTTAATTGACTTTTTTTACTTCAGTTCCCAATATTCCACCAAAATGTCTCATGCTAATTTCACCAATGACATCCATATCACTATATCAAATCCAGTTGCTCTAGTCTTAGCCACTAAACATTTTACAGTATTGGCAATGCTGTACTTCTCAGAGTACTATCTTAGACAATATCAAATCATATTCTTCTGAATTTCCTCTTACCTCTATATTTGTCCTGCTTAATGTCCTCTGCCTGTTCATCTATTACACCTGATCCTTAACTGTTAACAGTTACTCAAGATTCTATCTTAGGCCCTATTTTCTTCTTATTCTGTTATTCCTTAGCCATCTCCATGACTTTACATACATCTGTATGCTCAAAACTACCCTAATGAGTACATACAACTACTTATCTTACATCTGTCCTTGGAGAACTCATGTAGATCTAGAATAACATAATCAAAATTCAATTTTTCATCACTTTCCTCTAATTTTTCCTATTAACTATTCCATCTATGGAAATGGCATGATTATATATCTAGTTCCCTTAACCAAAAGACTAAAAGTCATTCCTGATACCATCCCCCATTATACCCCTCACATGAAATTAATCAGCCAGTCTTAAGGATTCTCCCACCAAGTTACTGCTGAATATTTTCTTATAATTTACACTGACAGTAGTCTAGACTAAGCAGGTATCATCCCTTGGCTATAGACCTGAATTGGTATACCTATACCCTATCCTTTTTGTACATCCCTTATTTTTCATATGTCTTGAAAGTTGACATGTTTAAATTTGTAAGATCACAGATGCTTTCATATCTTCTAGTATTCATTAACCAAGAAGCTGTAGAAAAACGGATGACAAATATGGTATTATAATAGGCATTTCTTGCCTAATTTGCCTCCTAATTAAAAAAAAAAAAGGCACAGAGAATGAAGTCACCAACAATATACCTTTGTGGATCTCTGCAGCAAGGGCAAGAGTTTTAAGAATATTGGTATCATTCTGCCAGGCCTCCATCATCTTAGTCTTAAAAATGATTTGAGAGAAAGGGGATGTCAATCAACTTTCAATTACTGTGACAAATAGATGAGATAAACAACTTATAAAAAGAAATGGTAATTTTGGCTCATAACTTTTTCAGAAGTTTCACTCCATGCTTGCTTGGCTCCATTGCCTTTGGGCCTGTGGTAGCACAGGGCATTTTTAAGGGAGCACATGATGGAGAAGGCTGTTTACCTAATGGATTAAAGAAAACAAAGAGGAAGAGGAAGGAACCAGTATATCAATACCCCTTTCAAGGGCATGATGAAATGATCTTACTTCCTTCAACTATGCCCAACTTCCTAAAGGTTCCACCACCTTCCTATAGCACCACAGGTTTGGGATCAAGCTTTCAAAACATGGACTCTTGAGGATACTCCAGATCCAAGATTATAGCTGGAGGAAGAATGGGGTGAAAAAACAATAGAGTCAAAATGCTAAGGCAGTGAAACTTTAATTCCTAGGGAGTTAGGAGACCATGTCCCAGCAGGTAAGGGACTATATATTTTGGAGTAATCATTGAATGTAATATAGTCTGAAGTGGTGGGGGGAGACCATAATAGCTGTGTCCAAACTACATCACAAATTTTCTCACAATTATCTAAAGATAACTCCATAAATTATATGGAGTTTATGTGCCAATGGTATGTGCATTTTTAAGAATTTTGTGAACATTCCTAAACTTCCATTCCAAAAGTTTGTACTAATTTGCATTCTCACCAGTAGTGTATAATAATGCTTACTTCATTGGGATATTGAATAAGAATAAATTTTTTCCCTTTATCAGTAACTATGGCTGTGCTAACTATATTCTCTTTTGACTCCCAATATTGTAAAAAACAGTGCACTTATTTATTTAACTATTTTCTTACAGTCAGTTACACCTAAATGCAGTAATAGATGAATAAACGCTATCATTTTTGAATGCTTACAATATGGCATGAACTGTTCAAAAGTACTTTATAAAAAGAACAAATTTAAAAAATTTAAATTATAAAACCAATAAAATTTTTTCAAAAGTACTTTATAAGTATTATTATTTGTTTTTAATCCTCAGAGTCTGGGAAAATAGAGATTGAGCAATTTGTCATTAATCCCCTAGATAGTAAGTGATAGAACAAGGATATCCACCTAAATCATCTGGCTCTAAAAAAATGCTATGAAGCACTTGCTATATTGCTACCAGTTTATCTCTTTGAATTATGAAAAAAATAATTACTACATCAATTGGAAACTCAGCCTATATTCAAATATTTTTTATTATATTAAGAACTTTGTCCTCTTATACAAATTGTTTACTTAATATTAGATGCTCATAGTCACCAATACAAATGAAATAAAGGCTGAGCATTCATAATACTTCTTAATAAATTAATCTTCAGTTCTATTTCCATGCATCTTCTATTTTTCAAGAGTTTTATTCATTTCTGTGGTGATTTCAAATAACATTTGCTAATTTTAAATTGTTATCAATATGATCTTTACACAGACAATAATTTGAATATAATTATAATGGGAATAAAGAAACAGTTGATTTACAATATTACCAAATCCTGGTAACTAACTTTAAGCCCTTAATTTTAAATTTTGTCCAGTTTCAAATATTGTCTTCATATTATTAATATGTAACAGTCTCCTGATTTTAAGATCACAATAGATGTAACTAGCATATCTATAGTGTTTTTCCATACGTGATTTTATTCTCCTTAATAGTCACATGAGGTAAGAATTATTATTGTCCTAACAATCACATAAACAAGACTTTCCTTAGTTGACTCTACTAGTGAATGTTTGAACCAAGATTTAAATCAGGTCTTTCAAAGACCATGGTCTTTCCTTGACAAATGCTTCCACTTCCTTTAGGTTTAAAGAGGATAACAGGCAATGAAATGATCAAATGTGAAGCAGATTCTGCCTAAATGACAAATCTGTTGACCGGTTTCAGACACTAGCTAATCCTTAAGTGGCCTTACAGTAACACGGTAGAATATGAGTTTTTACTTCAGGACACACGGGGGAGTGGGTGGGTCCTTCCTTACCCAAAACCTTTAACTCATTGTGTGTTTCAATTGTAAATGAGAAGAGCAGCTAAAACTGATCAAGCATCAGAGGAATGGTTTTACCAGCTTGTTTTTAGTTCAAAACAGGGATTTTTCCTTGGTCAATTTTTTTTGTTCCTTTTCTATCTTCTATCATTGCTATTTGGGCTCTACATAATGAAGAATCTTCCCTGAATTGAGCATAAACTCTTGTTGCATCATTTTCAAACCAATAGACCATTGCCACTCAATATGTATTTCTAACTCAGTGATCGGAGAATGACAGTGAACATTTAAAATACTATCTTCAGTTGATTTTTACTAATATTCATAGTTGTATAGTTAGCTGCCTGAATATAAAGAACTTCAGAACTGAACAAGACCTGAGAGGTTGTCTATTGCTCTACATTTGTACCTTATTCCTCATATCTAATATTCTATATATAACTTTTATTTGGTTTTGTCTTTCTTATTTTAACTTAACTGGTATTTGGATAAAATCCTGGAAATATTCTACTTTATCAAACATATGAGAATTCCATAAAATACTTCAGGAAAGTGATTGTAGAAGACATTACTATAAAATATCTAGATTTTTAAAAAATTTTGTAGTTGTAGATGGACAGCATGCCTTTATTTTATTTGTTTATTTTTTATGTGGTGCCAAGAATAGAACCCAGTGTCTCACACATGCTAGGCAAGCGCTTTGTCACTGAGTTACAGTCCCAGACCAAATATCTGTATTTTAAATGAGTTTTTTTATGATTTGAATTTGAATTTTGTTTATCAACATAAAGTACATAAACTTTTTAAATAAAATGCATTGTGTTTAATATATACACACAAATTAGGACAGTACTGAAATCATTTAGTCCAAGAGTTCTCAAACTTTGTCCTGTTTTAATATACTTGAAGGGCCATGTTCATTAGGCCGGGACTCTCAAAGGCAGTTTTTTTTTTTTTTTTTCTTTTGTTTCTGGAGGAGGTATCTTCAGAATCAATGATTCTGAGGGTGAGTGCAATTTGTGTGTGTTTTTCAAAATATCTATCTCCTGTAAGTATTATGGCTCACTCCACATAATAATCACAAGTTAGTACAACCCCCTTATTTTACTGAAGACGAAAGTAGACATTGCTTTCTCACAATTGACAAACCTTGAAACCACTAAATTTTCAGGCTTCTTGATTTAATAAATACCTTTATGGCTTACACTTATTTGACAAGGGTTCTATAACTTATTGTTAAGCCATTTTGAACTCGAGACCAAATGCACTTAGAATGATACCCAGTATTAGGAAGTTGGAAGGTTTGTTCCCTGTACTTTAAAAAGGGGGGCAAATAAAGAGGAAGAAAAAGATAAAGGACAGAAGGAAAGAAAGAACAAGATTCTGCAGTGCAGAAGTACAGAGTGAGAATATTTAGGGTTTGAGACTAATTAATAAAGGCATTATAATTTAATTTGAGTTCTGAGGGAATATAAGAGCTATAAGAAATAACTTCTTTAAAATTATTTTAATGCTAATAGCAAAGAATAACATTTGAAAAATGACTGGAAAGATTATATTTTAGGTTTAGGAGTTCTGGCTAACATTACTAAATAAAGTGAAATGGATCTCTTCTGAATTGAAAATTTTATGTTTATTGGCATTTTAATACTCTTAAATTTATCTTAATTATCATGTCCTGCTGCACTTCCTTACCATAATGTCTGGCTGAAACAGACTTGAAAATCTGTTTCTATTATGCTTTTGTGTTTTGTCCTATAAGTCTCACGTTTGCAAGGTATGCAACTAAATAATTTGAGACCTGTGAAATCTTCACTTTCTATTTTCCCAAACTATACTTGAATTTTTTAATTCTATAGGACAACATCTGAGAAAGATCATAGAATATTTTCAAATAATTGAATTTTGGGGAACATCAGGAGACATTTCTTCATTATCATGTTTAGAGCTTCCAAATCTTTATTCTCAAAAATATCTATGATTTTTTTCTCATATATTAAGTCACATTGTACAGAAATGGATGTCAAAAATTAGCAGACTATCCTTCAGTAAAGGATGAAACTACCTAAGCAAACCTGGCTGAGATGTGTCAGAAAGAGCTTCCTATCAATATAATATTTTTATATTTGCCTGCCTATAGGATCTAAACTTTCTCTTTTATAGATAGAACTTCCTTTTTTATTTGAAGGGTTGTTACTTATGAAGATACTCTCACAGTAAAGACGTATTTGCAAAATGTCCTATTACTTATTATGTCACCTTTGATATTTAACAAAAAATTTATAAAGCATAATAAAAAACAAAAATCATAGTTTGAAGAGAGAAAGCAAGCACGAAAACCAAACTCAGATATAGCACAGATATTGGAACTATTGCCCAAAGATTTAAAGTAGCTATCATTAATATGTTAAGGAATCTAATGAAAAAAGTAGAGACCATGCAAAAAAAGATAGGTACTATAAGCAGAGAGATGAAAACTCTAAGGAAAAAGCAAAAAGAAATTATAGAAATAAAAAATATTGTAAAAGCAATGAAGAATACTTTTTTGATGAGCTTATCAACAGAATGAACAAAACTAAGAAAAGAATCAGCAGCAGAATGTACCTTATTCTTAAGCCCATATGGAACATTCACCCAGATAGACCACACTCTGGGCCATTAAATACAGTTCAATAAATTTTAAAACAAAAACATTATATAAAGTTTGCTCCTGGAATGCAATGAACTACACTAAAAATCAATAACAGAAAAATAACCAGAAAATTTCAATGCAATTGGAAATTAAACAACACATGGGTCAAATAAAACTAAAAATAAACCCAAGAGAAACTAAAATTTATTTTGAACTAAATGCAAACATAGCATACAAAATGACATTTTGTGAAAGGCAAAACTATAGCTGGGTGTGGTGGCACATGCTTGTAATCCCAGTGGCTTGGGAGACTGAGGCAGGAAAATCACAAATTCAAAGCCAGCCTCAGCAACTTATCAAGGACTTAAGCAACTGAATAAGACCCTGTCTCAAAATAAATCATAAAAGGGGTAGGATTGTGGTTCACTGGTACAGCACTAGCATAGCTTGTGTGAGGCACTGGATTCCATCCTCAGCATCACATAAAAATAAATAAGTAAATAAAACAAAGGTATCATGTCCATCTACAACTCAAAATATTTTTAAAAAGAATATCTGACTTCCTTGATTTTTAAATATTGGTTAGAAAGTTACCTATGTTTTAACCAAGAATTTTGAAGAGAGTTTTTTCTTTCTGATTTATTCTCGTCTTGACTCCACTAACCACTTTAATCCTACTGTTTACACTTAATCAGTCTCTTGCTTTAGCTGTTTACAGTCTTCCATCAGCCAATATGGCAAATCTTGACAATCGTAAAATCCAAGCAAAAGTTTTATAACAATCAATAGTGTTTTGCCCTCTCTGTTTATTTTGCTCTGTTTGCATACTTTAAATGCAGTGACATTACTGTCCCCTCCACCTCTAGCTTGCACTTTATTTCACTCAATACCAACTATGATGGAAAAAAAGAAAATAATTGATACTTCTGTCCACTTTTCCTTTCTGTTTATTAATTCTGTCTCAGATAATCATTACTTAATATTTAAAGTGCTTACAGGAATTATCTAATTCTGATTCACTATTTTCTTTCAATTAAGAAGGTTGTGATGAAAATGACATGCTTTGGATTGTGGCATAGGATTTGGAGTGCTTCATTTCTATTCTTGATCTTTCTGCAAATGATCTGAGTAACCTTAGAGAAGAAACTTTATTCCATTTGTAACCTTCTGGAAAGTACAATTGCTATATACTGGCAATTAGTGTCTGCTTCATAGCCTATCTGTAATGCTTCTCAAAGTAAAGTCTATAGAGATATGAATAGTATTAAGTAATCTATAATCTTGCTACTGTCTTAATTTTATTGTTTTTGTGCAGTATAAATGGATCTTTATATTATCCTAACTATTCTGGCATCTCATCTATTTTTGCCTATCTCTTTCCAAAATCAATTTGAAGTATAGCATTAATCATAAGAGTTTGACAGATGGTTGTGTTTATCTCAATTTGATCAGACTTCAGAGCAGATTATCGTGAATTTTATACAAAAGAACCATTGCTTCTTCTTAAATTCCATATGATGTTATGTTTTTCTAGGATTATCTAAACAAGGAATGGAGAAATGCACTTTTAAATTATGGTTTCTAAGACATGGGTTCAGTTGATATCTACTGGGACCATGGAGGTTTCAGTTAATCTAGTATTTAAAATTATGAGTAGTAGGGCTGTGATCAATGTAGTCACATGCTCCTAGTAAAGGTGGCAGCTACTACTACATCCAACCATACTGGAAGTTATAAATTAATAAATGTTTGGAACAAACAAAACTTTTCTGTGAGCCAGATTCAGGCCATAAGTTGATATAAAGTTTCTATGTGCTTTCAGAATATTTTCTTTTTTTTTTTTCAGAATATTTTCTTAAATGTAAAACATGCATCTTGCCTATAGAAATATGAGTGTAATTCAGGCCTATACAGTCACATAGTAAGTTACCAGGACAGAGTTCCACAGGGGGGAAGACTAATTTCTCTATCTTACCATATCTTCGCCTTTGTAAGAGTTTTCATAAAGAATAGTAAACAATTACTGAATGAAACAATAATCAGTTTTAAACATAAATTAATAGTTAAAAGAAATCATATGCTCATAATAAAATGCAATTAGTACAGAATATATAACAAAATATTTTCCACTCTGAACCTCTAGTTCCCTCCCCAGAAATATCCATTATCAAGATCCTATATAGCCTTTCAGAATTTCTCTTTTCCTTTTTTTTTTTAAATAAATAGATCCCTATAATGCACTCTGCTTTGCAACTTGTTATTTTCACCAATGGCAAAAATTTTTGGCCATTGTCCATATCATATAATATACATCTACTCCCATTTATTTTAATTATATTCCATTCTATTCCTGTACCATAAATTTACCAAATCAATCACCTACTGACAGCTATTAATTTTGTTGGTTTTTCATTTTTTATTTTAACTGATAAATAATGATTGCATATATTTTGTAATTCCAAATACAGTAGTGTTAAGATGAAAATACTTTTATGTATATGTTGGAAGACTTTTCCTTGCATATAGAGTGTAAATTCCTAACAATAGAAAAATATGTAGTTTTAAAAATATTTCTATTGCCAGATTGCACCCCTGTAATGTTGATTTGAATTATCAACTTGACTGGATTAAAGGATGCCAATGATTAAGAGGCTTCTGAGTGTGTCCATGGAGGTGTGTCTAGGAATGATTCAAATGTGGGATAGTGAACTGAAGTGGAGCCCCTCCCTAAGAATGGGCAGCACCGCCCAATAGGATGGAATAAAAGCTGGAAGAACAGGGGAGTGGATGCAGATGCAAGCTTGGTTCTTCTTGAATAGGTTCTTGTTCCCTGCTTTCATCATCTGAGGATAACCGACTCTTGCTTCCAAGGTGGACTCTGCCAATGATTCTCCAGGTAGTTTCCAGAAGCCTTGGTCTTGGACTAGGGTAGCACTGTTGATCTTTCTTGTTCTGGGGCTTTTGCACCTTGGACTGGGCAGCTGCTGGTTCTTCCAGCTCTCCAGTTGTAGATGGCCATTTTGGACTATCCAGCTTCTGATTGTGTAGGCAATCTAATAAATCCCCTTTTATAATCATACTTCCTGTTGACTCCATTCCTCTAGAGAACCCTGACTAATACAAACCCAAATAGTATGCATCAATTTACATTCCCACCAGCAGCATATGAATGGTATTTCTTCAACATTCTCTCCAACACTAGAATAATCTACATTCAGCCATATACATTCAGCCTGTCAGGTGCATTAATTAATATGTCTTATACAGGTAATGAACATGATTATCTAATTTAGTAAATTTTTAAAATGAAATCAGTTAAAATACCTTCTTTTGTATGGCTTTATGACATGCATTGAAATTTTTCCTGAGATTATCTAACAATGTAATCTGTATTTTCTACAATAGACTTTTAACAATTATTTTAAATATATGTAGTGAAATAGTTGAACACTCTCTCAAGTAGAATTTTCTTAGATAATCAGAATGGAAGAAGTCACACTAGGCTTCATATACTTGAATATATCCAAATTTAATGCTTTTGCATAAACTAAGTCAGATGGTAAACTAAAAGAATGTATTTCAAAAAAAGGCAACAAAGAATATATATTTTATATGAAGATCTTTGATCTTTTAATGATGGTCTAATAAAATATGGCAGAAGGCATAAAAGGAGAATTTTGAGTAGAAATACAACCAAAAATAACAAAAGAAAATATGTTCATCCAAATTAAAGATCAGAATAACTCCAGTTCACCATGTTTTACTATTCAATTCTTGAAGGTGCTAATGAAGATGTAATGAGATGATCCCATAAATTGGTACAATATTTTTTAAAACTTTAAATGTTTTCAGTAGCCAAATTTACCCTGAATTTCCCTAGGCCCCAAGGCCAATATAGAACAAGTAAGGTCACATTAGCATCATGATTCAGATTAGTTTGGCTTTGTACCCTGAACTACTCTGACGAATATTCCAGTTCATTGCACAATCTGCTGCTTCTTCCATAAGTATTTCTGAGCATTCCCAAGCATCATTTCTTGTATGTTCAAGAAAGAGAACAGCTTATATATATTAATCCTTCCCTTCCACTAGATCTCCACTAAGAAACCACTATACACATCTAGCATTCAATGTACATGCTAGCAACCGCCACCTTCAAAGAGTGCTCTACTTTGTTGAGTTTCTGCTCAAGAAACAGACTCAGCAAAGATGAAGATGATTTAATTTTAGAAACTATTAGAAAATCATCTCAGATTATGGATCCCTTTTCCTATAATTATTTTTCCTCATGCAAAGTTGAAAAAGAAGTACTGAAAAGGAGTGGAAGTATATGTTAGATGATTTGTATATTTTAGATGATTCAGACTTTGATCCTGGAAGTAGTTCAAGCACAATTGAACATATAGTTTGGTTTTAAACACACATAACTGTGATGTATAAATGGAATTAATTTTTCATTTTCTAACAATAAACTCAGAAAAAATGTAAGATGCATTAATTTTACTTCTTTGAGTAAAAATCAATAGCCATAGGTTCTAAGGCTAGAGGAACATCAGAGAGAAAGGAATTATTCCTTAATTCAATTTCATTAAACTTATCAGGGTGGATATTGGGGGAGGCAGATAGGCTCTCATATATACAAACAGCCACAATGAGATTTTCAATAAATTATCAGATATAAAATATAACTAGAGATTAAATTCATGGATTTCTAAAGTATTTTGTTTGAGTGATTAATTATTTGCTTGATTTTGTTTTAAACAAACAACTCTTCTTTCCTGATACAACATAGTAGACAATAATGTTAATATTTCCATTAGTGAAACCAAACTTAAATGTGTACTTAAATGTCATAAGCTCTGAAACTGAGTAATCTAATAATTCTCAGGTCTGATGGAAAAAACTCCAATTCTGAGTGATTTCTCCCTCTTACCAAATTTGCTTAAATCTTAGGTATCTTGACTCAATTTGTTTACAAGAACTAGAAAATTTTAAAGTATTATATTCTTAAACATTTTCTTGTCCATATCTGTGCAAGATTGAACTAACCTTGATAAAGAATATACAAAGGGAAAAAACAACTTTAAGATGTAATTCTTCGGGGTTGGAGTTTTAGCTCAGTGGTAGAGTATTTGCTTAGCATGTGTGAGGCACTGGGTTCGATTCTCAGCACCACATATAAATAAATAAAATAAAGGTCCATTGACAACTAAAAATGTTTTTAAAAGTTGTAATTCTTCATTGCAGACAAAATACAAACTATTTTAAAAGATTATCTGGACCTTGCATTTACTTAAGATTAGATAGGATGCTTTAAAAGTGCTTAGTTATAATCAAAATGATTACTTATTGATTCTAGAGTAAAATGCCAGAATTATAAATAAGAAACATAAATATCATGCCTAAATGTATGAAATTAACTTTTGGCAAACAACACATTTATATAAAATTATACAACACAAAAGGTAAGATAACAAATCTTACTAGTTTTGTGAGATTAACAACTGAAACCCAACCAATTACATTACTAAGGGGAAGGAAAGCACAATGTGAAATAAAATCAAAGAGCATCTAAATTGTCCTAATTCATATTTAGTTACTGTTGCTAAAGATAAAGAGTTTTCACATCACCAAAATGAATCGATCATACCAAAACTTTTAAATATTTGGTGGAAGCTAAAGTTCAGTGACATACTTTAGCTTTTCAACAAATGAAGTGTGCAACAAGAATAATAATATCAATCCATGACCTTTCTAAATGAACTTCTTTTTTTTTTCTTGTGCTTTTAACTCCTTATGTGTAACACAGGTAGGAGGAGGATCAGGTCAATCTCACCACTGTATTAATCCATGTTGCATTGATGCAGCAAAATACCTAAGGTTACATAACAAAATAAAGAGGTTTATTTGGCTCATGATTTTAGTGGCTGGAGGCCCCAAATAGAATGACACTGGCATCCTAGATGGGATTCCCTGACTGCATAATCATATGATAGAGAAAGAGAAAGGTAAACAGTCAGATGAAGAAGAGAGACCAAGAAGAGTTAACCTGGATTACTTTATAAACAACCCAGTCTCAGGGTATTAATCAAGTCTCATGATAGATCTTCCATGAGATAGCATTACTCCATTTATGAAGGTAGTACCTCCTTGGTCTAATTATTACCTCTCACTCTGGCACACCTCTTAAAAGTCTTACCGCCTTTATTCTTCTTAAGTGCTGGGGGTTGAACACAGGGCCTCCTGCATGCTGAGCAAGCACTCTACCACAGAGTTTACATAGCCAGCCCCCACCACCTCTTATTGCCACCTTGCAGACCAAGCTTCCAGCACATGACCTTAGTGGAAACAATCAAAACCATATTCGAACCACAGCAACCACTCTGGTGGATTATCAGGTATATCTAAGGACTCAGATATGCTTGGCTCTATTATGTAAATTGTTCTCTATTTAGATGCCTCTTCTACAACGAAACAATTTTACATCACATCCTCATTCCTATCTACATAATTTAATAAAGAATGCATATCAATCATATAAAAGTTGCTGCTTTTTTAGTATTGTTATTTTTACTAGTTACTAAATCAAAATGTGCATTAAATTTTTATGTAGTCTTTCTAGATACTTCACAAGATAGAAAAACCAACAGATAAACAATAATATCCCTTAGCTACTATTTTTACCAGAAGAATGATATTGTGAGATAAATGTATCATGGGACAAAATGGAGACTTAACTTTTGTCAGGGCTTTCATATGGAAATAACTTCTCACAAAAGAGTTAGCAAAGGAATATTTCCACATCTAAAACATGGGTTAGAAAATAATTAGCAAAGAGAATGCAGATAAGAAAAAAGGCTAAAGAAAGTTGTGGAAAAACAGACAGCAGAACTAAGTGAAACATAAGTAATATTTGAGGGCATTCCTCTATCTTTAGGAGACTTTTTCCACTCCACTTCTACACTCATTAAGTATATAGAAACACTGGGAGCACAAGTGAATGAGACATAGTCTACCTCAAAGATGAAACATATATCACAGATACCTTAGTACAGTCAAACAAAGAGAAGCAATCATAATCATCTGGTTTCAATGAATGTGTGAAGATAAATACATTTTAATATAACACACACACATATTTATGTACACATGTGCATGCACACGTGAGTTCACACATGCACATATATTCCCATGGGTATATATACGTATATATTTATATATGTATATATATATGTATATTTATATATTATGTATAATAATATACATATGTATTCCCACAGGTGGTTTTAGTTTGGTTTTTTACAAGAACATATAATAATAGAGCCATCCTCAATATATTTTAAAGTGTACAATAGCTTATTGTTAATTATATGTACTATGTTGTATATCAGACTTCTAAAAACTTATCTTACATAACAGATTTTCATTGCAAAACAATTTCCCATTTTTTTTCTCTTTCCACTCCCTGGTGACCACCATGCTTTTCTCCACTCCTATGAATTTGACTATTTTAGATACCTCATATAAGTGGGTTCATACAGCTTTTGTTCTTTCACAACTGGCTCATTTTATTTAACACAATGCCCAATGTCCTCTCAGTTCACCCTTGTTATTCCAAGTGGCAGGATTTCCTTCTCTTTTTTCAGGCTGAATAATATTTCCGTCATATATTATGGATTTCTATAGTCCTCACTTTAAAATTCTCTAATTTCTAAAGAACCTGTTTCCCAGCTTTGCTCCTACTTTTTCAGGTAGTCTATTGTATCTTAACCATATATTTGCCCCAGATGGTCATGGTTTTTAGTTTACCTTATAGTGTTTTTGAGAAGCACATACTGGTTTTAAGCCATGAATGATTTTAGAATTTAGTAAAACATAGATCAGTGTGTCAGTTCTTCAGATAGTTAGAACAAATAAGCACAGTACTTGGTGAATAAACCATACTCTTCTTCCTTTGGAACCAGGAACCAGCGTTCTACACAGGGTGCTGCTGTCTTCTAGACCACCTCTATGCTAGGGACAGAATATGGTAAGATAAGGAAAATTGACACAAAGTTGTCCTACCATTTTAAGTTACCTTTTCCTTGATTCAGTTTTCATGCTATTGCTGTAAACTTTTATTCTTTGGTACCAGGGATTAAACCCAGGGACTCTTAACCACTGAGCCATGTCCCCAGCCTTTTTTATTTTTTATTTTGAGAAAGGACCTCACTAAGTTGCTGAGGCTGGCTTTGAACTTGCAATCCTCCTGCCTCAGCCTCCTAAGCTGCTGGCATTACAGGCCTGTGCCACTGTGCCCCAGCTATTGCTATAAACTTTTGACTATTACCAATGTCACAACCCACAAGAGGGCTACTTTAAATGGCAGAAACTTGTGAATATTTTAAAACTGAAGTAAAGAGTTAGTGGAGTAAAGATTGAATATACAAAAAGAATAAGAGATAATTAATGAAACAAGTTCCCAGAGGAAATGAGAGGTAAATGTGAAAAGTTATTAGGCATAAAGAATTATAGCTTTTTAGATTCACATATGATTGCAAATGAACAGATTTTAAAGTAAAAATGCACTTAGCCTGAGTCATGAAGAAGTATGAAGCATTGCTGACCAGATATTATTTTTAACTTATACATACTCTCAGGGGAAAGGTTAAAGATGCATGGGAATTGAGGATTCAATAAATGGGGTTTCTGAAGAGGGAAGATATTGGACTGCAAATATATGGATAGATTTTATATAAATTATTTGAAGGTTCATTGAAATACTATTTGACCCTATAAGAATGAAAAAAAAAATTGATGTAGTCACATTGGGGGAGACTAGAATAAAGGGTACACTTATATACTCTTGATGGGGTGTATATATTTGGAAGTCCACTGAGTAGCTTAGATAGTAATTTAAAAATGCATATTCCTTTTGACTCAGCAATTATATTTTAGGACTATTCTTGCAAGAGTGCATGAGAGTATGTGTATAAGGATGTTCATTCTTGCCTTTTTGTGTAGCAACAATTCTGAGACTACTTATATGCCCAGCAGTATGTTAACAAGTGAAAAAATTACATCCAAACTAGATGTAGAGTGGCTGGAAGTGTATACCACTGATAGAGCACTTGCATGGTATGTATACAGACCTGGGCTTGATCCCCAGAACTGCAAAAACAAAGACAAAACAAAACAAAAACAGATGTGTAGTTGGATCTTACGTACTGTAGCATGTGTACATCTGTTCATGTGTTTATATAGGCACATAATGTCTGGAAGGATCCATGCCAAATCTTTAATTGTCATTCACTCTGAGATAAGATGGTGGAATAGAACTTTAATTTGTTACTTTAAACATATCTACATACTTTTACTTTTTTTTTTTAACAATGACCATTCCCTTTTACTTTTGTTACAGTGATCATGCCGAACTTCATAATTTAAAAGGTAGTAGTTTGTGATTCCAGTTATATTTATTACAATGAAAATCACAATATCATTATGTTCTCTATCACCAGTGCCAAAAATATATATGGATTTTCAACCTTTCTAATAAGAAGTAAAATATGGCAGAGTCCCTGACCCATATTTACATTCAGCAACTATGACTGTAAACCACATTTTTAAAAAAAGCTGTATAATTTCTATTTGGTGAGAAAAAAATTTATTTTTTCCCTTCTTTTCCTTTCTTCCTTGTCCCAACCAGAATAAAAGAATAAACCCATTTGGTATGCAAAAAGTTCATTTTCAAGACATATCAGTATTTTCATACCACTTTATAATAGCTTTCCACTTTCTTTTTTAATTTTCTATTTTTATTAGTGCATTATAGTTATACATACTATTGGGGTTCATTTTGGCATAATTATACATGCATGGAATACAATTTACTTCAATTTAATCCCTAATACTTTCCCTTAACCTCTCCTTCTCCCTCCCTTCCTCTGTTCTACTGGTCTTCCTTTAATTTATTTGTTTTTTTTTTTAATGTGTGCTGTATAAATATACACAAAGGTGAAATTCACTGTGGTATGCTCATATATGTACAAAGTATAGTTTTTCATTTTCTTAAATAAATAAATATCTATAATCCTGGCATGTGATTTTCCTTTTGCTATTTTAACACAAGATCTCTGACATTGATCCTACAACCTATTTCATCTTCTAACTCTTTCTGGTGGTTTGCCCACATGATCTATAGAAGTATGTGTATTCATTAAGATTCAAACAGAAAATGCAAGAATCAGTTATATCTCTATGATTTTGTGCCCTATATTCTTGTTCAAGACCCACCACTCCTATGTTGTTCTAGAAATAAATGAACTCTGTCAGTAGATAATGATGATTCCCTGAGCATTTTTCTGGTTTAATATCTTACTGATGATGTCATCCTGTACCAAACTAATCTGGTTCTTTACAGCAGTTCTATTAAAGAGGCCAATTAAAGTGGCCTACATCACTTTCTGCAGCAATAAGAAAGACCCTTTTAAAAACTTCTCTAATTTCCTTTAAGTGTGATTTGCAGATCAAATAATTTTGCTTTCCCAACTTCCTTGTTGTTCTCCTCAGTTCATCTATTCCATTGGTAGACATCAATCACAGTTCCTATTTCATTTGTGTAGTTTCTGGTAATCATAGACCAAATCGATTTCAGAGCCAGTGAGAGGAGCAGCTTTAGACATTGAAATTAGTTAAAGATTTGAATGTGTTTTGTTCCCAACTGCTTAAATTACTCCTCCATTTTGATTAAAATCTGTAGTAGTTGCAATAAAAATGAAGTAACTTAACTTAAAAATGCACCAATTACCTCTCTTTCCAAGAAAATGCCCAAATAAACAGAAACCCCATTTACTTAAACATTTTCATTTTAATGTATTTGTACATATAAATCTTGCACTCACAATTTAAAATGCTCATGGTATGAGTAGACAAATGAGCAATTATTCCAGAAAGTACATCCGATTTATGTGCAGATAGGAAATTACCACATAATACTTTACTTACTTCAGGAATCTGTACTTTGGAAATAGAGCTCTAGCCTCAGGCAATGTCACAGATGAATGCCTTGCAAATTATTCTGTAGTAAAATTGGAAAATGTCAAAATGAGAATATCATGTTAGAAGTTATAAAAATAACCACAAAATCCCTGCAAATGCTATGACACCCCTATATTTCTATGATGTAGGCATTCTTTACTTAAAATTTTATATATAAACCTAGGTGTATTCTTACCAGAGCTCAAATACTTGATTGTTTCAATCTGACTTTTGCCAAGCATAGTTTTAAGGCAAAAAATATAAAAACCACCAGAATACAAGGTATAAATGCACTCAGCTCAGAAGCCATTTATAACTATGCCGTCCAACTATACATTTGTTAAATACAAAAATGGCTATTCATTTTTTCCATTCTTGACAAAATTGAATGAATAGGCAGGAACTTCATAGTTTAAAAGACCATACCTTTCAAAAAGAGCTTCATTTTTAATATTTAGGCTTTAGATTTTTATGTAAAATTATTAATGAGAAGGAAGTTATCAGCCCTTGATCTGTCATCTCCCAAATTAATTAAACTACTCAATAAAAGCACAGAAAAAGACAAAAACTAATGAAAGCACTGACAAACCAAGGATGTATAATGATTCAGTCACTTGCCAAGGTATAAGGAATATACCCACTAAATCTTACATCAGTGTATCTAGACTGACAAATATTGGTGGTCTAAAATTAGCTCTCCTTTGAAGAAAAAACCCAGGACAGCTAGCATAGTGTGAATAGATTTGTCCCCTATTGCATCACTTGCCCATAAGTTTGTAGCAGCTGTCTTTCTATTCAGATAGGTACTGAAGTAGCTAGAACTGCCTCATTTTCACAAGCTCAAAGGCCGCATGTGTGCATGCACACACACACACACACACACACACACATTCTCTCTCTCTCTCTCTCTCTCTCTCTCTCTCTCTCTCTCATACACACACACACACACACACACACACACACACAAATGCTCACTCTCTATATGCAGAAAATTTTCAGAATACAACATGGTGATGAGGGCTATAGAAGCAGAGTACACTGGGGATTACAGTTTTTCTAGATACTGTATGTAGTAAAAGAATAATGATATCCTGCCTATGATGTAAACTATTTTCCCTATAGAAAAGCAAAAAGCCAACAAGCAAGTAAATATGAACAGTGAATACAGGATACACTTATTTTCTCCGTTCAATACAATAGTACCTTTTGGTGGGCTACCACTCTGTTACTCACTAGATATGTGACTTTCAGCAAGTTATTTAACCTTTTTGAGCCTCAGTTTCTTCCTTAAAATTGTTATAAAGTGACTCCTAATCTTCTGTGAATAATCAGAAATGCACATGAAAGTACCTTGTAACAAATCTGGCACATATTAGGTACATAATACATATTCTTCTCCTTGCGAAATATATTGATCATATTTGCAGAAAGGCTATGTACATTGTCTGGTTTGAGTCTATATTGCTGAAACTTTCATCCAATAATCCTACCTCCAGGAATCTAATTAAGGGAATAATCAAATTTTATAATCTCTTAATCCATATAAATGTTTCCTACATTATTTGAAATAGTAAAAATGTAAATAATTTAAATATACAAAAATAGATTAATATGAATTATCGCAAGGCCATTAAAAGCATGATTACGAGAAGTTGTGAGTAGTATAGGAAAATGCTAATTTGAAAATGTTATTTGAGGAGCTGGGTGTGTAGCTCATTGGCAGAGAACTTGCCTGGTATGTGTGAGGCCCAGGGTTCAATTCCACGCACCACAAAAAAGAAAGAAAATGCTTTTAAAAATAGATAAATATTTTATATATGTATTACAATCACCTAGAAAGAAAAGGAGTAAAATGTTAATATTTGCTTTGTGTAGTAGGAAGTAGAGTCAATGTATTTAGTTAAAATACTTTACCGTGGTTGGGTGTGGTGGTGCATGCCTGTAATCCCAGTGGCTCAAGAGGCTGAGGCAGGAGGAGGATGTTGGGTTCAAAAGTAGCCTCAGCAAAAGTGAGGTGCTAAGTAACTCAGTGAGACCCTGTCTCTAAATAAAATACAAAATAGGAAATAGGGCTGGGGGTGTGGCTCAGGGGTCAAGGGCTCTGAGTTCAATCCCCAGGAACCGCCCCACAAAACAAATTGTACTATTGTATTTACTAATGTGGTGCTTACATTTTCTAAAAGAAATGTATATATAAAACAATAAAACTTTATTAAAAACAAATATTTGTCTCAGTGTGATTTCACTGTTACTTTTGATTAGTCTGTAGTGTCGAAAAGGAAATTAACACTGGGTAAACAAGAAAATTTGTTTTCTTATAGCCCTGGAATGTGGGTCAAGTCCAGGGCCAGGTATTAGCAGGACTAGTTTCTTCTGAGACTTATTTTGGCTTGTGTATGGCTATAATTTTCCTGTACCTTTACAACATCTTCCCTCAGTAAATGTATGTGTCTGTGTCTAAATTTCCTCTTCTTCAAAAGACACTAGTCATGTTGAATTAGGGTCCTCCCAGTGATCTTATTTTAATCTAATTACCACTTTAAAAATGCTACCTCTCAACAGTCACATTTTGAGGTACTGGGGATTAGGACCTGAATATAAGAATTTGGTGGAATACAATTTAGCCCCTTGCTAGATTATTTTTAACCAGTCAATTGACCTTATTCTTACTTTGTAAAGAAATCAAGCTGGGTGTGGTGGCACACACCTGTAATCCCAGAAACTTAAGAGGCTGAGGCAGAAAGATTACAAGTTTGAGGACAGCCTCAGCAAATTAACAAGACCCTGTCTCAAAATAGTAATAATAATAATAATAATGGAATAGCCATGTAGCTCAGTGGTAAAGCACTCCCAGGTTCAATCCTCAGTACTTACTTACTAAATAAATAAATAAATAAATAAATAAATAAATAATTTTAAAAATTTAAAAAATTAAAAGGGCTGGGAATGCAACATAATACCACATAACACATAAAACAACATAACAAAGCATAGTATAGCAAAATAGAACAAAACAAAACATTAACAATGTACAAGAAAACATATCATGACATAACCAAACAATGTAACATAACATAATATAAAAATAAAAATGGTTGAGAATGTCTCAGTAGTACAGTTCCTCTGGGTTCAATCATTAGTACTGCAAAAGGAAAAAAAGAAATAAATTATCATTAGCAAAGAAGAGATAAAATGATTTACTGGAGTCTCTAGAGTCAACTGATTTACTTGTTTATCTCAGTTCTGTCACTGAGTACCTACGTGATCTTGGTCAAGATAAATAGCCTCAGTTTCCTGCTCTGGTGATATGGGAGTGATAATGTCTCTGCCATAGAATTCTTGTACATATTCAAATAAATTCTATATATAACAAACCTATCATAAAGTTTAATCAAAGTAAAAATTAAGCATGTTTCTCTCTTTTCTTTTTTTTCTACTTTTGAGAACTGCTTCAACCCTCAACTATTCAATGCACACATATTCATCCTTTGTTACTGTTTCTTTTCTCTAAAACAAAATCTTCTACTCTGTTTTCAGTTCCACTAATGCCTGCACTTTCGGTAGTAGACTTCACTAAGATGAACTTGATTTCATCCTCCAGATTTGTTACTCATTATCTGTGTGACCTTGGGGTAATTAACCTTTCTGAGCTAGGTTTCTAATTTATAGAATGAAGGCTATAGTTCCTAACTCAAAGGTTGTTTGTGTCTGGAACAGGTGTCCCATATTAGTAATCTTTGTTGAATGAATGTTGGTAATGATAATAATTAGCACTTATTGAACAATTACTATCTATTAGGAAGTTTGCTAAATATTTTATCAATTTTATTTCATTCAATTTTCACAAGAATGAAATCAGCAAATCAACAAATATCCCCCTTTTACCTAAGCTAATGCAACATGATCTTCTTCATCTTATAAAGAACCCTTAGTAATATTGTAGTTGAACACTTTACTCTACCATTCTGACAGGAATATAATTTACAATAAAATGTCCACCAAGGGAAGTATAATATTTTTGTTACATATTTCATTCCCATTTTGAATCCAATGCCATGAAAGATTTTTTTTTTGTAATAATGAAGAACACTTATTGATATATGGTCTGAAAACCACAGTATATAATAATACATATAATGCCATCACTTCTAGCAAGAGAATACAAGGCATCCTGAACTGACAGATCAGCACCAAAGATTGAAAGTTAAGAATGGTATGGACAGAGCAAAGCAGTCTTTATACATTGAAAAATGAGTTATATCCATTTCTTTCTCTCTCATTCACACTCAATTACACACAAACAGAAACACACACACACAAAATGGTTCTTTCATTATTGTTATAAATTTTAATGTTTTTGGTATATTTTGCAGCTTCTGTTTTTTTTTTTTTTTTTTTTTTTTTTTTCTGTTAAATACTAGAATTTACCTTCCAGCTACAGCCCATTCCAATACTTAACATGTGGTGTAAGGATAGCAGACCATATGCCGGACGTGTTGGCACGTGCCTATACTTCTAGTAGCTCAGGAGGCCGAGGCAGGAGGATTGCAAGTTCAAAGCCAGCCTCTGCAATTTAGTGAGATCCTAAGCAATTCAGTGAAACCTTGTCTAACAATAAAAAATAAAAAATAAAAAAGTGTGGGAGATGTGTTTCAGAGGTTAAGTGACCCAAGTTCAATTCCTGGTATCAAAAAAAATGTAGACCATATTGAATAAAACTTTTAAATTTAACCTCATTCTGAATAAGAAGAGGTATAATACCCATTATAATGTGATTGGTTTCAAACTCCCCTTTGAATCTTCTATGGGGTCCTGTTAATTTAAACACCAAAGCTGTCACCTTAGCTATTACATACCACCCAAATGAAATTTTGTTGGCAGAATCTACTCCTCATCTCTCTATGCACAGGGTAAATATTTGAGGACTAAGTCTGATCACAGGAGGAAATCAAAGGCAATAATGCATATTTTATGTGAAAGCGATGAAGCTGAAATGAGGATATGCATATAAGGGAACTCACATTTTACCCTACTAATAGTATGCACTCAAAAAGTGTAGATGTTATTATTTCTATACCCTTCCACAAGCACTTAACAGAACTCCTTTTATATAGTAGGTGTTGAATATGTGTTTGAATAAATGAATAAATTCTTCACCCTATTTTTCCATATCCTCGAGATTTCATGTTCTGTTCCTCCCTCTCCATAGTGCTCTATAGTTGATTCATAGCAGTTTACAAGAGTTAATTTTTGTGCACTTCTCAACTCTGTGTTTAATATTATCACATTAGTAGCTTGAAATAGGCTATGGTGGGAGTATATACACCACAAAAATCGTCAAATGCTACAATCAGGGTTTTTTCACCTTCCCTCAAATCAGTTTATCAGCATACCACTGTCTCATCCCTGATTTACAGCAATATGACAAACAGGAAGACACAGGAATGTATATAATCTGTGCAGAGAGAGGTGACTTTGGCTATCCATTAAATCATAAGGGCTATTAGTGTGAAAAACATTAGCTTTATATAATTAGCATGCATCTTAACAACAATAACAAGACATATTCAAAAGCTACATGCTGATTTATGGTGGACATATTAACTCTATGCAGTCCAGAAAGAAGTAAAGTTCATTTAAAGATAAAGCAGCACGTATGGCTTTTTCCTTAGGAGGCTAGATGTGTAATCTAGAGCTAGATGTGGAGAAGTAACATGGTATTTTGACCCTAGGCACTCCATCTATTAAATGAAAATATTATCTTTCTGGATTGAAGTCAGTAGTCCAGATAGGATGCTTCTGAAAGACTTTATGGCAGCATAGTACAATGGAAAGTACCCTGGACTATATAAGGAGACCTTGCTCCTTAATCTTAAATCTGCCACCTGCTAGTCAGGTATCGAAGAAGATCACAAAGTGGGATACAAATTGGAATTTTATGTCCCTGATGGGGCTCTTGTAAATATCAAATGCAACAGTATACTGGAATATTTTATAAACTTCAGCATACTTTTTAAATTATTTATATGTTGATAAGATTGTGAATGTTTGAGATTTTAATCATTTTACTATAAAATTAAGTATTTGCCAAGTGAATTTGCCCCCATCAACAGGGGAAGGGTTAGGAAAAATGAGTATTTACTAATAAATTTATTCAATAATTATTTGCATCATAAAGATAAACTACACTCAATCATGGCTATATTCTTTATTAATCATAGTAACCTACAGAAACCTCAGGATCTCTTTCTTTTCTGCTATGAGATGAGAGAAATTATTCTCCTACTATGATATCTTGAATAACTTCTCAAAATAGTAATTTTGAAAAGGGAAGTGCAAAGGTGATTACTTGTTGGAAGAAATCCTCAGTCCTCCCTTACATTGTGATTTTCTCGTCACATTTATTGCAGGTTTTGTCAGATTATAAAAGAACCACAGACTTATTGGAGAGCTGACTGTCGATTCCATTTGTCTCTATTGTATAAATGTAGTCCCTACCTTCTCATAGTTTCTCATCTAAAATGAGTAGCAATGATTTAGAACAGCCAAACACTGAACCAGCTCATAAAGGAAGGGAGTATAGTTGATGTGTCAGTATAAAAAGAAACAAGATAAGCAAGAGACCAGGCAACAACAAAAGGATTTTTTCATCTAGGTTTTACATTACCTGAGAGCCTGACTTCTGGTTTAATTTCCAGTTCTGTTACTGGCACAACACACGGCCTTGGGCAAATCACTTAACCTCCTTGTGTGTCTGACTCTCTGAAGAGAATGAAGCAAAGACACAGCTTAATGTTTATGCAACACTCAGAGTTCCTGGAAGCATAATACCATAGTGTACTGGTGGTAGATATAAGAAAACATACTTTAAAAACCATAGCTACAATTTTAAAGATCCTCAGTGTTCACAAGAAAGCATAATATTTGAAATCTGATACATAGTTACATATCCTACCTTCTAAAGGCAAACAGTGAAATTGATATTGTGCTGCCAAGGTAAATAAGTTGCCTGCTTCTCTTCAAGGACCCTGACATTTGCCTTTTGTCAGTATTTCTTTCAAAAGCATGAAAGAACCTCATCCAATCATGTGCAGAAAAGGTCTGAAAGTTCTTCCAGGGTCCTGATACAGCTTAAAGGAACCTAGTCCTCCCCTGGAATACCTAACTTGACTGACCCTGACCACTGCAGAACCTAATAAATACTGGCCATTTAGGAACACATATCAATTGTCAATAAAAATAATTGAGTGAGTACAGTATGCCAGCTCTTTATATAGATTCTTATGGAATAACTACTCTGAAAAATCAGTATTATTTTGCCAGGCATGGTGGTACAGTGACTCAGCAGGCTGAAGAGGGAGGATCACAAGTTCAAGGTTAGTTTCAGCAGCTTAGTGAGACTCTAAGCAACTTAGTGAGACCATGTCTCAAAATAAAAAAAAAAATATGTAAAAGGGCTGAGGATGTAGCTTAGTGGTAAAGTGCCTCTGAGTTCAGTGATCATGCTCTTATCTTTAAGACTACATAGATTCACTAATATCATAGTATTGGGCGTTGTCCATAGAGTAAATATCTCTAGATATTGACAAAATAAAAAGTGAAAACACAAAAACTTATCACTAGGTTATTTTACACTCTCTATGGCATGTAGTTAGTTTTCCCATTTGCACATTTGCTCATTTTTACTGAATCAGTATTATTTTGACCCTGCCATGAACCAAGTCACTAAATAAAATTTTCCTAGTTGTTCATATAATTTCTGTCCAATTTTCCTAAGAAAATTTTAATACTAAGAATAGATGTGTTGCAAACCACACTGATTCTGAAATACTGTGAAAGTAAAGAATACTAGAACTTGAGTTATGCTTACTATATATATATATGTGTATATATATATATATTACACACATATATACATATACATATATGTGCATTATGTATTATATGTCTATTATATACGCATCATATATAAAAATGCCTTAAATGGTTTAAAAGCAACAGCATTTGCTGAATGTCCTCTAAATTTGCCAAAATTTAAATGTTTTCAAAATTTATAAGATAGTAATTTTCTTTGTTAATATTTTTCCATCCAGAGTATCCACTGGTCTTTAGCAAAGACTTTTAAAAATCAAAGACAGACCCCTTGATTCTAAAAATCTTCTAATTGAGATATAAATAACTCCCCCTGTATAAATGGAGAAACGTTTAAGATCGGGGTATTAAAAAAGATCCAAAATACCAAGAGTTTTGTCAAAACTCTGATGTATATTTTCTATAAAGATTTAGAAAAAATAAATTAGGTAAGAATCTATGAGTAATATTAGTAGATGTAATAATCTTTGGAATTACTGTTAAAATTATCAGTTCACTCACTATGGCACTTTTTGGTTAATTACAGTCACTCTGCCAGTGCTGTCTAATATCCTGGAACTGAACAGGAATCAGAGTGTTTAGTTAGTATGGGAAAACCACCATAAATTTCCCTCTGCATTTTAGCACTTACAGAAAAAATAAACAGAATCTGTATCATGGGGTAACAACTATGGCCTCATGGATTTAACTCTTATATATTAAGGCCTAGTAACCTTTTGTAGTGAATCTAGTTTCACTGCTGCTTATGAGTTGAACTAACTGGGTGAAAGTGCCTTGCTTCACAAGTAAAAGTAGTCCTATTTTTTTCCCTACGCTTCAATATTTAACTCATTCCAAAAGCCTTATTCAAAAATTTTAAAAAGAAGCAGCATGTGAATAGGAAATACAACACATTTAATGCAATGTAAAAGAAAGCCATATGATCAACCCCTGAGACTACAATGGCTGCTTTCTGTTCTGGCTCATCTGTAAAGTGTTCCTGTGCTAGGCCTATTAAAAACATGAAATGTATTATCAAGTGGCATAAATCCGAAGTATCAAACTATTAAAAAAAGATATCTGAAATACATATGTCTGTCAAAAGAAATGATCTTTTATTTTATTATAATGTGAAAAAAAACTTTCTAGGGACATTTGGAAGAATATATGTATATATGCATATATATATTCCATATTTCTCATCTAAAATCTTTTTTGTATTGTACTCACACTAACTGTGTTGCACTGTAGCATATCATGAACATCTTTTGAATTTGCCTGCTCAGCAATCTCTTCCTTCTTTTAGTAATAGAACCTGACTTTCCTGTGAAGAAGCACCTTCCTCTCTCAACTATCAGAATTCATATAGATTGGGTGGGTTGACCCTCATCATCTCAAAGTTTTGAATTTCATTCAAACCCAGATATGGACCTAACATATGGCCCATGCCTAAACAATCTTCCTGGCCACAGTGATTGATTCAGTAATAAGCACATGAATTAAGTTGTGCCAATGCAAGCCCACTCTCATAATTTAACTGGAATTATTAGGAAAGTAATATCTTCTTATTTTTGAATTTAAGTATTTTCTTAGCAGTAAAGACATAAATCTAGAGCTCCATGTTACTATATTTACTTACATGATAGGGAGGGTCCTAGTGAAGATAAAGCTGCCATAAATGAAGAATAAGGACAGATTCCTGCTGACGTTAGTTGGAGCCCTCAATCTTGTCATGTCTGACATCAATTAACCCCTTGAAGTTCTCTAACAGCCCATGTATATTCCTTTCTGTTTATTCTACATCAACCAGTCACATGCCACTAAAAACACCTAGGAAAATACACAGCATGCCTTTTCCTCAGTAGACTTCTGTTCCCTTTCCATATTAAGTAAATGACTTTTGGTAGAATTTTTATTTCTCTGTTTGATGATGAATGAGCAATGTGATACAATTATCACTTTCATCATCAGAAATCATGTTAACTTATAAGGGTTATATAAGGAGATAATTTAGTTCTTTAGCTGTCATAAGGTAGCATCATACTTTTAATAACCCCAGGAAGGCAATTCATACTCTTTATCAGATATATCAGGGTCCACAAAGAAGAATATAGAACTGCCTTTCCTTAAGCTATCTTAATTTAGCCTGATTTCCGGCCTATGATCTTTGAAGCTGAATGTAGGATGACTAAGCATTGCAGTTAGCAATTACAGCCTCATTCAAACACAGTCTAATAGCCATAGAACTTGACAATGCAAAACTATCTGTCCCAGTGACATGATGAATTTGCTTCATGAATTCCTATATAAATATCCCTACACCTAAAATAGCAAAATTTTGTCTTGGATAATCTGGTTCATTTAGGAGAAGTAAGAGGACGATAAGTCACATACTAGAAAACCCTAATTTAGAGGATCATCCTAATGGTATAAATCAAAGAAAAATCACAGTTGAATTTCCCCAAACACAGAACAAATAACAGTTCCTCAAATGTTTCAAAGTTTTTATTTTTTTTTTATCCACAGGACAAAGAAATACAGGGAGTAAATGACAAATGCATGTCAAGATTCAGATTTTGCCAATATGACTGATGTTTATTTCCTTTAGTCTAAGCCAAGTACTCTCGAAAAATTCTCCCTTGAGGATAAATGCTACACTGTCATAAGTGATAACTTGGGAGTACTACCATGTACAAAATTGTTCACTCTTCCTCATACTATTTTACTCATTTTCAACAATTTTGAATCATTCTGGACTTTTATTATATGTAGAACATGAAGTAATTGTCATGTTTATATTTTTCTCCTTTTTCATTCCATCTAGATATCTTTGTCCTTTGCCCTATCTGCTGCTTCATTTAATTCAATTTTTGTCTAAAATTTTAATTAGCTACTTTATCCTTATTAGGAATATCAAAAATCTAATAATTACCTAAACTATTATAGTTCTACTCTTTATGATAAATATCACCCATTTGTGATAGTATCAAAATGTTGTTGTTGTTGTATTGTTTTTATGATGCTGTGGATTAAACCCAGGGTCTTGCACATGCTAGTCAAGCGCTCTACCACTGGACTACCTCCAGAAACATAAAGCGGTTTTTAATCATACACCTTAAATTACCAGCGAGAATCAAGGGTCTTCCCTCAACTCTACAGACAACACAAATTCAAGTTCTCTCTTCCTTCCTGTCTTTCCATTTTTCTTTATCTCTCTCTCTCTCTGCTTCCCTCATTTCCTCTTACTCTATTATTTTCTCTTCCTAAGAAGAATTTTCTTACAGATTATACCGGTAAGAATTACTTTCAAGAGATACTAATATCAAACCTGACAAATAGTGTCTTATATGTAAGAATTTCTTCTACTTGCATAAAAAGGAATCTACAAGTAAATAGTCCAAGGCTGATAATAAGTCTCTACTGTGTCAAGTTCCTTCTGTTTTTCTGCTTTATCAAATGAAAGAAGGAAGAAAGGCAAAGGGCAAAGGAGAAAATGCTTGCTATAGCTGAGTCTCTTCTTTTGTCAGAAAACCAATAGCTGTCCTTCAGGCCTTGCAGAGTAAAATTCTACTTATATCTTACTTGTCAAAATAAAGTGATATGGTATGCCCAGTAGCAAGGGGGTTTGATAAATAGAGATTCCCTCTCTCCAAACACTTTGCCACTCCCTTTTCTCAAAATTATGTCTGTTGGGTTGGGGTTGTGGCTCAGTGGTAGAGCACTTACCTGGCATGTGTGAGGCATTGGGTTCAATTCTCAGCACCACATATAAATAAATGAATAAAATAAAGGTTTATTGACATCTAAATTTTTTTTTAAAAAATTAAGTTTGTTAATAAGGAAGAAAAGGACAATGAAGATTAGGTAAGCAATTAGCATCAGTGCCTATTAGGGAAAAAACCAGCATAGACCTCTAAAATACACAAGAAGGGTGTTATTCAGTTTTTTTACTACTGTTACAAAAACATGAAATAATCAACTTATAAAGAGAAGAGAGTTATTTTGGCTAACCGTTTTAGAGGTTCCACTATACAATCAATTAACCCTGTTGCTCTGGGCCTATGGCAGTGCAGCACATCTTGTCAGGGAAAGCATGGCAGTGCAAAGTGCTTATTACCTCATGGCCAAGGAGAGAAAGAGGTAGTGGCCAGGGTCCCACTGGTCCTTTCAAGGGCATGTCCCAAAGGACCTAAAATTCACCCATCTCTTAAAGAACAAATTCACTCATCTCTTAAAGTGAGAGATTAGCCAAACAAAAGAGTACAATCTTTTCTAGGAAAAAACATGTATTGTCAAGAAATTGGATAAGTAAATTTTTTCCTCTCTTGAATCTCTTCTTTTTAAAATTTTTTCCCTCTTCATTCTTCATACCCACATGGTACATATAATCAGACATCGCTTAGGAGATGAAATAGCCTTGCCCTTGATTAAATTAACAGACCAACTTAAAATCTGGTGAAAGGAAGCATGAATGGGCAGTTAATCCAAGATATTAAAGAAGAAAGGCATGTTTTTTCTAATCATACCTCTAGAAAGTCAAGTGAGACCCAAGTAGGGACAATGGGAACAGGAAGAATGTCATGAATTAAGCTGTGACCTGAATGGATAAGCAAGAGAGGATCTCAGTTTTATATATCCTCTCTCATCAATTCAGATAAAACAAGACTGATAGTTAAGGCTGCACCACTGGCTTATGTTATTCTGGTGTATAATACTCTGAACATCTTGGTGGACTAAATAGTGACTATGCATGTAATTATTTAGAATTTGAAGATTTAGGTCTCTCATCTAAGCCACTTTTAATGTAACTAACAGTGGGAACTCTAAGAAGAGATGATCAGCCATTACTTTATAGAGTTATGTATTATGTTGCTTATTTCAAGTTAGTTAATTTGTAAACAATACAGGTATTTTGTTTAACATTCTCTAATTTGGCCATAAATAGTAATTAGTAATATGGGGCTACTTGAACTGGAAAGATGCAGAGGACTGTGGTAGAAAGAAAAAAGGGCATTCCAAGTATAGGAAACAGTTTTAGAAAGGGTCCACACAGTAGTGCACTCCTGGCATACCAGTGACCTAGTAGGTTGAGGCAGGAGGATTGCAAGTTCCAGGCCAGCTTGAGCAACTTAGACCCTTTCTCAAAGTAAAAAATAAAAAGGGCTGGAGATGTGTCTCAGTGTTAGAGTGCCCCTGGTTCAATCCTTAGTACTGCAAAAAAAGAAAAAGAGATGAGAGGAGAGAAAAGAAAGGGTGTACACCTATAGAAGGGCTTGGAGCTTCTGGTTTTGTGTGTTTTGTATCTGATTTCAACCATGAAAATCTGAGAAGTATTAAGATATTTAATTAGCGAAACATATTCTTCCCCATATTGGGGATCAAACCCAGGGCTAAGCACATGCTAGGTAAGTGCTCTACCACTGAGCTAAATCCTCTCCCATTTTTGTAAATTGTATTTTTGAGACAGGGTCTCTCTAAGTGAGGGAGGCAAACCTTGAACTTAAAAACTTCCTGCCTCAGCCTCCTGAGTAGCTAAGATTACAGGCATGTATCACCATACATAGCTACATTTCCTTACATTAACATGCATGAAACTCTAAGCATTCTTACTGAAATGATGTGATGGCTTTAATTAAAAGTGGTGTGATTGAGAATTTTTTAAAAAATAGAAATGTTGTACACCAGTCCAGAATCCAAAGCATCATTACTCTACTGCAGTAAAATAACACCTATAATAGCTCCAGTGTTACCTGAAGCCATCTACAAAACTATAGGCACCACATGAAATCAAAAGAAGTTATATCCCTGCTATTTTCTATTTTTATTAAAGTGACTAAGGATAACATCTTCCTTGAAAACTGGTGCTCTCTGCTTATGACAATTTATGGTCTGGCATTAATTGACTGTTTTTATAGTTGACCTTTCAAATATTTTGCATTTAGAATGACTGGCTATTTCACCTGCTCCCCATAGGTTACTCAGAGTAGGCACTTAGGAAGAACTGGAATGGATGTGCTATATTAAAACACTGAAAAGGTCAATGTTTTAGTTGTTGATATTTTCTACAGAATATAATTCTCACGTATTTTTAATGGATGATAAAACAGAGTGATTAATGCTAAAGACCTAATAATAATGATTATGACCACTGTTTTAAAATATGAACAATTCATTTTTCTGACAAAAAAGCACTAAGAACATAGTGCAAAATGATGGCAGGGGGCTCTTAATGGTGTCTTAATGGCCTATAATGGCCTCCAGCATTTGATACCTATGGTAGAAAAGTAAAGTCGTGTGATGATTTATAGAATATTAAGTTTTAAGAAAGCATTCTTTATTTCTACCAATTCACTCCAAATTCTCCAAAGTGAAATAACAATATGGCAAATTTTAGTGTTTTGACAAACTTTACTGTAGGATAACCTGTCAGCAGGATTAATTACTTCATTTATTAAACAGACATTTCAGTGCCTATCATGTGTAGGACATTGTGCTCAGAAATTTGGGTTAGTGAGTATGAGATGATGGCAATATCCCTGTGTAGTACAAAGGAGGAGAGGGATGAGGTGGCAGATGGCTGCATGCAGAGGGTCATTAATGGCATTATACAGAATGGACTGTGGCACAATTCAGACCTTAATCAGCCTAAGTCCTCCATACTCCTTCAGTCAAAAATGTTTAAAACACTCTTTCCATCAACACAGTGCCAAAATGCTGATGAAATACAGAACACACACAAGACAAAGCACTCCAGCAGACAGAACCATGATAGAACTGCCATTCCCATGTGTATGACTAAAATGAAAGCTTATGTTAATCACAGCATGTTTGATGAAAGCAAAACCTCAGGTCAAAGTAATTTGATAAAGATGTTATTTAAGGAAAGGTTTATGCAAATTCATTAGTAGAAACTGAGATTAGAGACCTTGATTCAAGGACATAACAATCCTAATGAGACCAGAATGGCATGGAACTCAGTAAAAATCAACAGTTCCTTGGAAAAGAACTCAGAAACAACCACACTAAAAGCTATTGTTTGCATTGCATGGTGTAGGCATCTCAAAAAAATATTTAGTGTGGTGAACTATATATATGCACAGTAGTGAAACTCAAGTAAACAATTCAAAATTGTATGTGTTTTCTTAAACAACATGCATGTGTACTATTGGTATAAAGAAAGGAGGACAAAATAATATTCATAGAGGGAGTCAAACTCAACTAAACCATTAATTTTCCTTCAAAAAGTCATACATGTTTTTGGTGTGCCTATAATAATGATGTGGTTAACCTCCCTGAATATTACAAAACAGATTTTGTGTCCCAGGACAAGTAAAATAGGGTAAGAAGTATCCCTTACAGATTTTGTCATTATAGGATTAAGATTTATCTGAGTGTGCTAGACATTAAATAAAGACTTACAAAAAATTCTTTGAAATTTTTTGTGCCTACCATCTGGACAAGTGGTGTACTTGTCCCAGATAATCCTGCATACATATATAATTATATTAACATATATATTTACATGTTTTTCTAATATTGTTTGTAATAGAAATAGATTGGAAACCACCTGAATGTACTTCACTAAGAAATAGTTAAAAGGAAATGAATCATTATTTTGAAGAGGTATCTGTACTCCCATGTTCATTATAACACTATTCACAATAATCAAGATATGAAATCAAACCAAGTATTCATCAACAGGTGAAAAGTAAATAAAATATAGTATCTACATATAATGAACTACTATTATTTAGCCTTTGAAAAGAAGGAAATTCAGTCATTCATAGTAACATGGGTGAAACTGAAAAACATGTTAAGTAAAATGAACCAGGGATGGAGAGACAAATACCCCATTTCGTATGTGGAATCTAAAAAATTCGACCTCATAGGAACAGAGAGTACAGCAGGGGTTACCAGGAGCTATGAAAGAGAGACAGGGACTGGGGACACATTGGCTAAAGGATACAAGGATCCAGTTTGATAGGAGAAATATGTTCTAAAGATCTATTGTATAGCATGATGACTATAGTAATAATACTATATTTTACATGTGAAACTTGGTAAGAGAGCAGATTTTAAATGTTCTCATCACAAAAACTAAGTATGTGGGATGAAAAATGTTAGTTAGCTTGCTTTAATCATTCTATAGTATATACATATATCAAAACATAACATGTCATAAATAATTTTTCATGTTAATTTAAAAAATTAAAAACAAGTAGTTCATGTATGGTCTATCCATATTTTTGGATATCACACTTTAAAAATAATTTAGATGTGCTCTATTTACTAATATAATTAGATGCTCAAGGTGAATTACTAAGTGGAATCCAAAATACTAGGTAGAAGAACAACAAATATATACTTCTAGTCTGATAACATATCACTAGTCTAATGACAGAGACTCTCTATTACATGTTTATATATAATAGTCTCAAGTGGGAGTGAGAGAGAGAGAAAGATGTCGGGAGGGACATACATCAAACCACAAATAGCAATTACTTATAGAAAGGAACATAGGATAGGAGAAGGAGGTGACAGATGACTTTGCATATTATTTATTTCTTTTAAAAGAATCATACATTATTTTTGTAATTAAGATTTTAACTAACCAAAGATGTTTTTATAACTGTTCTGATAAATGATTCCTTTTTATATGGTTTCTTCCTTGGTCTCTTGGGAAGTATATGCCCATATGGGCATCTGTGGACATACATGTTTGTATATCTTTACATATATGCATATTTTTACACATAGTTTAAGTTCAATAACCCTATGAAAATATAGGTAAATACATGAAAAATTACTCAAGGATAAAGCCAGGAAAAGAATAAATTCTTCATCATTCTGCTTATTTAATGAGTTAAAACATAACAGTCATTCTTTTACTTTCCCAAGTAGTATAACAAGCTGCAATACCCAAAATATTCATTCTATCAGAAAATTAAAGTTTCCTTTTCTGTTAAGAAGGCATTTTATTGAACTTTCAATGGACCCCTTAGAGTTATTGATGAGGATATGCTTACATACTTATTGTTTTTCAGAATTTTAGAGATTTCCATTTACTCCTTTAAGCAAAAGAGCACATGAAAACTATTTTTCATAATGGATGCTTTACTCTCTTCAGGGGAAAAAAAACTTCTTACTATTCTGACTGTCTCACATAGTTATAAATCTTCTGAACAAATGACTTTGAGATTCTCAGTTCTTTTCCTAGGTTGTGAATATAGTAACTGATGTAATATTAATGATTCTAACTAAGATTAAGTTGAGTCATTTACCTAGTGCATTTCATCATTAGGCCAGTAGCATTCTTTGCTACTATCCATTCTCTGTAGTTGTATCATTGGGCACTGATTGAAACAAAATGTTAAAGGGTGGTGAGATTTCTTTTTATTTTTCTAGTTTCAGACTTATTTAAACATATTTCTAAGTTTCATGGTTTAAAAACACAACAATATATTCTTATTCAAAGACTTGTAATCTTCTGTTTTGACACTTGTGAGTGTCCTCCAACTACAAAACTGTTGCTGTTTCTGGGTTTTCTGATCTATCAGTTTTTCTTCCTTTATGCGTCTCACTTCTCTTTATCTGTTGAAACCATTACATATAAACATGAAGGTGGATTTAAACTCAATAGGTGAACAATATAAATGAGGAAAATATTATTTTAGGGGATAAAATTATTTAACTAATATACATCATAGAAGTACACATAGAAGTACAGCTATCATTCAAGTACACAGAGCATCACTATTTTTTCTCCCTTTTTTCAAGGCTAAAATAAGAGTAGGAATAAACTTGAAAGTCCATTTCTGGGCAAAATTTGGGCATATATATTGGTTTATTTGCATGTGAATATTTCATCATAACCTTTTCTTAGTACAATCATGGTGCAAACACCAGAAGAGTTTACTGCTCTGAATTGCTATAATATATTCTAAGCCATTATGTGAAGGATCCATATAACAAGTATAGTAGGAGGAACAGTATGTCTAGTCTGAAAGCCATTTGCCTGCATACTGTTTCATTTTGTTCAGAGGCTCTAAAACAGGGATAATGATGTAGAAGAACATGAATTTTTCTTGTTACATTTGCACATTTATTGGAGGTAGTTCAGATTTTTCAATTTGTGTAGGATTTCTATAGTATGTTTATTCTGAGAGGAATGTTTATATGAAAAACTTTCCCTTGATGAATTTACTTGTTGGAATGAATCTCTCAGAAAAGGCAATGATTGGAAAGCCAAAAGAATGGCTTTAATTAAAAGTCACAGCATTCAAAAGTATGAACTTGGAGAAGGAATGGCAAACATGGCAGAAGGGGAACTTATGCTTCCAAACACAAGTACAACCAGGGACTGATGAGGCCATCAGAAATGTCCCTTATTGCTGACTCTCTGACCTCTCATTCTCTTTGGAGCATATCTTGTATGTCTCTAATGCACAAAGGAGATTTATTATTTTCTTCACAGCAAAAATATCTACATGCAGGTTCTAGGAAAAGAAGCAAATTAGCACAACAACCCATTTGTAAAGGGGACAATCATGTCCCTTACCTAATGCAGGCCAAGTAAAGAAGGATGCAGATTTCCTTTGTTTTACCCTCACAGTAACTATTTCAACAACAGTAGATTTTGCTTAAAATATGGCTTGCTAGTTTTTGTATGATGGCTTAAATATGTTATAGAGTGGTTAAAGTTTGAAAAATACACATTCTGATTTTATCTATCCTTATTTGCTTGATCTCTTTCTTGCTTTAAAATGGATGACAGTGCCATCAACATTTTGAAAATGCAGAAACTCCCCTACACTCATAGAACTGTGCTTTCGGTAGGTTGCTATGGATTTTTAAAAAGTAATTTAAATGTGTAAGTTATTGGAAAGTAGAGGCTAAGTGTTGAACGGGATAACCCTTAAATTTCAATTCAGTTCTTTTCTCACATCATTTTCCCTTTATTATAAGTCAGGTTACAAATTTCTCAGAAAGCCAACAGATGGCAGCAGAGACTTGCAGACTGGCACAGATATTTTATTTGCACAAGTAATTATCCCCAAGCAGCAATTAAATGTCTAAAGGCAGAGCTGTCATTTTTAAGCTTAGCAACCCTAGAAAATCTTTAAAGTGTTTTTTTTTCCCCAGGGGAAAATTAATAATAAAAAAGTCTCTTTGCCCTTTAAGCATCAAGCCCAGCTTTGGTTTTGTAGTCAGAATTTCCTTCCTGTGCATTTATGTAAGATTTACCAAAATTTATTATCATATCCATAGACTATTTTCTCTATTTGCCAATTGAAACAACAACCAAAATATGCAAGATTTCAGTAATCCTCACATTTCCATTTAAGTCTGAACTTCAAAGACTGCTGGTAATGGGAGTTAGTTTTCAGTTAGTTTTCCTAAAGCTAAGAACCACTATATTTGCCACAAGGTTCAAATTACACTGCAATGCTAGAAAATCTAACTTCAGGCACAAAACGATTACTGATATTTTTAATATACTTAAAGATTAACTCCATGGAATAAAAATTAGTAAAAAATTAATTTCCATTATACATTTCAAATTTTTATCTCAGTTTATTGTACTCAATGCATCTCAGCTGAAATATGGAAAGAAAAATATGGAAAGAAAAAAGACCCTGATATATTTCAAGTCAACTCTCTGAGAGGGGAACTTGGTCATTAGTTTCCAGAAGTACTTCATGTCAGAAAATATATTACAGGTTGTTCTCAATTATTCAGAGATGGATTATCTGAGTCTTTTGTCTGGCCTTCTTTACCATCCTACTACTTATCAGATGAATATTTTACTTTCCTCAGCTACTAAAATATTAAAAGGTATTTGTCTTACCTTCTTGATAGGAATTCACTACTTTCTATGATTTACCTCTGTACCTTGTATTTCTTTTAACAAGTTCATCAGATTTCTTTACATTTCTGTCCCCTACTCTGTAACTGTGAGTTACATCAAGAACTGTCTTTTTTTTTTTTTTGTCTCCATATTTCAAGTATTGTGCACATGGTTGAAGTTCAGTAATACTCAGGTCAAGCAACCTAGCAACTTTGCAACACCATTATGGAATGTTTATTATATTTAAAACATATCACCAGAAGCTTTGGGAAGATGCAAAAGAAACAGAAATTATCTCTGACCCACAGATGATGCTGGTTTCTAAAATGCAGACTTACCTAAGAAAAGTTGCAAAAGCCAATCCAGGTACAATTAATATAATGCAAATAAATATGCAGTGTTGAGAGCTGAAATAAATTTAGAATAAGCCTGCCATTGGAGCCAAATTCAATGATCAAGGCCACAGTTTACATTTTGGTTGACAGGTGGTTTAAACCTTTTTAAGGGATGAAATCTCTGAAGTGTTAAAAGATCAAAGATTAGACCCTGAAGGATGCCCAAATTTAAAGGGCAAAAGAAAGAAAAGACATTGGCAAACATTAAAAATGCTCCAGACTGAGAAGTAGAACAAGACAACAATATCCTAGAAGCAAAGGGAAGCATTTTTAAAGAAGTTGTGGTAATAGAGAAGAAAAATAGTGAAGATAAACTGGAAAAGAAGAAAAAATAATACGAAAGAATGAAGCACAATTGGCTAAGATATGGTGCCTGATGAATTCAGAGCAGTTTTTGGTGATGTGTGACGAGAAAGTAACTACTTAGCAGAGAGATATTTTAATGATTTTTTTAAACTGGTTTTCTGTTTATTTTCTGAGGAAATTTGTTTTCCTGGTTTTTCTATTCTTTTCTTTTGGAATAAATTTTATTCAGACAACTAAAAACAATTCGAAGTTCTGAAACAGTACACAATGAAAGAGAAATCAAACCAGTTGGCTTATCATGTATGCTTCTTCATAACTAAAGCAGAGAAGTGCTTCTGCTCTAAAGGAAAGCTGAGCTCCTTAATAACATAAGGAACTACAAGAATATAATTGAAACAAGAGAAATTAGATATTGGCTTGTATATATTTATTTGAAAATAGAATAGTCCTTCATGTGAAAAGAACATAACTCCAGCTAGCATCTTGGATACTCTAAATTTCTTACAGACATTGAGATTGCTCCAATCAAACAAGTATCTGTTTGTGTGTGCATGTGGACAGGTGTGGGTGTGTCTGTGTGTATACTATTTACATACATTTGCTTTTGTAGAAATTGAAGTATGTGATTAAAGTCGGTCTTGGTATTTTCTATATGGTTGTTTATCCATAGTAGAAAACTGGTGTATAAAAGACTAAATATCTTCATTATTTTTAACATAACTTTTGTAAGATACAGTAACAGAACAAGTAAAAGTAATCCTTTTTACTTTTTTTGCAATATCCAATAAGAATAATGATATCACAATGTCTATTCCCATCTGACCTTCACGTTTTGTGAAAGTTCCAAGTTTTTCAAATTCTTTTCAGCTAAAATTCTAAGGAAATCATTTCCTTCCTCTCATCATGTGACTGCCAACTTCCAATGCTACCACCATGCAATACAGTGGCCTGTACTGTATTTTTCTGGTCCATCTCCTACTAAGGCTAACAGGCCTACTCTGTGCATCTAAGTACACATTTACCCCAAGACAGTACACTGTCCTTAGTTCCCACTTCTGCTTATTTCAATGTGGTAGTTTAGCTTGCATGTTCACTACAAAGATTTTAGTAAAGCAAGTCTTTTAGAATTTACACCCTTTGTGTAACAGACCCTGTTTGTGAGAACTGGGCATGAACGTGTGGTAGTTGGGTTAGAGGACAGAGTACAAATGCAATTCTTCACTCAAAATCCTTTTTCTTTCTCTCAATGGACAATTCTCCTCAAATACATACATGGTTAAGTCCTTAAGGTTTTTTTTTTTAATTGGGTATTACATTTTTCTTATAAATCCCTCTTTTCATCTCTCATTGAAGTGAATCCCTGGTGGTCATCCCATTGTCTCTGAAAGACATAGATATATCTTTGTCCTGGACTGAACACTACTTTACTGAGCTGAGAGAACAACTACAACATTACCTACATTTAAAAGACTTCCCATTCATTCTTCTCATCTCCCTTTCATTGATGTTGAGTACATTGATGTACAACAAATCCAAAACATGGCATGGAGATTTACAAGGCCAACAAAAAAGAATTTTGCTGATGCATCTCAGAATGGTTCCTTTATAAAATTACATTAAAGTAAATTTGTCATTATGTATTATTAAAATCGCCAAAATGAGGGCTTTTAATAGAAAACCTCAGGACTCATTTGCTGAAACAAAATAGAAATTATTCAAAATGGTACTGTACATTTTATGCAGGACAAAGAAAACCCTAGAAAATATTTTTAAAGCAAAAACATTTTATTAGAGATGGTAATATAAAATAAACTACAACTTGCCTTCCAAAGAAAGGGCTTACAAAATGTAAAAGGAACAAGAACAAGAAACATATTAAGCCCTGTTTTGAAAACCATCTCTTTCAGCTACTCAATAAATATGAATAAGTAAATTTCTGCATGAATGAATGAATTAACAAAAGTGTGGTTGAAATGTTGACCTGGAAGTGTGTAATGGATAGCTTTTTGTGGTTGTTACTTGCTCTCTTCCTTTTGGAAAAACCCTTCTCTTTGTGTGAGGGAAACTGTTTCTCCCTCTTCCTACGTGGTTCTGGTGTGTGTGCAAATAATTAAACCACATTCCTTGTTTGAAGCTTGAGTGTATGAGAACAAGATGGAGATTGTGGAGCAATATGTGAAACTGGAGCTGAGAAGAGAATGCTAGGCAGAAGACATCCATTATTGCACAAAGGGTAGTTGAAGCCGTGTACACAGATGTGATCACCCAGGCAGAACTAGTAAAATGAAGGAAAAGGTCCAAGTGTGGTACTACAATATTAAGAAGGTATTAAGACAAGTCCTGCTAAGCTTGTTGTTAAAACTTGACTACATACTTTCAAGGAACAATGAACTTTGGGCATAAAAGCAAGTCTGTCAAGTATCTTTTGTAACATATAAAGTACAGATTAATCATTCATATGGGATACCCTTCAACACAAAGGCATCATAACATAATGGTTAAGAACACAGATTTAGAAGCCAGATTGCCTGAGCCCACCTTATCTTTACTCCTTAGTACCTGTGTACCCTTGAGCAGATAACTTTCACTCTTGTGCATCATTTTCCTCATCATAACGTGACTCATTAAGGTGGTCATGAAGGTTAAATAATATTTTTGGAATACCCAGAACAGTGTCTTTCACACATAATAAATGTTAGCACAGTATTAAGAACTAAATGCACAGGTTTACATGAACACAATACTAAATAAGAGTAAATGATAATAAATAAAAGGAAATTTTGTGGAGCAAATTTTCAACTGAACTATCTATTTTTTCTCTGAAATGTCGTTTTATCAATATTAAAAATTTTACAGGCAGGCCTGGCTCGCGAGCACTCTGGATACTAATCCAAGATATAATGAATTCATTTTAAATATATAATTTCAGATGTATTTCAAATAATAGTAACATCCATTATAGTTTCTATCATAAAATATTTTCCAATACCAAATTTTTCAATATAGGTGCATTTTTAAATATTTCTGAACTGAAATCTGTATACCTCTCTAAAACATCTCTCCAATAAATATGATCGATTGTTTCTACTCATGGCTCATCAATTTTTATTCATGCTGTGAGTGTTGCAATTGTAAAGCATGGGTTATAATAAGTTGCTGCAAAGTAAAACAAGCACAGATGTCATTTGGAGGAGGGAATAGTTAAATACATATATAAAAAGACACCCTGTATGAAATGTAATAATTTTCTTTCCTGCAAATGCATAGTATTTATATTCAACCCTTCCATCTATTTTTTGTTACTATATGCAATAGGTTTTAACCTGACTTTTCATTTATGCAAAAGTTCAGGAATTTTTGAAATAATTTATTGCTTGGACTCATGTTGTCAAGAACAAATATTATGCAGGAAGACATTTTGAAAGCTTTGTGAGTAGCTTGAGAAACATTGGGCAAACATGTAATGGATGACAAGAAAGGTATTAAAAAGCTTTCCTAATGAAAGAGTTTTAAGAAAAAATCATCTGATAACTGAGAAAAAAATTAGTGAAATTCTGTCACAAGTGTTCTGATACAGGCAAGCAATCTGAAATGAATTGATGTGGCTGAAAAGTTGTCATTTCAAAACCTATGTTGACTTTCTTGTGCCATTAAAATTCTTATTTCAGACCCATTCTCCATGTCAATTTTTTAACATTTTCACAAAGGGTATAACTTATGGAGTGTCAACAATATGTTTCCTCCCAAGATAAATTTTGTATCATTTAATGAAAGATACATAAACATTTAAAATACAGCAAATTTCAAATCCAATCCCACTTAATCATATTAAGATAAAAGTACACTGTGCAAAAATTGTTAAGAAAAGCTGTACATTCAAAAAATTCTCAGAAATAAAGGCAAATTAAAAGTTATATAATGTAGAACATAGTTTCTATGCTTTCTTAATAGTTATTAGGAAATAACTATTGTTGTAATTTACCTCAGTGACTTTTAGAAAATAATAAAAATTAAACCTATTTGTTAGGCTCAGTTATTATCACATGTCTTCTCTCTACTATACAAAGAAAAGAGAGATAGTCATGTATGTGCTTGTGTTGACTTTTCTTTCTCTATACTCCCTATGATTTCTAGTTTCATTTAAAATTGTACCTCCTGTTCCAGTAGACAGCATCTCCTGTTTTTTTTTTTTTTCATTTTTTCATTTTTTATTTTTTGCAGTCCTGAGGATTGAACTCAGAGCCTCACACACATTAGGTAGCACTCAACCACTGAGCTACACTTTTACAACTCTACTTAAACCATTAATCTGTTGTCCAAAATAAATGGTCTCTTTTCATTTATCTCCCTACTTAAGTCTTCTCATTGACATTTGATCCTGTTGACTTATCTGTCTTAGAAAAACTGTCTTTCCTTGGCTTCCATAATACCACTCAGTCCTGACTTTCCTTATCCATTTGTGACAGATTTACTCAATTCCTTCCTTCATTCTTTCTCTTACTGATCCCTAAGTGTTGTAGTTTCCAAAGTTTGCAATCCCAGATATCTTCACTCCTCATTCTATACAGTCTATCAGGTCACACTTACCTATAATTAAAACTGGAACTATAGTCTATGTACCAGTGGTTCCTAAATCTCTGGCCTCTACATCATGCCACAAAACTCAAGACTAGACATGTATCTACCATTCTAACTAGACAGACAACTCTGTCTTATAAGCACATGTAGGTACCAAAGTCTAAAACCAAACACAAGTATCTTCTGTTAAAAAATATTCTTCTCTTTATTCCATATCTTAATGTTACCACCATCCACTCAGTAACCCAATTTAGAAACCTCAAAATTAGTCTTTTTTATTCCTTGTTTCACAACACATTGGTTATTTGCTTATATGCATCCCCTAAAGAAGAGAGACCATGTTTTATTCATCTTCTTCTTTCACTCCAGGGTTAGTTCAATCATCACAGTAGCTTCCTATTAAATGTTTGTTGGGCTGAATTGTTGAAATTTTAAATATCTGATACACTAATAACTGAGCAATATTTGAAAATCCAAGACTGGGCATGGTGGCCCATGTCTGTAATCCCAGAGCCACAGGAGGCTGAGGCAGGAGGATTGTGAGTTCAAAACCAATCTTAGCAATTTAGCGAGGCACTTAGCAACTCAGCAAGACCCTGTCTCTAAATAAAGTATATAAAGGCTAGGGATGAGACTCAATAGTTAAGCACCCTGGTTCAATCCTCTGTACCTCTGTATCAAAAAAAAAAGATAAAAATGCACCCATATCTTAGTTAAACATAATATAGAGCAAAGCAGAAGTGTTTGACTTAAAATTTGGGTGCCAATTGCAAACATACAGAATAAATTTATATTTTTTAAATTGGAGGTCAATTTAACCACCAACAATGTCTAAGACCAAAACACAGGCTGACTCCAGGGAAAACAAATAGTGACCTTATAATGGGAAATGAACCATTTAATTTGGTTTTCCTAGGCACCCACAAAAATGCCTGTGTGTGTGTGTGTATTTGTGCACGTGCATGTGCAAACACATGCATGCACATGTGTTTGCACATGCAGGTGTGTGTGTTCTACAAAGAAGAAGGTGGAGGTATGGAGAAAGAGAGATGAGGAGATGAAGGGCAAAATGGGTCAGGAATGATCAGTTCTACTAGGAATATTAAATCACAACTCATTTTAGTTCACATTTTAGTGTCATTTCCCCCAACCAATGCTGTTTACCAATAAAAAAATCACTTTTTTAGTAGTATCTTCTTCCCTTTAACATGGTCACTTTGAATATCCTTATGTGTTCTATTTAGTTCATGATTCCCAGATATACAAACAAAAGTTTTAATAAATAATCATTGCCCTATATGTTTTTCTCTGTTCATTGTGTTTTTGTTGAAACTTGATTCCTGTCTCACTTGTCTCTGTCCTCACTCTTTTCCCTTGTAAGCATTTCTAAAATAAACAATCTACACAAAATCCCATGGCTCACACTTTGCTTTTTGGGGCAGTATAGGCTAAGGCAGTTCTCAAAGGATGGCAATAAACTTTTGAAAAGAGTGAAACAGTAAGCCGAATCTAAACTGTTGAATTATGTGGTCCTGCTTTTCTAGTCTCAAATTTGCAGACCTAAAGCTTTTTCAGAAAGCAATTTGTACTCTGCCATTTAATAAGAACCTCTTATTTTGTATACCTTTTCACCCAGTAATAACATAGCTTCTAGAGCCTCAATTTGGACTTCAGATTCACTTTTCAGAATCCAAAGGCATTCATTCAATTCATGTATTAATGTATATCATATGTCGGGCATTATGCTAATGCTAGCAAAACAGCTGTGACCAAAAAATACAGGGTTCCCATTCTCAGAGATCTTATAAGAAGAAACCAAATTACTGAACATAAATACCAAAAACCTTGGTTCTTATTTTTGAGCTAGGGGGAATGACAATATCCAAGGTAAATGAAAATTTCTGAGGGTGACATAACACCAGTAAGTACTGCTCATGAGACAGGATCTATTCAGAAGTGAAAACACATTACCTCAGGGAGAACACAAAATGAGTATTAATAAGCACTATAACTTGGTGAAGATGGCAAAATAGCAATGCCCTTATATGTAATGTCTCTGATTTTTCCATTAGAAAACTTGTGTAAATACAGAAAAAAAGAGCCAAATTACAATAATGCCATCTCTCATACAGAGACTCCTACTTGAAGTAGGTTCCTTGATTAGGAAATCATATTGGCTACTTAAACAAGTCTTATCATTTGTCCTCAAATAACATGACTATTTGGGGAATGGTAGAGGGAGGTTTTAACTTGTCCTCACAGGAAGCAAAGCTGGGAAACAAACCCTACAGAAGTCAACCCTAGGAGGCCAATGAGAAAACTTGGCTGCCATTTCCTTATTGAAGAGGAGCTACTTCTGAAGAGAACAAGACTTATCTCTCTCCTTATTCTCAATGATGTATCTAACAAGTCCTAGTAGATGCCATATCCTATATTCTATCATTGACCACAGACAGCATATCCTTATGAAAACCACATTCCTACAGGTTACTTCCCCTGCTCTGTCCTCATAGAAAGAAACTGATCAGAAATAATACAGTTTTCAAAAAAAAAAAAAATGACCATAGAAGGAAATGAGAAGTTACTGGAGAAAGACACCAGAGGCAAAATACTAAGAAGGAACAAGTAATATCATTATACAGAAGGGGCAGGATGACATCTGTCAGACACCTGCCAATGCATGCCAATAGCAGAATAGAGCTAGGTTTCAGTAAACCCTCACAGAAAATGATAGAGAGAATCCAGAAAATTGACAGCAGTCCTCAAATGTTATTCACTTAAAAAAAAATCTTTCTATATTTGTCTGCCTACACAACTGATTCTCCTACATAAAACATTTTAATTTTAAACAAGTACTTGTTTCTGGGGAAGGGAATGTGATTGCAACCTATATGAAAGGAGGGCTATGGTAGTAGTGTCACTTGGGAAATTGTTTTTACAGTCAAGAGAGAAAGAAAAATACAGACAATGTGTTGCATAAGAAAACTGCCTTGAGGCATTTTGTGTGGGCCACAAGCTCATGGTAGACTGGTTTAAACTCAGAGGTGTCAAGGTGATGGAGAATAAAACTCACTTGGTGCAGTCGCCCTGAAAAGAGGGCAAATAGCCAGTGGCACCCAATCCTGATTCTTCCCTCAGCTGTTCAAATTCATTTTTGCCACACATCAAATGCAGAATCTGCTTTTCATACACATTAGTTTCACAGGAAAAGCTATGTGTGTGTTTTCTTTTCTCTTTTCTCTGGTATTTAGAAGTTACTCACGGAAGAGAAAGGACAGAAAAGTTGTTTAATTGTTGTAACCACCTCTTTCTCAAGGGAATTTGGAAAACCAGAATTTGGTTATACTATGGCAAACAAATTTCAAAACTCAAATTTCAGTACTGGAAGATCTGAATTCCAAAAGTACTTATGTTTTGATTTATCACATAGATATGAAAAACTGTGTTCTTTGTTACTTTCTTTCTTATTGTTTATTTTTCTCAAGATTGTGTACTTTTTAAATAATAGTTCAAACACTAACATTCTCAAAGTGTTTTCACAGATACCTCATTTACTCTTAGATAAAGAAAAGATAATTGTGTTCTTTTTTATAAATGTGGAAACACATTCAGAGATGCCTTGTAACTTGCAATAGATATCATGACTAATAAGTAATAGAGCAGGACCAGAACCCATGGTTTTTCTGACTCATAATCCAATACTATTTTAAAAGAGGTGAAGTATGCTTCTTGTTGAACAGTTATAGAGTATGAGTCAGCTTTTCATTATTATAATGAAATATCTGAGGTAGGCTAACTTTACAAAGAAAATAGGTTTATTTATCTCACAGTTCTGAAGGTTCAAGGGTTTGTATCTGGTGAAGGCCCTCCTGCTAGCTGAGTTTGAAGTGGCACAGGATATCACATGGCAAGAGAGAGGGAGCACACATGCATATTTTTGGGTTTATATCTTCTTTCTTCTTCTTTTTATATAGACACCAGCATCTAATTATGAAGGCTTCATTCTAATGATATTATCTAATGCTAACCACCTCCCAAAGGTCCCTCCTCTAAATACCATAGTTATATTGTTTCCACCCACTTGATATCTCATAACAGCAATTAAATTAGAACATAAGAAACCTTTGGGGACACTCAAACCAGGTCCAAATCATAACATATAACATCTACATAGAGAACATCATGCCCCATTAAAGTGGAATCATCACTAAAATCATATGGAAGCTATTAGTTGCAATATAAATTCAGGAAGTTATTCCCTAAGGAAAAGTTTCCAAATACACCTCCAACAGAAATTAACTGCAATCTCATCTTAGACTGCTGTACTTTGCAAGTTTATTATTCCTTGACCATTTAGGAAGTTTATAGACTGCAAAAAATAGCTTAAAAGAATCTTAGAATCATATAAAGGAAAATAATAACAACTGCTTTTTAAAAACAACAAATAGGGGGCGATCCAAGATGGCGACCTAGAGGGAGACTGCACCCTCTGTCGCTCCAGAACCCAGGAGTTAAGAAGAGGAGGCATTGAGAGACTCGGACTGAAATAGAGCCACGGGTGAGTCTGCCCACTGGGTAAAGCTCGGCCTGGGGGGCAGGCCCAGATAGAGGTGGCTTATTGGAGCCAGGCAGGGCAGCTAGAGTCTTCCCAAGGTAGCCTTCCACACTCCGGCAGTGAGCTCCTCCCACACGGCCAGCTGCACGGTGCAGGCCCACAGTGAGAGCATTTCAGCACAGAGCCAGTTCCAAATCATGGAACCAGTAGGGGGCTAGGAGCAGTTTTCTTTGTATACGCTGCTTTATCAGATTCCTCCAAGACATCAGGCTACTGAAGGCTGGGAGGTGATACACTGGAAATCTACCGGGACACTATAAGCCAATAGCGGAAAACTGCAATATCTCAGGGTCCCACTGACAACTGACCAATATGAGAAAACAAGGGAAGAAAATGTCCCAAACAAACCTAGATACTACATCAATAAAACCCAATGACAGCACAGAAGAAGAAATGTCAGAAAGAGAGTTCAGAATGTACGTAATTAAAACGATCAGGGAAGCAAATGAGGAGATGAAAGAGCAAATGCAGGCATTGAAGGAGGAGATGAAAGAGCAAATGCAGGCATTAAATGATCGCACCAATCAACAGTTAAAAGACCAAATACGGGAAGCAAGAGATCATTTCAATAAAGAGTTAGAGATACTGAAAAAAAACCAAACTGAAATACTTGAAATGAAGGAAACAATAAACCAAGTTAAAAACTCCATAGAAAGCATAACCAATAGAATGGAGCACCTGGAAGACAGAACCTCAGACATTGAAGACAAATTATTTAATCTCGAAAGCAAAGTTGGCCAAACAGAAAAGATGGTAAGAAATCATGAACAGAATCTACAAGAATTATGGGATATCATGAAAAGGCCAAATTTAAGAATTATTGGGATTGAGGAAGGCTTAGAGAAACAAACCAAAGGAATGAACAATCTATTCAATGAAATAATATCAGAAAATTTCCCAAATCTGAAGAATGAGATGGAAAACCAAATGCAAGAGGCTTATAGAACTCCAAACATACAAAATTACAACAGACCCACACCAAGACACATTATTATGAAAATACCTAACATACAAAATAAAGACAGAATTTTGAAGGCCGCGAGAGAAAGGAATCAAATTACATTCAGAGGGAAACCAATAAGAATATCAGCAGATTTTTCAATCCAGACCCTAAAAGCCAGAAGGGCCTGGAACAACATTTACCAAGCCCTGAAAGAAAACGGATGTCAACCAAGAATCTTATACCCAGCAAAACTTACCTTCAAATTTGACGATGAAATAAGATCCTTCCATGATAAACAAAAGCTAGGGGAATGTAAAAAGGAAAGCCAGCATTGCAGAACATTCTCAGCAAAATATTCCATGAGGAAGAGATGAAAAACAACGATGCAAATCAGCAACAGGAGGCGCTAGCCTAAAGGAATAGCCAAATAAAGGAGAAACCAAATCATGTCAAAAACAAATATGAGTCAATTGACTGGGAATACAAATCATATCACAATAATAACCCTGAATGTTAATGGCCTGAATTCATCAATCAAAAGACACAGACTGGCAGATTGGATTGAAAGGAAGGATCCAACAATATGCTGCCTGCAAGAGACTCACCTCATAGAAAGAGACACCCATAGACTAAAGGTGAAAGGATGGGGAAAAACATACCATGCACACGAACACAGCAAAAAAGCTGGAGTATCCATCTTCATCTCAGATAATGTGGACTTCAAACCAAAACTAGTCAGAAGGGATAAAGAAGGACATTACATGCTGCTTAAGGGAAGCATAAATCAGCAAGACATAACAATCATAAATATCTATGCCCCGAACATTGGCTCATCCACGTACGTCAAACAAATCCTTCTCAATTACAGAATTCAAATAGACCACAACACAATAATACTAGGCGATTTTAACACACCTCTCTCACCACTGGATAGATCGTCCAAACAAAAATTGAATAAAGAAACTATAGATCTCAACAACACAATCAGCAATTTAGACTTAACAGACATATATAGAATATACCATCCAACAAAGAACGAATACACTTTCTTCTCAGCAGCACATGGATCCTTCTCTACAATAGACCATATTTTATGCCACAAAGCTACTGTTAGCAAATACAAGAAGATAGAGATACTACCTTGTACTCTATCAGATCATAATGGATTGAAATTAGAAATAAATGACAGAATAAAAAACAGAAACTTCTCCAATACTTGGAGACTAAATAATACACTATTATACGATGAATGGATAACAGAAGACATCAGGAGGGAAATAAAAAATTTCTTAGAAGTAAATGAGAACAAAGACACATCATATCAAAATCTCTGGGACACTATGAAAGCGGTACTTAGAGGAAGATTTATTTCATGGGGTGCATTCAAAAAAAGAAGTAGAAATCAACAAATAAATGACTTAACACTACAGCTCAAAGCGCTAGAAAAAGAAGAGCAGACCAATACCAAAAATAGTAGAAGACAGGAAATAGTTAAAATCAGAGCCGAAATCAACGAAATCGAAACAAAAGAAACAATTGGAAAAATTAACAAAATAAATAGTTGGTTCTTTGAAAAAATAAATAAAATTGATAGACCCTTAGCCACACTAACAAAGAGAAAGAGGGAGAAAACTCAAATTACTAAAATTCGGAATGAACAAGGAAACATCACAACAGACACGAGTGAAATACAAAACATAATTAGAAACTATTTTGAAAATCTATACTCCAACAAAACAGAAAACCTCGAAGACATCAACAAATTTCTAGAGACATATGAATTACCTAAACTGAACGAGGAGGACATACACAACCTAAATAAACCAATTTCAAGCAATGAAATAGAAGAAGTCATCAAAAGCCTACCAACAAAGAAAAGTCCAGGACCAGATGGGTTCTCAGCCGAGTTCTACAAAACCTTTAAAGAAGAGCTCATTCCAATACTCCTCAAACTATTCCATGAAATAGAAGAGGAGGGAACCCTCCCAAACTCGTTCTATGAAGCCAATATCACCCTGATACCTAAACCAGACAGAGACACATCGAGGAAGGAAAATTTCAGACCAATATCCTTAATGAACATCGATGCAAAAATTCTCAACAAAATTTTAGCAAATCGCATACAAATATATATTAAAAAGATAGTGCACCACGATCAAGTGGATTTTATCCCAGGGATGCAAGGTTGGTTCAACATTCGGAAATCAATAAATGTCATTCACCATATCAACAGACTTAAAGTTAAGAATCACATGATTATTTCAATAGATGCAGAAAAAGCATTCGATAAAATACAGCATCCCTTCATGCTCAAAACACTAGAAAAAATTGGGGTAGTGGGAACATTCCTAAACATTATAAAGGCAATCTACGCTAAGCCCATGGCTAATATCATTCTAAATGGTGAAAAACTGAAAGCGTTCCCCTTAAAAACTGGAACAAGGCAGGGATGCCCTCTTTCACCACTTCTATTCAACATCGTCCTTGAGACTCTAGCCAGAGCAATCAGACAAAACAAAGAAATTAAACGGATACGAATAGGAAAAGAAGAACTCAAATTATCCCTGTTCGCTGATGACATGATTTAGAGGAACCTGGAAATTCCACCAGAAAACTTTTAGAACTCATAAGTGAATTCAGTAAAGTAGCAGGTTACAAGATCAATGCTCATAAATCCAATGCATTTTTATACATAAGTGATGAATCTTCAGAAAGAGAAATTAGGAAAACTACCCCATTCACAATAGCATCGAAAAAAATAAAATACTTGGGAATCAATCTCACAAAAGAGGTGAAAGACCTCTACAATGAGAACTACAGAACAGTAAAGAAAGAAATTCAAGAAAACCTTAGAAGATGGAAAGATCTCCCATGTTCCTGGATAGGCAGAATTAATATTGTCAAAATGGCTATACTACCTAAAGTGCTATACAGATTCAATGCAATTCCAATTAAAATCCCAATGATGTACCTTGCAGAAATAGAGCAAGCAATTATGAAATTCATCTGGAAGAATAAAAAACCTAGAATAGCTAAAGCAATCCTCAGTAGCAAGAGCGAAGCAGGGGGTATTGCAATACCAGATCTTCAACTCTACTACAAAGCAATAGTAACAAAAACGGCATGGTATTGGTACCAAAATAGACAGGTAGATCAATGGTACAGAATAGAGGACATGGACACAAACCCAAATAAATACAATTTTCTCATACTAGGCAAAGGTTCCAAAAATATGCAATGGAGAAAAGATAGCCTCTTCAACAAATGGTGCTGGGAAAACTGGAAAACCATATGCAATAGAATGAAATTAAACCCCTATCTCTCACCCTACACAAAACTCAACTCAAAATGGATCAAGGACCTTGGAATCAGACCAGAGACCCTGCATCTTATAGAAGAAAAAGTAGGTCCAAATCTTCAACTTGTTGGCTTAGGATCAGACTTCCTTAACAGGACTCCCATAGCACAAGAAATAAAAGCAAGAATCAACAACTGGGATAGATTCAAACTAAAAAGCTTTCTCTCAGCAAAGGAAACTATCAGAAATGTGAAGAGAGAGCCTACAGAGTGGGAGAATATTTTTGCCAACCATACCTCAGATAGAGCACTAATTTCCAGAATCTATAAAGAACTCAAAAAACTCTACTCGAAGAATACAAATAATCCAATCAACAAATGGTCTAAGGAAATGAACAGACACTTCACAGAAGAAGATGTACAAGTAATCAACAGATATATGAAAAAATGTTCAACATCCCTAGTAATAAGGGAAATGCAAATCAAAACTACCCTAAGATTTCATCTCACCCCAATTAGAATGGCGATTATCAAGAACACAAGCAACAATAGGTGTTGGCGAGGATGTGGTGAAAAAGGAACAGTCATACATTGCTGGTGGGGTTGCAAATTAGTGCAGCCACTCTGGAAAGCAGTGTGGAGATTCCTCAGAAAGCTTGGAATGGAAACACCATTTGACCCAGCTATCCCACTCCTTGGCCTATACCCAAAGGACTTAAAATCAGCATACTACAGAGATACAGCCACATCAATGTTCATTGCTGCTCAATTCACCATAGCCAGATTGTGGAACCAACCTAGATGCCCTTCAGTTGATGAATGGATAAAGAAACTGTGGCATATTTATACAATGGAATATTACTCCGCAATGAAGAATGATAAAATTATGGCATTTGTAGGCAAATGGTCGAAATTGGAGAATATCATGCTAAGTGAGATAAGCCAATCTCAAAACACTAAAGGACGAATGATCTCGCTGATAAGCGGATGAGGACATATATTGGGGGTGGGAGGGGTTAGCATTAGGTTTATGGTTAGGTTTAGAGTTAGGCTAAGGAGAGCGGTAAGAATGAAGGAAAGAAGGACTGTATAAAGGGAAAAGGGTGGGAGGGGTGGGGGGGAAGGGGAAAAAAAAGAAACATCATTACCCTATGTAAATGTAAAAAAATAAATTAAAAAAAAAAACAACAAATAACTACAAATATTTATGCAGCATGTACTATATATCATGCAATATGCTAAAAGTTTTGATCATCATTTCAGGTAATCATCAAAACAAATTATAAATTTAGAGACTAATTATCTCTCCATTTTATAGATGAGGAAGCAAAAGATAAGAGGTTAGGAAAATTTCCCAAGGTCATACAGCTAAGTGGCAGACACAGGATTTGAGCCTTAGCATTCGTCAAACATTTAATCACTAAAACACATGTTGATATAGCAGGTGTTGTATAAGCATCTATTTTCTCATCTAATCTTCACAATAACCCTATAAGTTAAGTATTTATATTGTAATTTCATAGATGAGAATACTGAGGTATAGACAGATTCGAGAGTGCCATTTGTTTTAAGATCATAGAGATAATCAGTAGCAATATAGGAAATTCACCTTCCCACACTTCTAGTCATACTTCTAGTCTTGACCAGAAAGAGTTTACTTTTCTCACATGAAAGTAGTTTATTGACATATAGATTGTTTTGGCCAACTTGTTCATCACTGTAAACAAAAGACCTGACAAGAAAAACGTAGAGGAGGAAAAGTTTATTTGGTGCTCATGGTTTTAGAGGTCTTAGTCCATAGACTTTGTTGCTCTGGGCCAGAGGTAAGGCAGAACATCATGGTGGAAGGGTGTGGAGGAGGAAAGCAACTCAAGACATGGCCAACAGAAAGCAGAGAGAGCTCTTAATTACTAGGGACAAATATATATATCCCAAAAGCATACTCCCAGTGACCCACTTCCTCTAGCCATACCCTACCTGCCTACAGTTACCATCCAGCTAATCCCTGATGGTGGAATAATGCATGGATTAGGTTGAAACTCTCATTTCCTAATCATTTAAACTCTGAATATTTTTTATATTGTCTCACACATGAGCTTTTGGGGGACACTTCATATCTAAATTTTAACATAGATCAGTGGAACAGAACCAAGCACAGAAGTAAACGCACATATCTGCAACTATTTGATTTTCAATAAAAGTGCTAAAAGCAAGCATTAGAGAAAGGATAATCTTTTCAATAAATGGTACTGGGAAAATTAGATATTCACATGCAAAATAAATGGAAATAGAGCCATATCTTTTACCAGTTACAAAAAAACAGTTCAAAATGAATTAAAGACTTAAATGTAAGAGCTGAAATTATAAAACTACTAGAAGAGAACATAGGGAAAACACTTCAGGCTATAGGAAGGGGCAGGAGTTTTTTGGACAAGACCCCAAAAGCACAGGAAACAAAATAATAGTATCACATCAAACTAACAAACTGCTCCACAAGAGAGGAGACAATCCACAGAGTGAAGGGCTTGCCTAGAGAATTGGAGAAAATAGTCACAAACAATATTCAAATAGTTAATATCAGAATATGTAAGAAACTCCAAAACTTGATAACAAAATAAATAACCTGATTTATAAATAGGCATAAATGAACATTTCTCAAAAAAAGATAAATCACCTAGGTATATGAAATATGTATAACATCACTAAGCATCAGGGAAATGCCAGTCAAAACCATAAAGCCATATTACCTTACTCCTGTCAAAATCGCTGATATCAAAAAAACAAAAGATAACAAGTACTTGTGAAGATGTGGAGAAAAGGAAAATCCTGCACACTGTTAGTGGGAATGTAAACTAGTATGTACATTATGAAAAACAGAATAGATGTTGCTTAAAAATTAAATATAAAACTACCACATATCCAGAAATATCAATACTGGATATATATCCAAAGGAAATGAAAGTCAATTGCCGGGGTCCAGCCCTAGCAGGAGTCCATGGGTTCCACACCGGTAAACGGGGAGCAGGGAGACAGCGTCGGCGATGGATGGAGAATGAAAGACACAGACTCTAGTTCTGGTGCAATCAATCCCACTTTATTCTGGGGAAGGCTGGGTTTATATACATTTTTCTTCAGGCTATAATGACAATCTTGTGGTTAATATTAAAGAAGTTTTCAAAGCATAGGCAGAAATTGTTTTTAACAAGGAACAGAAAATTATGAGAAAACAGTAACCTTACAGATTATCCTTACCTATTCACAATTGTTTTAAGAATATCTAACTACCTCGGTGAACTAATACAATATTTACTTCCTTAATATCTAAACTCTATGTGACCTAAGACTATTCTTATTATTCTCGCGGTTAAAACAATAGACAAGTAATCTCATGTGACTATCTCTACTAGGTCCATCTGGTTAATATCTGAATTGCTGAGTTAAGGGGTACAGGAGGGCAGCGGTCCCAATTGTAATTGTGTACCAACGTTTATTATAGGGGTGACATATTTTTAGTAGGAAGGAAGGAATGTTATGAAACCTTATTCTTATACCTCACCACCACACATGAACAAAACCACTGTTAAAATTTAACCAGCCTGTTGGAGACAAAGGCAGATCTACAACTATTTTCTCCAGAGGCTTTCAGGGACTCATTGTATGGTTGCAAAATTATTTTAATTTTGTTAGTGGTAAAGACCCATTGTTTTTCAGATTGTAGGTAATATTTTCTGGGATTTTTGTTGTATTCCCTTCGTCCCCTTAAGCAATCCATTCAGACAGAAATGAGTAATATATTATCAGAGAAAACACAGCAGAGAAAACACCATGCTTCGGAGCAAAACATCCGGCAATTCCTTTTAGGATGAGCCTTTGCAATCATCCTCCAGAGGATCTTTGTCAAGCACTGGATGGAATTCCGGACGCCCCCGCAGTCAATATGTCAAAGACATTTGCATTCCAATGATCACAACAGCACTATTCATAACAGATAAGAAATGGAAACAACCTCTGTGTCCATCAGCTGATGAATAAGTAAAGAAAATGTGGTACATATACACAACAGAATACTTTTCAATCATAAAGAATGCAATTCTGTCATTTATGATAACATGGGTGGTACTGAAGATCATTATACTGAGAAACCAAGCATAGTAGGACAAGTATTGCATGATTTCACTCATGTGAAACCCAAAAATGTCGATGTTATAGAAGCTGGAGTAAAATGCTAGTTACCAGAGGCCAGGAACTGTACTGGAAGGGCAGAATGAGGAAAGGTTGATCAATGGGTACTAAGTTACACTTAAATAGAACTGAGAAATTCTAGTGTGCTATTGCACAAAATGGAGACTACAGACAATAATAATGTACTATATATTTTAGAAAGCTGGAAGAAATAATATTGAATGTTTTCAACATAAACACTCCATGTTCATCTCGATTGAAATATTACACAATGTGTACACATACAGAAACATTATGGTACCCCATCAATATCTGCAATATTTTATTAGGTATAAGTTTAAAAAAAATTTTAAATTTACAAAAATAAATTTTAGGATGGGGGAAATGCTGGGGAGTGAAATTGGCCAAATTATATTGTTACACTGTCTGAACATACAAATATGTAACAACAAATTCCATCAATATATACAACTATAATACACCAATAAAAATGAGGAAAAAATAATTATAAAATTAAACAAAACAATGAATGCTTACATCTAAGAACAAATGTCATGAATGTACCTTCCTTTTTCATAACTAAGAACAGAAAATGAACTCAAAGTTATACAGCAGTATGAGTTAAATCCATAGCCACATTCTAAATTCAGTATCCTACTAATGAATAAATTCTATGAATGCTGTTAATATAGTTCCAGATAAAATTTTAAATATTAGAATTGTAGATTTTTAAAAATCTTAATGAAGAGCAATATTATAAGCATTCTTATGTATAATTTTCCATCAAGCCTCAGGCCCTGCTACCTTACAATTATTCAAAGTGTAGACTCTAGTTTTCCAGTAATGATCATAAATTATTGATTTCTCAGAAACCAATGCCCTCTCAGTAAAACATGTCAGTAAAAAATGATAGCTTAAAGAAGAAGGCATATTATGTAGTCTTAGGATGGAAACATGAGAGAGTATAACTAATGACTTCTCTTTATTTCTCAGACAGCCAGAGGTAAGCTGGGAAACAGATTTCAGCAGTTTTTGCCACTAATCTTTGGTTGAAATGCTTTAATGCCATTCCCATCTAATGACCACACAAAACTGTTTATACATCCATGGGAAAAAAGTCATACTTCGTACTCAGAATTTATTGTTGCTATCTAGATAGAGTAGTCAAAGCATAAGCAATACTGCAAAACTTCTGAATTCAAAAATCATAATTTCAGTATTATTGGACTGTAAAAAGAACTGAAAATTTAATGACTGTTAAAATAATTATGAATATTTAACAACCATTACTGATTTTTGGAAGCTCTGCTCATTTTATTGTTAAGTTAGTGATTTCACCTTAAGTAGTAATACTCAGTGGGAAGGGGAGTTTTTACTTCCCAGAGACATTAGTCAATGTCTGGAGATATTTTTGGTTGTCATAACTGGGGAGTGGGACAGTGAAATGCTATCAACATCTAGTGGGTAGAAGCCAGAGGTGGTAATAAGCATCATACAATGTACAGGACAATTTCTCACAAGAAAGAATTACCCACCCCCAAAGATCAGTAGCACCAATGTTGTGAAACCCTGACATAAGTTCTATATACTTTCTTCAAGATGTTTTTGTAAATGAAGTACAAGACCAAACCCAAACCCAAAGCTTATTCTCAATTGAGCTTTAGTAATTTTGCTCACAAGTAGTCTATAAATGAAAGGACCAACAAAAGTCACCACTATCAGAAGTAATGTTAGATTAAAATATTCAACTCCATGGTAGAAGTTGGAAGGTATGGAAAGTTAATGAAGAAATAAAAAGAAAATATCTGGTTTTGGTTGTTTTCACAACTTATATGTACTAGTTTTCCACAAACCAGTGCCTTAAAATAACATAAATTTGTTATATACACTTCTGTATGTCAGAAGTATGATGCGGGTCTCACTGTGCTAAAACCAAGCAGGGCTATTGTTCCTTTCTGGAAGTTCTAGAGGAAAACCCACACTTGCCTTTTCCAGGTTCTAGATATCACCGATAATCCTTGACTCCTGGCCTCCTTCCTCAATCTTTGAGCTAAGGATGGCAGATCAAGTCTTTTTTGCAAAACTTCACTCTGACCACATCTGTCTTCTTCTTCCACTTGTAATTATATTGGAACCACCCAATGATACAACATAACCTCCCTACTTGAAAGTTAGCTGATTAGTAACCTGAATTTCCTCTGCAACCTTAATTCTTCTTTACCAGGTAGCACGTGAACATTTTCACACAGGACATTACTATCTTCTCCACAATATCTATAGAAAAGTGAAACATATTAGACGGTTCAAAGAATACAAAGAGAAAGGCAGTCTGCATCCAACAAGCTCAGGCTTAAGTAGATGCTTTGATATTATAGTCAAAGACCATTGTATCTGATTAACTTGATTTGCTTAACTCCTTGGTTATAAATTCAATCAACTTTTTCTTACAGGGAAATACATACTATAACAAACTCATTAAGTCCCAATGAATGAATACATAGTAAAAAATAGTCTCTGTATCATTTTATAATCAGAAACTAATCACAACTTCTGAACTGAGTCCTGTATTTCACTCAAAAATTTCTACTGTAGTTATATTTTCTTCTATAGTTCTCTCATGTGTGAGCTTGTCTAAGATTGTTATATTAGAGAGGTTGATACCACCTGAGAATTCCTCTGGGCTACTTTATATTTCTAGAAAGCATCCCTGTAACATCTTTTTCTCTTCTATTGGGCTCTATGGACCTGAAAATATTACCAAGGTGTTTTTACAAGGGGAAATATCATCTGTAACTGACTGACTTCTGTAATCATGTTAAAAAATATCAGAAAGTTAGAGAAATGTCTATGTTGTAAAATGACTAAAATTCTACCATGTTCTAAGTCTGTATGAAATTTCCTTCTTACACATCAGATAATCCATCACCAAATGCTTCAGTATAGTCATTATTGGTAAGATCTTGGGTGGTCTCAGTACAAAAATTACCAGACAAAAAACAAATTGTCTAAGTTCAGGCAAAGAATGCTTCTTAGGTGCTAATTGACTTGTTACTCAGAAAGTCACTGCAAAATGAATGTAGTGACAGTTCTTACCTTTTAATCATTCATCTATCTAAAAGGATAGTTCAGACTTTTAAGGATGATTTCTTAACTTTAACATAAGTAGGAATCACTAAGAAGAGTATTCATGTGTGCTTCTGTAAATCATTTTGATCTTATGAAATGAAAATGGTTTGTTAGAAAAGAAACTGGTAGTATCATGAACTCAACCCAAAACATACTTACCTTACAATTAGCAAAGATATAAACAAAATTGTAGCAATGTTATTAGCATCAGAAGTTTATTTGCCATGCATCGTCACAGATTTGTTCATTCACTCATTTTACTAAAGGAGTATATTGCTCATAAGGATTTATGACATGATTTGTATTCATATATAATATACTTGATGTCTACACTTTTTAAATACAGTATATCGGACAGGGCATAAATGCTAGTATTGATAGATACTTTTATAGCGTCTACCTGTATGTACATAGATTAAATACAGTGATTAGGAATATTTTGGAAAAAAACATGCACACTTCATTATCTAATATAATTGGTGTTGGGCACATGACCTAAGCTAGTTTTTATCATACTGTCAGGACCAATGAATATCTAAGGCAGTTTCAAGCTGAAATAAATGCGCTTCAGCAATAACTGCTTCAGGAGATTGTGACTTTATGTAATTTGATATTTCTATCTTGGAACAATTATGTTAACAGCAAGTTGTTCTTACCTTGGCTAGACAGCATGACATTGGTGTCATCCATTTTGTCAGAGTGACCTTCTAGAGATATTAGTAGGTTTGTCAAGGCCATTTGAGTGGTCAACTTTTGAACTCTCTGGGAGAAGTCTTCACTGAACCAAATCATTTCTATAATCATCAGAGTTAGCTCAGAGAAAGGTTTAAAACTAAGGGCCAAAAATTTATGAGATAGTCCCCATTTTAGGAGATAAATTTGTAACTCACAAATGGCTTTGCCTGCCCACTTACTTGAACAGCAATTGGCCAATTGCCAGTTACCCTTTCATTAGGACCTTTAAAAAAAAGAAAAAAAGAAAAACATCAGAACAAAGGACTGTTAACATTGCCTGAATAGGTCTGATTTTAATGCAGTTTCTATATGATATATCCATTAGAAAAATTAGTTGATACTCAGTATTTTCCCTTATTTGATATGTGGTGCTTTTCCACAAAGGTAAACTGTACTGTGAAAAATGTCTTTTTTTTTAATTTAATGATTCCCATTTAGTCATACATGATTTCTCCACTAAGTATTTGAGTTTACTTACCCCCATTTTAACAATAGATACGTGAAAAGATTATATTTTAAAAATGAATTAGTATTTAAACATTCAGATAGTCTTTTTTGTGTGTGGTACCAGGGATTGAATCCAGGGGTACTTAACTACTGATCCACATCCCTAGCCCTTTTTTTCTATTTTATTTAGAGACAGGGTGAATCTCAAAAAGTTGCTTAAAGCCTCACTAATTTGCTGAGGCTGACTTTGAACTTGAGATACTCCTGCCTCATCCTCCTCAGTTACTGGGATTTCAGACATGCAACACCACACCCAGCCACATTTATGTAGTCTTAAAAAGATACTTTGAAAGATTCAAATCAAAATAAATGATCGAAATTTTTGTTTTACTAACTTTCCATTCTTTTACATGGGCCAGCATCAACTTTTGTCCCTTAATAGGATTACACAATATTTATTTCAATACTCCTCATTATGTTGCCCATTTTGCTCATTAAAATGTAAAAGTTCCTACTATGATGCCTAATATACAGTAGAATATCAACAACTTTTACCTGTTTTTGTTTTATATAACTATATATAGTTCTAAGTTAGATACATGTCTTACTTACATATCATGATTAGATAATTCATATAGAGAATAAATGACTTACAATGTAACCCCCAAATACTAAATCCGTATGATTTTCCTGCATATATCTAGAATGGGTGGTTTGAATTGGAGTAGCAAAAAAGAGGAAAGCACTGTCATTTATTTAGTGTTTATTATGATATCACAATCTCTGTGGACAAAAATTAACTTCTCAGAATGTATATACTGAAATCCTAATACCCAACCTGATGGTATTAGGAGAGGGGCCTTTGGGAAGAACTTAAATCACAAGGGTGTGAACTCCATGAGGCATTAATGTCCTAATAAGAAGAGACGGACACAGAAAACCACTTGTTTTCTACCCCCCAGTCCCTGTTCTCCACCACATGAGGATACAGAATTGCGAGTTCGTGCCCATATAACCAACATGAGAAGAAAGATAAACACCCCAGGCAACTTTTCCAAATTATATGTGATCATTTCTGTTATAATCTAAAGTGATAAACACTCCCTACATTCCCACCAAGTTAGAATAAAATTAGAGCTGAAATGAAAAAAAATCAGAACAAGTCTTCTGTTTTTAATATGCCCTGGTTGTCCCCAGTGTGGTACTTTAACTTTATGTCTGGTATCTTTGAAGGCAAAAAGAGATTTTAACAATGCATTGAGTACTCAGTCTATTTAGAGCATTATAATTAATCCTGTGGAAAGGAACAAGGAAAGTACAGACAAAACTTGCATCTATTTGTTTAATTTTGATCAATTTGGCCAAATGAAAACTACTGAAAACATTTCCCAAATATCTTTACATTTTAAGGAATTATCAATATGCTGTCTAATATGGTAGCCACTGGAAACATGTGGCTATGAAGAACTTTAAATGTGACTAGTGTCACAGGATAAAAGATACTGTTTGGGATATATTAGGTTAAGTAAAGCACATTACAATTAATTTAATCAGCGTCTTTTGTTTTTAAATGGCTAAGAATATGTAAAATTACATATGAAACCCATATTGTATTCCTATTGGATAGTACTATGTTTGCAATATGATAGAGTGAAAATTTTTATTTTTGGTGATCATGAGGTCATAATTTCATAATAGGTGCTTCCATCTATTTTTTTGCTCATTCTAAGCCTGTGTGGGCATGGATTGGATGATAGATGGGGCATATTCATTAGTACCTCTTGTGCATTTTGTAATAACTTTTGTTCTCTTCATCAAGTGCTATTTTCTAGAGGATTAGACTTTTCTTCTATTTATGCAAAACCCAATTACCACTAATTAGGAAAAGCAAGGCAGGAAGGCAAGTGTCTTAACTAATTCAATCAATTACTGTAAATTTTTAACAGTTCCTAATAAAGTAGGCTGGAATCTTACATGTACTTCACTACAGAATAGTCTGATTCTTAAATCAGCTTTGGTTCTTACACTTTATGACAGAGAAATGATTGTTCTTTCTGTTATACACTATCAGATCATGCTGTTTTGCCTAATTAAAAATGGAATGCCAAGATTATGAAAGAGAGGGAACAGCTGGTTTTAATTGAATACTACCCTCTTTCTTTCTTGGTAGTGATGCAACATATAACTGAGAGTGTATTAAATAAAGTGGAACACGGATATAATACATTGCAAGCTATATATGATCAGATCAGATTGGTAATGTAACTAATTAGGTGGAAATAGCTTCATTCTGAAGTAAGTATATCTGGAACAATTCTCTGAATTTCTTTATCTTAGAGATCCTGAATCATGCAATACATTCCAATACCTGATTATTAACTGAAATGTATTTTTCTCTATATGTTTATTTTATGTATATCTCTTTTCATATTGGCATGAAGTATCTTAATGTCAGGTAGTAGGTTGACATGAGCGGTGAAAAAAGAGTTTGAAGGCTCAATTCTATGAGTTTATGTGATCTCAGGATGACTTTCTTTGAAATAACTCACACAAGGCCATTCTGACCCAGTTGTGGTCTAAAAAGATAACAGTATATTATAACCCTTGACTAACAAGCTTACTATTTCCAGGGTTGTCCTTCCTTCTTACAGATGAGGAGTACAGGTCCAAAAAACTCTGATGATAAAAGGAATACAAGTTACCCTGATCCAGGATGGACCTGGATGAAAGAGGGACTATGTGACCTTTCCACAAATCCAAGTGGCAGAGAGATGCCTTTAGGTAAAAACATGCGCAGCAGGGACTTAAAAACGCAATCCTACAGGCAGTCAAAAGAGGTAGTGCTTGGTGAGATTCTCCAGAAACCTCCCTTCCTACCCCAATGAAACTAAGCTCACAAAGAAGTGAATTGTCAGTATCCTGAGAGGATCCACTCTGTCCTTTGAGGGTGCTTCCTCCTCCCCTTCCCTTCTAATAAACTTTGTCATACTGAGCCTTGCATCTTGCTTGAAATTGTTTCATGTGAAAGACTCAAGAGCCAAAAACACAATACAGTCTCTGGTAAGAACTTATCTCAGGTATCATCTTATTTCCATTATCATTAACAAACATGACTCCTGCTGGGTGCAGTGGTACATGGGGAGGCTGAGGCAGGAGGATCACAAGTTTGAGGTCAGCCTGGGAAAGTTACGGATATCATGTCTCAAAATAAAATATAAAAAGGCATGGGGATGTAGCTCAATGGTAAAGTAGCCCTGGTTTTAATAATCCTCAGTAGGAAACAAGAAAGAAGGAATGTGTGTGTGTGTGTGTGTGTGTGTGTGTGTGTGTGTGTGTGAGAGAGAGAGAGAGAGAGAGAGAGAGAAACAGACAGAGAGAGACTGAGAGAGAAAGGAAGGAAGAGGAAGGACAAAAGAATGAGCTACTACATTATTTTCATTCTTCACAGACCCTTGGTCCATGCTAAGCACACAATAGAGGCATACCAATAAATGGTTAGTGAACTGTGAAGACCTACTGAATTTAATTGGAAAAAATAAAACTTTTCACCACCTCAACTTCTGTAACCTTCTTAAGTGGATTTTCTTCACTTAGCATTCCTTCAACACGCATCTAAACTTTTTTTTCTTTTCTTTTCTTTTTTTTTTTTTTTTTTTTGGTACCAGGACCAACCACTCTACCACTGAGTTACATCCAAAATCCTTTTTTATTTTTGTACTGAGACTGTCTCTGTGAGTTGTTGAGGCTGGCCTCCCATTTGTGATCCTCCTGCTTCAGCTTCCTGAGTCACTGGGATTAAAGACCTGCACCACCATGCCTGATTTAGATCATCCTATTGTAAAAATTTCCAATGTGAGGGATCTGACAACCTCATTTATGAGCTTACTAACCTATTTAGTTGTTTGGACAATTGACCAAATTATATTGTTTTATTGCATGCATGTACAAATATATAACAATGAATTCAACTATTAAGTATAAATGAAACAGGAAAAATATATCATTTAATCTTTTCTTCCATGTAAATATTTCAAGACATCTCCCTATGTTTTTTTCCTGCTTTATTTCTCTTAATACAGCTTTTGACTACATTCCTTATGTGTTGATAATTTTTATCTTTTATTAACTTAAACTTCTTAATGTATTTCAAATTTTTGATTTATTTTTTTTTTTGGCAGAGCCAAAGGTTTTGAACTATATTATATCTGGATTTTGGGTTAACTGATGAATTTGATAGCAGTTACACACATAAATATTTCCTCCATTATTACTTTTAATTTATAAATTGTAGACAAGACACTGATGTGCATAAACTTAAATGACCAATGAAGTACTCTCATGTTTTAGTATACATGCAGATTATCTATAAGTCTTATTAAAACACAGATTCCTGCTCACAACCCTATGAATTTTGTCTCCATTTAAAGCTGGGTCTCAGAAATTTGCATTAGGCAACTACTTCTGGAAAGTAGTATGTAGATTCAAAAAAAAAAAAAAAACCCAGGAATGAAATCACCATTTGTCCCAGTTATCCCACTCCTCAACATAAATCCAAAGGATTTAAAATTAGCATCCTAGAGTGACACAGTCCATCAATGTTTACAGAAGCACAATTCACAATAGCCCAGTGGAGATACCCTTCAAAAAGTGAATGGATAAAGAAAATGTGCTATATATGCACAACAGAATATTACTCATCCATAAAGAAAAATAACTTTATGACATTTCCCAATGAATGGATGGGTCTGGAGCCTATCATTCTAAGTGAAATAAGCTAATCCCCCCAAACCAAAGGTTGAATATTTTCTCTGATATGTGGAAGCTAAACCTTAATAGTTGATAGGGGCAGGGAAAGAAGAGAAATTCAGGAGATTAGACAAAAGGAAATGAAGGGAAGGAAGCAGGGATAGGAATAGGAAAGATAGTAGAATAAATCTAACACAATATTCCTGTGTACATATATGAAAATATTTAAGTAAATTCCACCATTGTGCACACAAACAAAAATGGGTTCTAATTCCTAATTAGAAAAGATATATGGCATGCTTATATAATTTTATCAAAATGGATTCTACTTTCATGTATCATGAAAAAGAACCAATAAAAAAGAAATTTGCATTAAGTACCCCAACTAATTTTGGTACAATTAACATGAAGAAGATACTTTGAGAAACCATACATTTAAAAAAGTTATTTTTATAATTGTGGTCTTAAACTTTATCATTCACTGTGACTAGAAAAATGTGTAATGTTTCATTAAGTTCAGACTAAGTCAGAAATGCTAACCTATGGACTTTAAACTTCAATAATTAAATCATTAACTTTGATAAAACAGTGGAAATTTTGTTTCCAACACTTTCACATGTTTTTGATGAAATGAACCAAAATAAAAATTAATATTCACCTAATATATAGACTGTATCACTTTCCCCTTACATGTCATTTGTCTTGAAATTATAATACATCATTGTAGTCAAGTGGAATAGTATTGCTTCAAAATGCTAAATTTATCTCTGTAGCCCCAACAGGTTGAATCTTCATTTTCAGTTAGTCATCAATGGCAATTTGCCACTGAAAAATAAGTCCAGTCCAAGTATTTGCAGTATCCAAAAAATGATGAACAATCTGTTCCATAATTATCAAGGTACTACCTGGCTCGTTTACTCACTATTCTCTTCTTTTTGTACATTTTAATTTTACCTAGTTGAGTGGTCAGTGTTAAGGATGCCATGACTTTAACACATGAATTTTTTTTAACTAGAAATATTTCTCAATAGAAATGGTTCCAGAGCCTTGGCAACATGTGATGTTTTAAATAGCTGAAAGACATCCCTGTAATTTACTGGGTTTGTTCAGTGGTCATTCATTATGGAAAGCTAACAATTACATAGGTTATGATGAAACTTATCTCTTCTTTATCATCAGTTGTATTAGAACATGTCATTCATTGCCATGTTTCTTAAAGAAGAAAGCAATTATTTCTTTGGATCTTTGTTGATCTTTGTTTGGATCTTTGATTGCCAACAATTATTCCAGAGTAGCATAGTCTTACCAATTGTAATGCATTATGATACACCAAGAGGTACTATGGGTGCCAGGGCTTAAGGGTCAAGTATACCAAATCTCATCTGCAAATATATATGCTGTTCTGTTTTTCTAAGGATTAAAAAAATCGTTATTGAAAAATTATTGTCTTGTGCTATGAATTCAGAAGAACATAAGTTTGTAAATATTGTGCAGGAGCATAATTAAATTCTAAGCCTAGAATTTTCTATTTTAAGTAGAGACATCTGCAACATTACTTAAACAGGCAATAAATTGTGGGGGTGGATGCTCCATAACATTTTTCAGATTAAAAAATAATGAAGATGAGGGCATATTAAGCTAAAATGAAAGTATCAACATCACAACAGTTTTGAGTGATTACTGTAAACATTTGGGAAAAAAATCAAATGTTAAAATAGAGGGCTCTTGAGCCAGCCTTACTTTCAGGAGTATTTAATACCCAGCAGAGCTCTGAAGGGAAAGAGTTGCTCTTTCGAAGAAGCCGATGGCTATTATAGGTGATTGCAATTGAATTTATTTTAATTTGTGAAATAGATTTAAGCCAAAATTTTTCCTGCAGATAAAGAGTAGCCAAATTCATTAATTAGAATAGCTTTATTATTCAATTTTGACACTGCATACTGGTGATATAAGAGAAATATGGAAGCCTTTTGAGGGAGGCCAAACTGAACACAGGATTATATAAAAGACATTTACAGAGAAAATTTTAAACTCAAATAGCTTCTGCCAAGGGGAAGGAAATAATTTTCTGTTCTTTAATGAGCTCTGCAATGCAGTTACTAATGGTGATATTTATTTTCTCACATATGCACCAAAGCTTCCATACACAGTCATGATGCTTTAGGTACATAACTTTCAAAATTGTTTCCCTTTAACCATCTTGTTACACATCTATTCACTTGCCTATGTTTAAAATTCTATATATGAATGATTTAGGTACATAAGATATCTTAAAGCAAACTTTGTTATAAATATAACACAGAATAAGAACAGGTAACTATTCACTTCCATGCTTTCACTTTTACTCTACTCCTCTAAGATGCTCTGGTAGCTGTAATGTATCAGGGTATGCATGCTCTGTTAAAGAAAATGAATAAATATACAAAAAATGGGAGCATGTTTTCCTTGTTTATTTGTTGTTTATTTGTTTTGTCCTTGGTTTAGGCTTTCAAATTTTTTGGTTAGTACTTAATGATTGCCTACTTCAAGGCATCATGCTAGGAACTTGGCTACATATGCTATCACACATAATTCTCACAACTATCATATGAGGTATGTACTAATATAATTCTCCAACTTTGTAGATGAGAACTGAGTTTAAGCTTGCCTTACCTTTTGTTTTACCAAAGGGACAAAAATATAAAATTAGTTAGAAATATGTCCTTGATACCAAGCATCATGAATCTCGGTATTGCTCAATCCAAAATCAATGTAAACTATATTTCCAATTCACTTTAGGGCTTCATTACATCATGTGCTTTCATTTTTGTCTAGTCATTTGTGCTTTTTAAGATCCACCAGATAAAGAAAATTATAACCAGAAGTCTTGAAATAAACAAGCAAAACTATGTGAAAAACATTGACATCTATTTTACTCAACTTTTTTGCTGCTGTGACTAAAAGGCCTGACCAGAACAATTGTATAAGAGGAAAAGTTTATTTAGGGTCTCATGGTTTCAGAGTACTCAGTCAAATCAAAGCCAGTTCCATTCCTCAGGGTTCAAAGTGAAGCAGAACATCATCGCAGAAGTTAGTGAAGGAAAGAAGTTCACATGATGGCCAGGAAGCAGAGAGAGAGACTCTACTAGTTAGAAATAAAATACATACCCTAAAGGCACACCCCCCAAAGACCCACTTCCTCCAGCCACACCCTACCCACCTTCAGTTACCATTCAGTTAATCCCATCAGAGGATTAATTCACTCATTGGGTTAAGGCTCTTACAACCCAATAATTTTTCCTCTGAACCTTCTTGCATTGTCTCACACGTGAGCTTTTGGGGGACACCTCACATACAAACCATAACACCATCTACATGACTCATAGGAATTAAGTTACACCTTCTTTGTTTGGTTTTCATATTCGAAGTTATTAAAGGCAAAGTAAACCTTTCGATTAAACTTTAGCCATCGTTAGTATCCATACTAGTTTCACACACACACACACACACACACACACACACATACATACACACAAGAACTAAAGAAAGAAAGGGGAAAAAAAGAAATATCCAGAACTAAAACAGAACTTGATATATATCTCAAATGTTAAGAGAAGCATTTGCCAAGATTGTTTCCCTTTGGACTCAGCTCAGGTCGCCTTTAGAGAGTGACCCTGGGTCAAACTTGAGGTAATTTGTGCTCTTCAGGAATTTGTCATTAATATTTCTATCCAAGGCCCTTCTTGAAACTATCCCCAGCCACCTTTACCTTTCCTGCTGGAAACCCGAAGCATGTTGTACATCAAAGAGCTTTCTAGTGTTCATACCTACAGATTGTACAACCTTGGGAAAATCACTCACCTGTTCTGTTTCTACTTTCTTCATCTGCAAAATGAGCATAATTATAGTTCCTAATTCATAGGGTTCTGAGATATTAAATAAATCTGAAAGCCCCCAGCATGATGCCTAAAAAACAAAGTCTGAATCTTTTAGGGAAATACCTTATTGAAAAATTCTGCAACATTTAACAACAGAAACTCTAAAAGAATAGTTTGCAAGGATAGATCATAGCAAGATTTTTGTATTCATGACATCAGTCTTCCTTTCTAAGACTTCATCCTTAATCACTATGCTCATTTAACTAGTAAGAATGTACCTAAAGAATTATCTTATACTTAGGAGAACAGGAACATTAGGTAACTTATCTCCTTTAAGTGCTGTGGTCAAAAAAACTAGTGTTTGGTTCACATTTCTGAAGAAGGTGTAGACAAAGAGTAAGTATCAATAAATCTAGGATAGTATTTTCTCAAGTCATCCCTGGGCTACCTTTCTCATAATCGGCTGAGTTGCTTGTAAAAACACACATATTCATGAGCCTTACCCCAGAATTACTAAACCACTTCTGGGAATGGGGTGTAGTAATATGCTTCAGAAGATTCTTCCACACAATATCTTTTGGAACCATTGCTCTAGAGAATATTCTTTACCGGATGATAGAACTACAAGTATTAAGGGCAAGTTCTACTTCTGGAAGGGAAAATTCAAACTTAGATAGCTTCCTATGAGAACTATCTAATGAACTTTTTGGCGTCAAATAATACTATAAGAAATAATTTGGCATGGGTCCATTTCCACTCAGGTTTTCCTACTTCAGTGTTACTGTGGTTTCAATTATGTCATGCTTGAAGAAAAAAATTAAAACTTGTTTTTCTAAGAAATGAGAAAAAAATAGATAAAGCAGTACCTAGAATGCAATAATTATATTGTTCATCTCAATTTGAGGTTGGATGAAAATAGCTTAGACAAGTCTTCAGACATTGCTTTCTACTTTAATGATTCAACAAGCATGATTCCCACCATTTAAACTTGGAATGATGTGCTCACCTCTAGGAAACTCAGCAGGTGTTATTGAATGAACTGCTCCTACAACTCACCTCAGGGCATCCATAAGAGAATAATCCATTTCTGGTCTCCTTGTTTAGGGCAATGCAACTCAGTGTTAAGAGCTCAAATAAGATCTTTAGGCACAATGTTTTTAAAGTCAACGGAGATAATGGAAACCAAACTATCAGAAATATTGACATCTGTAGTCTATGCTCTGAACTAGTGTGAAATTGTACCAGAAATTTGAGACAGGATTATAAGCACTTTGAACCATTTTAAGCAGGTTACCGAAATCCATACATTCTTTATTGAAAATTATTTCACAAAATCAGTATGGATTGGTAACTTTAGCAGTCATTTGTTTTATTAGCTCGCTCACATTCCTTCACTCTCATTCCAGTAAACTTAGCTCAGTTTTATTCTGTATAACAAGCCTATATGAGAATTCAGTATGACTCCTTCCTTGGCTTTATGGTTTGCATATGTTTGATCCTGTCCAAGAAAGATTTCCCATACTCCTGGTCAAAGTTATTGGTTCAGATATGGTTATGTGATTCTATCAGCTAATGAGACTTTTATTAGGACTTCTAAAAAAATAGTAGGCTCTTTGTTCATCAAATTTGAAGCTAGAAAAATCAATATCCTGGAATTGTTGGCCACCAGTATTGCCATAGCATGAAAACTGACACTGATGCCCACACAACCAAAAACTAACTTGGAAAGGAACTGCTTATTAATTATTGTTTGAACTCTAAACTCACCTTACCTGATTGAGCCAAGTAAGCTCTACAATTTCAGCTACATTAGTCAATATATTTCTTTTTTACCTAAAGCACTCTTGGATTCTATGAAACCTCACCTTACTGTTAATCTTTCTAATAGTACAAATGCAGCTATGAGTACAAGATAAAGGCTGGATGGATCTGAAAAAGCAATTCATTCTACAGAATACATGCTCTGTACCAGCAGACTCATCAAGGTATTTTGAGTTCACCAATGACTTTCAAACTTTACTCCACATTAGGGGTCTTTGAAACATTTTATTCTAACAGCTTTAGTAAACCTACACTTTGGACCCCTGCACTGAGGACGGCACCATCACTATTCCATCGCAGTTGCGGAGCGAGCTGGCGGGTGAGTCAGGCTGCCTGCATCATGGAGGTAGCAGGCGGCACCCAACCTGCATGTCTTGTGGAACAAGGCAACGGATAACCAACCTGCCCAACCACTAGGCCAAAGACAGACGCTATCACTGAGCAACCCCGCCCAACCACCACCCCGAGGTCTGTCACCATCATGGAGCAAGCTGGCAGATGAGACACCCTGCCTGCAGCGTGGAGCTAGCCAGAGGCTTCCTTATAGGCTGGTGCAGGCATTTTCAATTATTCCTGAGGGCATTACCATCATCACTGGAAGGGCAGATCTATTCCTGAGACACCTACAGGAGGCTAGAGGAACTTTGACAAAACCCAGGAGGCAAGAAGAGGAGGTATTGAGAGACTCGGGACCAACTCGGAGCCACCAGGGAATATACCCCACCTGAAAGCCACCACCCCTAGAAGGCCAGCTTCTTAGTGGAGCATCACATTATCAAGTTCCTCCAAGACTTCAGTCTACCAAAGGCTAAGAGGTGAGTTATTGGAAATCTACAGAGAAAATATGAGTCAATAAAGGAAATCTGCAATATCCCAGAGTTTCACTACTAGAGGGGTAGATACCTGAGCAATATGAGAAAACAAGAGAAGAAAATGTCCCAAACAAACCTAGATGGCATAGCAATAAAATCCAATGACAACATGGCAGACAAAATGTCAGAAAGCGAGTTCAGAATGTATATAATCAAAATGGTCAGGGAAGCAAACGAGGAGATGAAAGAGCAAATGAAGGCATTGAAGGATGAGATGAAAGAGCAAATGCAGGCATTGAATGATCACACCAATCAACAGTTAAAAGAGCAAATACAGAAAGAAAAAGATCATTTCAATAAAGAGTTAGAGATATTAAAAAAAACAAACAAACACAGAGAAATCCTTGAAATGAAGGAAACAATAAACCAAATTAAAAACTCCAAAGAAAGTATAACCAATAGGATAGAACACCTGGAAGACAGAACCTCAGACACTGAAGACAAAATATTTAATCTTAAAAAGAAAATTGACCAAACAGAAAAGATGGTAAGAAATCACAAACAGAATCTACAAGAATTATGGGATATCATGAAAAGGCCAAATTTAAGAATTATTGGGATTGAGGAAGGCTTAGAGAAACAAACCAAAGGAATGAACAATCTATTCAATGAAATAATATCAGAAAATTTCCCAAATCTGAAGAATGAAATGGAAAATCAACTACAAGAGGCTTATAGGACTCCAAATACACAAAATTAAAACAGACCCACACCAAGGCACATGATAATGAAAATACCTAACATAAAAAAAGGAAGACAAAATTTTAAAGGCTGCAAGAGAAAAGAATCAAATTACATTCAGAGGGAAACCAACACAGATATCAGCAGATTTTTCAACACAGACCCTGAAAGCTAGAAGGGCCTGGAACAACATTTACCAAGCCCTGAAAGAAAATGGATGCCAACCAAGAATCTTATACCCAGCAAAACTTACCTTCAGATTTGATGACGAATAAAATCCTTCCATGATAAACAAAAACTAAAAGAATTTACAAAAAGAAAGCCGGCATTACAGAACATTCTCAGCAAAATATTCCATGAGAAAGAGGTGAAAATCAATGATGTAATTCAGCAAAGGGAGGAACTAGCCTAAAGGAATAGTCAAATAAAGGAGAAAATGAGTCTTGTCAAAAAACAAAAATGAGCCAAATGACCAGAAATACAAATCATATCTCAATAATAACCCTGAATGTTAATGGCCTGAACTCATTAATCAAAAGACATAGACTGGCAGGTTGGATAAAAAAGAAAGATCCAACAATATGTTGCCTGCAAGAGACTCACCTCATAGAAAGAGATACCCATAGACTAAAGGTGAAAGGATGGGGAAAAATATGCCATGCACATGGACTCAGCAAAAAAGCTGGAGTATCCATCCTCATTTCAGATAATGTGGACTTCAAGCCAAAGTTAGTCAGAAGGGATAAAGAAGGACATTACATACTGCTTAAGGGAACCATAAATCAGCAAGACATAACAATCATAAATATCTATGCCCCAAACAGTGACTCATCCATATATGTCAAACATATCCTTCTCAATTCCAGAAATCAAATAAACCACAACACAATAGTACTAGTTGATTTTAACACACCTCTCTCGCCACTGGACAAATCCTCCAAACAAAAACTGAACAAAGAAACCATAGATCTCAATAAACAATCAGTAATTTAGACTTAACAGACATTTATAGAGTACACCATCCAACAAAGAGCAAATACCCTTTCGTCTCAGCAGCACATGGATCCTTCTCTAAAATAGACCATATTTTATGCCACAAAGCTACTGTTAGCAAGTACAAGAAGACAGAGATACTACCTTGTGTTCTATCAGATCATAATGGATTGAAATTAGAAATGAATGACAGAGTAAAAAACAGAATCTACTCCAACACCTGGAGATTAAATAATACACTTTGTATAATGAATGGATAACAGAAGACATTAGGAAGGAAATTGAAAATTCTTAGAGGTAAATGAGAACAAAGAAACATCATATCAAAGTCTCTGGGACACTATGAAAGCAGCACTTAGAGGAAAAATTATTTCATGGAGCGCATTCAATAAAAGAAGAATAAATCAACAAATAAATGACCTAACACTACAGCTCAAAGACCTAGAAAAAGAACAGAAGAACACCAAAAGTAGTGGAAGAGAGGAAATAGTTAAAATCAGAACTGAAATCAGTGAAAATGAAACAAAAGAAACAATTGAAAAATTGACAAAATAAATAGTTGGTTCTTTGATAAAATAAACAAAACTGATAAACCCTTAGCCACACTAACAAAGAGAAGGAGAGAGAAAACCCAAATTACTAAAATTCGGAATGAATAAGGAAATATCACAACAGACACTAGTGAAATACAAAACATAATTAGAAACTATTTTGAGAATCAATACTCAAACAAAATAGAAAATCTCGAAGACATCAACAGGTTTCTAGAGACATATGAATAACCTAAACTGAATGATGAGGACATACACAATTTAAATAGATCAATTTCAAAAAATGAAATAGAAGAAGTCATCAAAAGCCTACCAACAAAGAAAAGTCTGGGACCAGATGGGTTCTCAGCTGAGTTCTACAAAACCTTTAAAGAAGAGGTCATTCAAATACTTCTCAAAGTATTCCATGAAATAGAAGAGGAGGGAACCCTCCCAAACTCATTCTATGAAGCCAATGTCACCCTGATACCTAAACCAGACAGAGACACATCGAGGAAAGAAAATTTCAGACTAGTATCCTTAATGAACATTGATGCAAAAATTCTCAAGAAAATTTTAGCAAATAGCATACAAAAATATATCAAAATATACTGCAACACGACCAAGTGAGTTTTATCCCAGGGATGCAAGGTTGGTTCAACATCTGGAATTCAATAAATGTCATTCACCAGATCAACAGACTTAAAGTCAAGAATAACATGATTATTTCAATAGATGCAGAAAAAGCATTTGATAAAATACAGCATCCCTTCATGCTCAAAACACTAGAAAAAATAGGGATAGTGGGAACATTCCTTAACATTGTAAAACCTATCTATTGGCCAATATCATTCTAAATGGTGAAAAACTGAAAGCATTCCCCCTAAAAACTGGAACATGGCAGGGATGCCTTCTTTCACCACTTTATTTCAACATTGTCCTTGAAACTCTAGCCAGAGCAATTAGACACCAAAGAAATTAAAGGGATATGAATAAGAAAAGAAGAACTCATACTATCCCTGTGTGCTGATGACATGATTATATATTTAGAGCAACCCGGAAACTGCACCAGAAAATTTTTAGAACTCATAAGTGAAATCAGTAAAGTAGCAGTTTAGAAGATCAATGCTCATAAATCCAATGCATTTTTATACATAAGTGATGAATGTTCAGAAAGAGAAGCTAGGAAAACTACCCCATTCACAGTAGCTTTGAAAAAAATAATATACTTGGGAATCAATCTAACAAAAGAGGTGAAAGGCCTCTACAATGAGAACTATGGAACACTAAAGAAAGAAATTAAAGAAAATATTAGAAGTTGGAAAGATCTCCCATGTTTTTGGATAGGCAGAATTAATATTGTCAAAATGGCCATACTACCAAAAGTGCTATACAGATTCAATGCAATTCCAATTAAAATCCCAATGACGTACCTTTCAGAAATAGAGCAAGCAATCATGAAATTCATCTGGAAGAATAAGGAACCCAGAATAGCTAAAGCAATCCTTAGCAGAAAGAGCGAAGCAGGGGGTATCACAATACCAGATCTTCAACTATACTACAAAGCAATAGTAACAAAAACAGCATGGTATTGGTACCAAAATAGACAGGTAGATCAATGGTACAGAATAGAGGACATGGACACAAACCCAAATAAATACAATTTTCTCATGCTAGACAAAGGGGCCAAAAATATGCCATGGAGAAAAGATAGCCTCTTCAACAATTGGTACTGCGAAAACTGGAAATTCATATGCAACAGAATGAAATTAAACCCGTATCTCTCACCATGCACAAAAATCAACTCAAAATGGATGAAGGACGTCAGAATCAGACCAGAGACCCTGCATGTTAAAGAAGAAAAAGTAGGTCCAAAACTTCAACATTTCGGCTTAGGATCAGACTTCCTTAACAGGACTCCCATAGCACAAGAAATAAAAGCAAGAATCAATAACTGGGATAGATTCAAACTAAATAGCTTTCTCTCAGCAAAGGAAACTATCAGCAATGTGAAGAGAGAGCCTACAGAGTGGGAGAAAATCTTTGCCACTCATACTTCAGATAGAGCACTGATTTCCAGAATATATAAAGAACTCAAAAATCTCTACACCAAGAATACAAATAATCCAATCAACAAATGGGCTAAGGAAGTTAACAGACCCTTCACAGAAGAAGATCTACAAGCAATCAACAAACATATTAAAAAATGTTCACCATCTTTAGTAATAAGAGAAATGCAAATCAAAACCACCCTAAGATTCCATCTCACCCCAATTAGAATGGCGATTATCAAGAACACAGGCAACAATAGGTGTTGGCGAGGATGTGGAGAAAAAGGTACACTCATACATTGCTGGTGGGGTTGCAGGTTAATGGAGCCACTCTGGAAAGCAGTATGGAGATTCCTCGGAAAGCTTGGAGTGGAACCACCATTTGACCCAGCTATCCCACTCCTTGGCCTATACCGAAAGAACTTAAAATCAGCATACTACAGAGATACAGTCACATCAATTTTCATAGCTGCTCATATCACAATAGCCAGATTGTGGAACCAACCTAGATGTCCTTCAATTGTTTTATGGATAAAGAAACCATGGTATATATAAACAATGGAATAGTACTCAGCCATAAAGAATGATAAAATAATGGCATTTGTAGGCAATTGGATGAAATTGGAGAATATCATGCTAAGTGAGATAAGCCAATCTCAAAAAACCAAAGGATGAATGATCTCACTGATAAGCGAATGATGACACATAATGGGGGGTGGCAGGGGTTAGTGTTAGGGTTAGGGTTAGGTTTAGGGAGGGGGGCAAGAATGAAGGAAGGAAAGACTGTATAGAGGGAAAAGTCTGGTGGGAGGGGTGGGGGTAAGGGAAAAATAACAGAATGAATCAAACAACATTACCCTATGTAAATTTATACACAAATGATATGCCTTTACTCCATGTAAAAACAGAGAAACAACATGTATCCCATTCATTTACAATAAAAAAAAGTATGGCAATTATCAAGAATACAATCAACAATAGGTTTTGGCGAGGATGTGGGGGGAAAAGGTACACTCATACATTGCTGGTGAGGCTGCAAATTAGTGCAGCTGCTCTGGAAAGCAGTGTGGAGATTCCTTAGAAAACTTGGAATGGAACCACCATTTGACTCAACTATCCCACTCCTTGGCCTATACCCGAAGGTCTTAAAATCAGCATACTACAGAGATACAGTCACATCAATGTTCATTGCTGCTCAATTCACAATAGCCAGATTGTGGAACCAACTTAGATGCCCGTCAATTGATGTGTGGATAAAGAAACTGTGGTATATATATACAACGGAATATTACTCAGCCATAAAAAATAATAAAATTATGGCATTTGCTGCCAAATGGATGAAAGTGGAGAATATCATGGTAAGTGAGATAAGCCAATCTCAAAAAAACAAAGGACTAATGATCTCGCTGATAATCGGATGATGACACCTAATGGGGGGTGGGAGGGAGACAAGAATGGAGGAAGGAGGGACTGTATAGAGGGATAAGAGGGGTGGGAGGGGAGAAAAAAATAACAATGAATCAAAACTATCACCCTAGGTAAATGTATGATTACACAAATTGTATGCCTCTACTTCATGTACAGAGAAACAAGATGTATCCCATTTGTTTACAATAAAAATGAAAAAAATAAATAAAAGAAAACCTACACTTTTACCCATCTGAAAATCATACTAAAGAGCACACATGAATGAGGCATTTGTTGTTTGTATATACCTGATTTGAATTCATTAAATATATCAGTGAATTAACATACATTGCTTGGTCAGTTTATTTTTTTGTCCTTCTAGCTCTTGAAATTTCGTCATGATTCTATAAACATGCTATGAACTAGGAAGATGATAGCTCTGCACTCATCCATTTTTTTCTGGATTTAGTCCTTGTATATCTTTGCACCATAAGATTGTTCAAGCAAGTACACTACCACTGCACATACATGCCATATTCAGTTAAATGCCAGATAAGGCTCAGTTCATCTGTTGGGTACAGGGTACATGCTCTCAGTACATAAACCTGCTATGTAGTTAAAAAGTGGAATAGACAAAGGGTAATGAAGGGAAGGGAGGGGGAATGGGAATAGGAAAGATAGTAAAATGAATCAGATGTAACTGTCCTATAGCCATATATGAATACTGTTAGCACTAAAAAACCAGGTAGGATGCAATCCTCATGAATCATCTCTGTTTTTAATTCAGAAACAAAGTTTTACACAGGACCAAGGGGATGCAGGGATGAAATGGCATCAGTAGACCCACTTTCTGGTGGAAAATGAGCTACTGATAAAAGAAAAAGACTGGGTTTATATAGGTTATTTTGAGGGGTGGTCTAGTGATCGTACCAGTGTACCTTTGAAGAGGATTAATGGCCTCTAGGGACTGTCACTTTCGGGGTGATAAAACACTTCTTCCTTTTTTGCTGTTAGCATCTGGAATATGTTTTTCTTGGGAGATGAAGGCCATGAGTGTAAGGTCCTTCTTTTTCATTCCCTTTTCCTAGGCTACATTAACTTAGGGAGTTTTCATTTTTCCTTATCTAATAAATACACCACAGGTGAAACTCCACATCATGTACAACCACAAGAATGGAATCCTAATTTAAATAAGTTGTACTTCGTATATGTATAATATGTCAAAATACACTCATTTATAAGTAAAAATAACAAAAAATAAAAACAAAACAAAATAAAATAAAAAGAACAAATAAAAAATCTTTAAAAAATGTAAAGCCAGGTGCTGTGGCTCACATCTATAATCCTAGCAACACAGAAGACTGAGGAAGGAGGATCAGAAAACAAAGGTCGACCTTAAAAACTTAGCAAGAACCTCAGCAATTTAATGAGAACCTGTCTTAAAATTAAAAAAAAAATAGGTCTGGGGCTGTAGCTCAGTGGTAAAGTGTCCCTGGGATCAATCTCCAGTACAGAATACGATAAAAATGAAATAAATGTATAGCATATCATAACTAGTTTTTTTAAAAAATAGAGTTCTTTATTAATAGTAAAGAGCTATATTATACTCAGTTTGATCTTATATGTTGCTTAGAGGTAGTTTATAGCAAAAATATGTAATGTAACAGTTCTGATTTAGATGTGATATGTCCCAAAAGTTCATGTATGAAACAATCCAAGAATGTGCAGAGGTGAAATGATTAGGTTATGAAAACCTTAACCTAATCATTAGATTAATCCACTGATATGGATTAACTGGGTAGTAACTGTGGGCCGGTAGGTTACAGCTGGAAGGACTACGTCACGGGGTTGTGCCTTTGGGGTTTACATTTTGTCCCTGGTAACAGAGCTCTCTCTCTTCCTCTCTGCTTTCTGGTTGACATGTCCTGAGCTGCCTTCCTTTGCCCCTCCTTTCTGCCATGATGTTCTATCTCACCTCAAGATCAGAGCTATAGAGTCACTCACTGACCAGGGACTGGAGCTCTGAAAGCATCAGCCAAAATAAACTTTTCTTCCTCTAAATTGTTCTTTTCAGGTATTTTGGTCACAGCAATGAAAAGTTTGCAAAAACAGTAACAAATGCAAGTGACCTTCACATGTTAGAATGATAATAACATTTATCCAGTGTTTATCAAGTGTTTATTTATCAGGTACTACCCAGAGTATTTTACATGGGTTATTAATTTTATCACATAAAATGGTCTCATTTCTATGTTGCACTTGAAAAATCTGAGACTTGGGGGAATTTAATTAGATTGGCCTTGATCATAGAGATGGCCTATGACAGAGTCTGGTTGAATTTAAATCAACTTAATCGTTTTGTCAAAAAGCCCATGTTTTTAATGACTATGCTGTGCTATATTTATATATTAAGAGATTCATCTATAAATCCTTTAAGTTTGTAGAAAAATTTAAGCAGTGATTCCAAAGAAAATTGTTAAACATTGTTAACATTCCTTATTTATTACAATTTATTCATGTGAATAAATATTATAAGGATTCTGTAATAACTTTTTCTTTTAGATTTTTTTTTTGTACTGACGGTTGAACCCAGGGTACTTTGCCACTGAGCTACATCCCTAGCCCTTCTTTATATTTTATTTTCAGGCAGGGTCTTGCTAAGTTGTTGAAGTTTGCCTTGAACTTGCAATCCTCCTGCCTTAGCCTCCTGAGTCTCTGAGATTACAGGTATGTGGCACTATGCTAAGCTTATTGTGTAACAACTTTAAGAAAAAAATATATAAATAAACTGGACACTGACACTGGTATAAGACTGCTACCATTACCCAGACTTTTGGATTTAAATTTTTGGTGTGCACCATGATAGCATCAAAATTTTTAACTATACATTATAACCTGGTGTTTTAAAAGTGTGTCAAATAAAATGTCACTTTTTGCTTTTTGTATTGATTTAATATTTAACTTTTTAAAAGGCATTTCAGTCTTAAAGTTTCATTTTTGGAATCTCCCAAGTTTAGGACAAGTGGGTAAGTATAGCACAATCAAATAAGTGTTGAACACAAGATGGATTATACATCTCTGGGTGTTATAAGAAAAACCAAGACCATTTGATACTAAGTAGTAAGAGTGCTTGCAGGAGATTCTGGAATTCCTTCTAAAGAACTTTTGAATCTCCCAATTTCAGAATCAGCAAACTTCTCTTTCAGAATCAGTATACATTTCTGAATCTTTAGACCAGATATGGGCAGTTTTTCTATATCTGAAGCAGAGGGACATGCCTCAACTTCTCTGGGACTTTTTCAGCATTGTGCTGTCCTTGATAGCAAAGTAGTCTCTACCTACAGTGGATAATGTGAGGATGTGAAACGGATACTTTCATATCTTTGCAATGATGCAGTATCACCAGTTATATTACTTTTCACAGGCCACTATACTTTTCACAGGAATTTTTCAATTTTGCCTGCAAATGTCCAATGGATGGTTAGAAGCAAGATTAAAGATTTGGCATCTCTGCCTCCATTTTGCAATTTTTTTTTTTTTGCTTCCAGTCACCTTGGATGCCAGGGAAAAGGTTTGATCCCATCGATATTTTGTGATGAGTTGAAGCTATATTCCAGGCAATAGTAACTTTCTTATCTTAGACAAGGTCCTACATGGCCAATCCCGAGAGCATGATGAACAGACCACACCTGATCAAGATCACCTTCTTTGGGAGTTGTAAAATGCCCCCAGCCATGCAAATCCTCAACTCTTGCTTTCATTTCCTTATGTTTAAAACCTAAATCTTTGTCAGCCCCTCAAAGACAGGGTCAGGACATGGATCCCCTTGTCTTTCCAGGGTAGCTACACTGATTAAAGTTCCTTACATGCTTTTCACCATTACCATTTCTGTTTGGTTTTAGGGGCTAGTGACCAGACCAGATGAATTAGATCCCCAGAGTCAGGACTCTCATAACATTGGTGCTGGAGAGAACTGAACCTTATAATTTTGATAAGTTCATTAAATACTCTAACCTTAGATGAAGGAGGTGTGCTAAAATATATTATTTTGATACATGTTCAGGCCCATGAATTGCCAGGAGGACAGACTGCCAACTGTTTGAATTAACCAATGGATGCTATATTTTATCATTCATTTAGTTAGAGGGCTTTCAATCTATGATTCCCTTCTTTCCTTCTAACCCTTCTCTTTCATTCTGCAGAAATACTTTTTCTCCTTTGAATTCCATGGAATAAAAAATTTATTAAATGCTTAGTTTTACCAAAGAAAGACATAATAACTAGTATGCCCATTAAAAGTCAGAATGTTTTAGTGACAGCCAAAATGATGAAATGTTTACACAAATATAGTATATTCGCTATTTAGTATTTATTCCTTGCAAATTCCAGAGATTGAATCAATATTTTGGTTTTCTACTTCGTTTCTAAAAACTTCCCCTTGAGTGAGAAAATACAGTATGCTATGGGTACAAAAGTTAATTATCTCCTTTCAATCTATTTGAAAATCTTAATGAATTAATGTTCATGGTTTAATACATGTGCACTAATTTGAATAATATGCTCTATGTAAACAATTCATAAAATGCAGAGAATTGGGGAGGCTCAGAAAGTGATACCCAAAGTACGGTGCTTGACAAACTGAGTACCTTGAACTACAGAAGGAGCCTCAAGGTCTTTTGGAGCCACCCCTGCCCCTGCAGCCCCCACCATCCTCAGTCTCTCGATTCTTTTCTCAAGTGCAGGGAGGGGATTTCTTTGAAGTTCCTTTATCTAACTAAAGGAAGTTCATCTAGAAGGCATGCAATTGTTTTGGGCCCCTCCCTATAATGTCATCAAACAGGGAGTATTAGCTCACAGGAAAAAATATTAGAGTGATCCCAGAATGAAGACAAGATTTGTCCCAAGCTATTGTATATTCAACATACTCATTCAACTCCCCTAAAAATCATTTACTCTCCTCTAAAATTGTGTGCTTTCCCCACTCCTCTCCCCTATGAAGAGATTATACCAGCTTTTAAATATGACTGGTTTACTGCATACTTACTTTCCTCCAATGCCCTGATACATGTTGTAGACATGTATGCATTTCCCCATGATCAGTTTATTTCAACAAACTCAGTTGTTGAAAGTTCTGAAGGTGGAAGAAAATTTCTCTTCACATTTACATGAGTAAAAGAAAACAATCACCCAATCCCATAATCCAAAGATAAGTTTACTCGTATTTTAGTAAAATGTTTTCTAATCTTTATTCCTATAAATTTAGCATCATTTTTTAATTTAACATACAAAATTAGGAACTTAAAATTTTAAGTATTTTGATGTTAATCAGTATCCTTATATTCTGCAAAAATACCCCCACAATGTTTAATAGTTGCAAATAACAGCCCTGCATCTCTGTAGGATTCAAGCAAGTATGGATTAAAATATTTGGAAAAAAATGCATCTGTACTAAATATGTACAGATTTTTTTCTTATTATTCTCTAAACAATACAGTGTACAAACTACATACATAGTAATTAAATTGTATTAGGTCTCATAAGTAATCCAGAGATGGCTTTTTATTTTTATTTTTTGGTACCAGGGATTGAATGCAGGGGCACCTAACCACTGAGTGACATTCCTAGTCCTTTCTAAAAAATATATTTTATTTTGAGATATGGTCTCTCTAAGTTGCTTAGGGCCTTGCTAAATTGTTGAGGCTGGCCTTGAACTAGTGAATCCCTGCCTCAGCTTCCTGAACCACTGGGAATACAGGCATGTGACACCATGTGCAGCAGGATAATTTAAACTCTACAGGAAGATATGCATAGGTTCTATCCACATAGTATACCATTTTATCTAAGGGACTTGAGCATCTGCAGATTTGGGTATCCTGAGAAGGTTGGGGGCGTTTTACTATTATGAAGACAAGTTAAAGATCCAAAGGCAACTGTAGGTCACCATGGCTGATGCATTATTGTAGTTACGTTTTGTTACCAATGAGATTTTATGGTTGGTAGGCTTTGTTTCTAATTATCCTGTCTTCCTGAGTCCTTGAATAAAGGGCATTAAGGTCTGCAGTCTTCTTATTGACAACAGGAGGTTGATGGGCCTGCATTCTTCCCTCCTTTCAGGCAACAGATTGTTTGCTGGGAAAGGTAACCTATTCTATTGACGTAAGCCAGGGCAGGGCCAGACAAGCTAAGTTACATTCCCAGATCTGAAATTTCTGCTAATAATTACAGATATTTATCCATTTTAAGTAAAAAATATTTCCATTTAGTAACATTTAATTTTCCTTTTTTGATTCTCACAATAGTTTTAAATGTTTAAATTAGAATTTTAGCAATATTTTCATTTGACTTTATGTTTAGAAATTTCTTTTATCTCAAGATCAGATAACTATTCACATATATATCTTATATTTATTTAATAATTTCATTTTTGACATTTAAACCCTTAATCCATGTATAAGCCTCAAATAAATATTAATGTATATAGTATGAAATAAAGATAAAACTAGATTGCTTCTCATCTATTTGACCATTTGTTTTGCCATTTCTTTCCAAAACTTGTTTAAAATGATATCACAATTTTTACATTTTCTATAGATCTTATGAATATGGCACTAGAGATGAGAGAATTTCAGATTTGGGTGGCTTTTCAGGTAAAAGACACAGGTATTTGTGATAAGAGAGCATGAAAGAAAGCAAAGTCAAGATTAGTCTGAAGCTCATAGCTGAGATTGAATGGATGATGACACCATTAATCAAGTTTGATGATAAAGGAAAGAACACATTTGGGATAGAACATAATTTCTTCCTTTATAGACAAATTAAGTAAAGTTATCTTTGAAATTTTTAGTCAGAGATATAAAGTGGGCAATTGGAGGTATTGGTCTGGAGCTTAGTGGAAGGTATAAATTGATGTTTGGAGATCCATCAGATTGTTGATTTTAGCCAAAGCAGTGAAAACAATTAGGATATCCCAGGGGGTTTTTATATAAATATATATAGTAATGAACCCAGTAATGAATTCTAGGACACTCCAAAAGTTAAGGAATTGACAGTGAGAGGTAACAAACAAAGTTAATTAAAAAGTATAGTCAGCATAATCAGAGAAAAACAAAAATAGCATAATATATGGAAAAGAAGGAAAGAATTTCTTTTTCTTAACCAACATTCATTTATTTTGTATTTTCTTAGCAATCACATTATGATTTTTAAAATTTTTTTTATTTTTACAGACTGCATTTTTAAAAATTTATTTATTTATTTTATTTTTTACAGACTGCATTTTGATTCATCGTACACAAATGGGGTACATCTTTTCATTTTATGGTTGTGCACGATGTACATTCATACCATTCGTGTAATCATACATGTACATAGGGTAATGATGTCTGTCTCATTCTACCATTTTTCATACCCCCTCCCTCTTATGAATATTATTCAGCCATAAAGAAGAATAATAGTATGACATTTGCAGATAAATGGATGGAATTGGAGAATATCATGCTAAGTGAAATAAATAAGCCAATCCCCAAAAAACAAAGGTCAAATGTTTTCCCTGATAAGTGGGGAGAATTTCTTGAAGAAAAAGGGAATCTACCATGTCAATAACTGTAGACTTTGAGTTAAATGAAGAACTTAACTAAAAGCCAAATAATTCAGTCAAAAAATGGGAAAATGATCTGAACTACTATAATGAGTATATGAAACTTCTCAAAAGAAGAACAAATGGCCAATATATGAAAAAATGCTCAACAATTTTAGCCATCAGGGAAATGCAAATTGAAGCTACATTGAGATTCCATCTTACTCTAGTTATAATGGCTATCATCAGAAATACTTAACTAATAACATAATGCTGATAAGGTTGTGGAAAAAAGGAAACTTTATACACTATTGGTGGAAATATAAATTAGTACAGTCACTATGGGAAATAGTATGGAGGTTCCTCCAAAAACAAAAACGAGAGCTGGGCACAGTAGTACATGCTTGTAATCTCAGTGACTTGAGAGGCTGAGGCATAAAGATTGCACGATTGAGGCCAGCCTCAGAAATTTACCAGGATGCTGTCTCAAAATAAAATAAATATATAAATAAAAAGGGCTGGGAGTATAGTTCAGTGGTAAAGTACCCATGGGTTCAATACCTAGTACTGGAAAAGAAAAATAGATTGCCATGTGATTTAGCTATTCCACTTCTGGGGATATAACCAAAAGAAATGAATTCAGCATGCAAGAGACACCTGAATACCCATGTATATAGCAGTGATATTTACAATAGCCAAGATACAGAATCAGCCTAGGTGCCTATCAACAGATGAATGAATGAAGAAAATATGGCACATATATACAATGGAATATTATTTAGCTGTAAAGAAGAATGAAATCCTGTCGTTTGCAGAAAATGGATGAAACTAGAAGACATCTTGTTAAGCAAAATAAGCCAGACACAGAAGGACAAGTATCACATGTTTTCTCTCATATGTGGAAACTAAATAAAAAAAAAAAGATAACCTGAAAGCAGAACAGAGACTATTAGGAACTAGGAGTAGAATATAGAAGGAGGAGCAGATTATAGAAGAAGGAAGGGTGGACATAATTCATGATACATGCATGTATGGAAATATGATAGTGAAATCTCATTAATTTCTAAAATTAATATGTTAATAATTATAATTCAAAAATAAGTCTTTGATCATTAGCAGTACTCAGGTACTGATAACTATATTTTTTTTATTGAATCCAGGAATGTTCTACCACTGAGCTACATGAGTTACATCCTTAGGACTTGCTTTCTTTCTTTCTTTTTTTTTTTTTTTTTGAGACAGGGGTCTTGCTAAAGCTAAATTGCCCAGGTTGGCCTTGAATTTGCAATCCTCCTGCCTCAGTCTCTCAAGTACATGAGATTATAGGCATGTGCCACTATGCCTGGCCTACTGATTACTTTTTTAAGAACAGATTAAATACAACGGTTGAGAACAAAGGAAGTCACTATTTCTAATTAGTATATATATGCTTATGATGATCTCATTTATCAAATGCCTTATTTATACTCCCCACATGGAATATATACTCATAACAAATACTTGAGATATATTACTAATGGCAATTTGCATATACTGAAATTCAGCCCCAGAAAGTTTAAGAAATGTGCACATGGTCATTCTGTTAGAAGCACTGGAGCTGAACCAACTTCTTATTGAGAAAGTCTTGCTTGCATTCACAAATATCAGTCTATTTTTATCCTTCTGACAGTAGTAAGAGGAGTAGATTCACATCTTTTCCAATCTCTCTTTTTGGCTCCAAAAAATATGCTTTTTCCATTTCACCAATACTATCTCTCTGGTAAACTTGCTTTTTCAAGTTTTTTATACAAGCTAAGGAGAAGGTGAAGGTAGTATCCTGAAATAACTGTAGGTTCATGGGAAAGTGTGAGGTGAAGGAGATTTAGGACATTGGTAAATTGGTGAGAAAGAAGGAGTGGGTACAACTGAATAAGAAAACACCATAAGAAGGTTAACGACAAGAGAATATGGGATACTTTGAGATACCAAGAACAGACTGACAAAGGGACATACTTTCACACAAAAGAATACATCCCTTTTCCTCCAAGGCCAGAGGGCAGAGGGTACATATGGATATGATTGTTATAATTAAGTTTAGGGGTGTGGTGGAGGGAAGTTGTTGGGGTTCCCAACTGAGCACCTTTATCTTCCTTGAGACAAAGTATTACAAATAAAAGATCAGAGAGAGGTTAAGGGAGAATGGTATATTTTTAAACCAACTGCCATGGAAAGTATGGACAGGAGTTGTCTAAGAGTAAGCAAAAAGTTAACTAGCAGGGGAAAACTAAGTCTAAACACTACCTATTTTTAGTACTTCCAAACTTCAGTAGTATAGCAAACCTCAAAACTGACCCTAATACTCCCCTCCTGCCAGTATCCATTCCCATAAAAAAATGTGACATCACAACTTTTTCCATGAAAAGATGAGAACCTATGTCTCCACTCCCTGAACCTTGGCTGATTATGTGATTTTTTTTTTTTGGCTAATAAAATGTGGCATAAATGACTCTGGACCTGTTCTGAGTTTAGGCTTCAAAAGATCCTAAAATCATATACTTTCCCTTCTGGAACACTACTATTACCATGTGAACAAGCCCTACTCGATAGATGATGAGACACATGAGGCCTAGTTACCCTTCATGCCCTACCTCTTCATTACTCCTGCTGATATCCAGCTAATACCCCCAAACAGAGACATCCTACTGACCAAAAGCTGGTTTGGGGAAGGCCAGCCAAGGCCAGAATAACTCCCAGCTAACACACACTAAATTGCCAACTCTCAGAAGCATGAGGTAAATACAAGGTTGTTCTTATATGACATTTTTAATAATTCCAGTCATTGAGTTTTGGGGTGTTTTTTGGGGGGGTGTTTTTTAATGCAATAACAATAAATAATACAGGATTTATGTGGTTTTTCCCCAAACACCTAGCAGCCTTTGAACAAGTTTGATGTATGAATAGCTCAATTCATTAAGTCATTATCTTAGACTCTTCCAGAAGTAGGCAACAGGGCACAGGTATAAAAAGAATAAAGAAGTTACTGAGAGTGTTTTTAAAGTGATCGACCATGAGGTCCAGACAGGAAAGGAATACGAATGAATCCATGTATGGACTAATAGTATCAGCTAAAGTTAGGGAGGGGAGAATACCGGGACCAAAGTCTTAAACATATGCTTCAACTTCTCAGACTTGTCCCAAAGAAGAAAAAATTATTCTAAATCTAAACTGCCCATTATTTATAAACTTCCACTTTAATTGAAATCAAGTGATTAATTTAATATGTGTCTGAACACTGTAACAAGTGTTCCTAAAAGACATGGATTTTATAAAAAAGATACATGACACTTGAAGAATCAGTGACATACTAAACATATCCAAGTTAGCATATTATGATGAAAATGTCATTCATTTGAATGCATTTTTCAGGGAACATATTAGTCTTAGCTTGCCTTGAAAAGAACACATTATTTCTGCCTCCTGAAAATAGGGAGAAAGAACAGTGTGCTATTTTATGAAATCCTTTCATCTGCATATGAGAAAGAAGTCAAAAGATTTGTAATTTGCTGCCCATAAGCTTCTCAAAATCTTACTTCTGAAATAAATTGGATTTTACATTCTTTACCCAACCACAGTTGTCTGTTGATAAGTATGTTTATATGCTTTATTTTTCTGCATAATATTTTTCCAGCATCACTGAAAAATCGTGTACTATATTTCCAAAATGTACTTCCAAAAATGAAAAGAAATATAACCTCAAGTTAATACCCCAGAAGATTCTCTCTGATAACTATCAGTAGTGTCATCTATCTGACATTGTTCAATATACAAACCTCCACCCTGTATGCACAACAAAATTAGTTAGGCAGTCACAAAATTCACCTCCTACAAAACGGCTGGTATTCATATTATGAATGAACCAAATGCATTTCCTGTAGAGAAAGTCCTCCTTATATTCCAAAAGTACCAGTCTAATTTTATTTTTTCTAGAAATAGGATAGAGATACTATGGGTTTCTCTAACATAGTATCTCAGACTGTTTCTCTTCATCTAATTCTCTTTATCTCTAGCTCCATATCTCTGCTTCAATCTCTCTGGCTCAGTTGCTACACACACACACACACAAACACACATGGAGGTATAGTAAAAAAGGTAATTATTAAATGTTCACAAATCTCAGTTTCAATAAGAAATTACCCTTAGATCATGTGTTAGTCTTACGACATTTTATAAACTATACAGATATCTTTGCCCCAATCTCAGAGATACTAATTCAATGTCTAGAAGTAGATGCCAGGAATCTCATCCTTTAAGTTTCCCACCATATATTCATGGCCGATCAGGATTGAAACTTATGTCCTGTTGGTATAAACAGGCTATCATGTCCTTTGCTACACTTCAAGGTTAACTCCCTCAGATATTTCTCTCTTTGGTTGGATACCTACTAAAAGAAGAGCTCAACAAGCAGGGCCTCTAGATAGATTCTCCTACTCTTAAAGAATCTGTCTTTCAATAAAAACTCCACTCTCACAGACATAACCTTGGCAAAAGGAAACTTAGGTCTGCTTCACTATTCACTAGTAGACACTTCCCTATCCCATCCTTTCAACACATAATAGAAAAAAAGGGGGGGAGCTAACATTTACTAAGCACCCCAATTTTTTTCCAAAAGTAAAACAAACTCTAAGTTTACACATAATTTCATTTGATTTTTGCAATAATCCTACAAATTAGGTATCATTAACCCCAAATCATGTATGAGGAAAATGATGCTCAGTGAAGACATATAAGCCACTCACAATGATATAGCTAGCATAGAGCAGAACATGGATCCAAAGAATGTTGCCACTGACTGACATTCATGACAATACCCTGGTATTCATAGCCTCTGAACATATATACACATTCAGATTACCAAACAAGAATTTTATTTATTTTTGTAAACATTGCATATTGTCCTGCAAAGAGTATTCATATAAGAGTGTAAAACTCAGTTTTCTAAGTCCAGCTCTTTCCCTTGTTAGCTTTTGTGGCCTTTGCTAACATTCATAAATTTTGTGGGCCTCATATTTCTCATCTACTAAATAAAGGTAGGGTGTGATGTGATATGGAAGATTTCCTGTTACTCTAAAATATCTATATTTCTTCTATTCCTCTGAATCACTGCAATTACAATTTAGGCTATATTGCAAGCATCTGCTACTTTTAGAACATGTTCTTCCTAAATGCAGAATAACACTGAAATAGTAAGTCTTCATCTTCACTAATATTATATGAAAAGTTTGTCTCACCTCCTGTTGTCCATAATCCATGGTTTAGTACTGGTCAATAACTGTCAAACTCAACATGTGTGAAATATCTCAATTCACTCACTTATTTCAAAATGCATCCCAATTCAGATGTCTATTGCCAACTTTGTGTTTGTAATGCATGTGGGAGGCAAGTTACTGCAGAGTTTCTGCTTACAGAAACACTTCTTGGAAAAAGATTTATGTTTTTTCAAGACTGCCTGAGCTTGAATGCAGTGCCTTGGGAGAAGGTCTCATTCACATCAAAAGCATATTCTAAGCAGAAGTTCAAGAATTTTGAAAGGAAATACAATATAAATACTCATGTGAAATACACAGAAATGTTTGATTAGAAAAAGCACTGCAACAAGAACCAAGAGGTTTAAATTTGAGTTCAAATTCATCTACTGCCTATTTGATGTTGGATACATTTGACCTTCCAGACTTCAATTTCACCTATATAAAATGATCCTCCAAAGTAATCTTTGAGCACAAAATGGGTGTACTTGAATAGTCCTACAGTCTTCTAGATTTCCCCAGTCTCTTCCTATTCTCCTCTCTATTCAAATCTCCAAAACCTTCTCTGTTTCCTATTTCACTAAGGAAACAACAGTCAGAGGAAAACGTGCACAAACTTCCCACACTACATTTCCCCATTTGCCTGCATTTATATTCATATGCTCTGACTTCTCTGTTACAGTTAAAGAATCCAAAATAAGAACGATCATTTAATGTGTGCATTGGATACTTATTGCAAAGGGTTTTAGTCTTGCAAATATACTTTCCCCCTGAATCATACATTTATCTTTGCTGCTAGACTGTTTCCATCACCATATAAACTTGTTCTCATATTCTATGATCTCTTTTCTTTTTTTTCTGTTTGAATATATATCATTGCATATATTTAAGGTATAAAATATAATGGTACAGGATACATGTGGTTACTATAACAAAGCACATCTCACATATTTACCCATTTGTGTTTTCTCTTCATGGCAAGAACAGCTAAAATATACTCATTTAGAAAGAATCCTGAATACTAACACAATGTCTTTTATTTATAACCCTCATGTTGTAAATTAGCTCTTGAGACTAGTTCATCCCACATATTGCTATTTTGTAACCTCTGACCTACATCTCTTCATTTCTTCCCCCTAATATTGCCAACGGCAATCAGGTTTTATTCTCTATCCCACATATTTTACTCTTGTTTTTAGATTCTACATATAAATAAGATCATGCAATATTTTTCTTTTGGTTTCTGTTTTATTTCACGTAGCATATCCTCCACGTTGATCCACGTTATGGCAAATGAAAGACGTCCTTCCTTTTTAACACTGAATGATATTTCAATTTCCATGTGTGTATGCTACAGTGTTTTTACCCATTTATCCATTAAGGGACACTTAAGTTGCTTCCATATCTTGACTATCATGAATACTGCTGCAATGAAACTGATAGTGTAGATATTTTTAAATGGTAGTGATTGCATTTCCTTTGAGCATATGCCCAGAGGAGAGATTGCTGGGTCTACTTGTAGAAGTTCTACTTATAGTTTCTTCAATAACGTACATAGAGTTCCTTATCAATCTACATTACCATCAATAGAGCACAGGTGTTCCCCTTTCTCCACATCCTTGTAAACATTGATTATCTCTTTTCATAATTGCCTTCCTGACAGGTATGAGGTAATATCTCACAGTGAGTTCGATTTGCATTTAATTGATAATTAATGATGCTGAAAACCTTTTTGTATACCTGTTGACCATTTTGATGTCTTCTTTGTAGAAATGTATATTCAGATCCTTTGTCCATTTTTAATCAGGTCCTTTTTCTACTATTGAGTTACATGATTTCTTTATAAATGTTGGATATTGATTCCTTATTGGATACATCATTTGTAAATGTTTTTCCCAATTCATAGGTGGCCATTTGATATTTTGCAGTGCACCATCCCTCAGGAATCCAGAGACTCTTTTCTTTACTTACAAAACTCTAACACTTTTGGCCCCATATCTGTCTCCAGATACCTCCCAACTTTCTTTATACCCAAGATTCTCCAATGAATGGTCTATATTCTCTTCCAATCTCTTCCCAACAGAATAAATGATGATTTCCTCATATTTTTTCTTGTTCTACCTCTTACCAGAAGTGATAGAGTTGAACTACTCCATTCTTCCCTTGACTCGCTGACATCATGCTGTCTGATTTCCCTCCTATTTCAATGGTTGCTCCACATCAGAGCTCAATACCAACTACTATGTCTAATCCCTATCCCATGATGTTAAACATCATTCATATGCTAACAACTCCCATATTTATATCTTCAGTCTAAACTTATCTCATGGACACCAGATTCATATATCCACTTGCCTTCTCAATATCTGGAAAGACAGTATAGTGTAATTATTGCTATAGGATGTGAGCTTTCCCTGCAGGTCCCAGACAATGATTGAATAGAACAGTAGTATAAGAACTCACCAGTTTTGACCAGCATAGGACCACTTTTGGTTTACCAAGACTTTCTCAGAGCACATCCCAGTTTGAAGCAACTTTCTGCTGAAGGTATCCCAAGCTGGGCCTGTCAGCTAACAATGCTCCTTTACTAAATTTTCACCTCAAGGGAGTTAATTGGTGTGTTTCATGACTGCCCCAAAGAATGGGATATTGCACTCAGAGACATCAGTATTAGAAAAGAAGTCCTCTTCTTCGTAAGGCTGTGTTTTTGTTAGGGAACCCTCCTTTAAAATTTGAAGTTTTAATCATTTAACTTTTTCCCTTTGTTCCACTTGCCCTAGGAGCAGTAGGTACTTCCTTTATTGCTACTTCCATAATACTTTAGAATTCATTTTTAACCCCTTCAGTTAGTCAGCTGTTAATAACTTTATAACTAGTAAAAATATGCAAAATGCTCTCTGTTCAAATAAATGGTGTTTCTGTTCCCTGATTGAACTCTCCCAGATGCAAACACGGTCAAATGACTTCCTTTTATGGAAGATGAAGATTTAACTTTCTTATAGCTACCCTGTACCACATAGCATATTTTGCCTTATCCCCAACATTAGTTACATCATATTACTATTATTTCATGATTCAATTCAATGTTTAAGTTATCCTATGTTAAAAGCTACCCACAATACAACCTGATGATCTATTATTTGGTAATGTTTACCTCCATGACTAAAAGGTAATTTTTGTTTGTATTTATAGTTAATAGTTATCTTGATTTCTATTCATTATAAATTTCTTCAACCTACCTGACACTCTCCTTTGATCTTATAAATATCCTCTCAATACATTCAAACACACTTTGTATCTTATTATTATTATCATCTCTCTCAAGACTTCTTTGCAGAGCCTTCTGACCTCCTCCAATGATTCTAATTATTCTCTAGGCCAGTTGATTAGCAGTTGCCTAAGGAATTCCTACTACTAGTCACCCTGGAAATTTTCTTAGTCACCTTGATGTGTGCTAGATCTTCTATTTATACCTATTTTAAACAGACTTGTCTCTAATGAAGAGTACAGCTGCTGATAAACAATGTACATCAGTATAATAAGTTTCAAAGCTAAGAGAAAGATGAAGTATGTAAAGATTTTAGGTCAAGTCAAGGGAGAATTAAGGAAAAATAGAAAAACAAAATGACAGGTTATAATGCAACTTTTGGGTCCATATGCATATGTCATGTTTTTCAATGGGTAGTCCACAGGAGCCTGAATAACAGGAGGAATCTACCAGATGCTCACAGATTAGAAAAATAATTTGTAAGACTGTGGGCTGCTCTATTGAATTATGTGCTTAGATTATGTCCAGAGCAGTAATACCATGGATGTAATAAGAATGTTTCTAATTTAAATTCATTATCTTGAATCTGCAACAATGTAATGAACCTTAAAGCTTCATATATATATATATATATATATATATTTTTTTTTTTTTCTTTTGTACCTTGAGACATTGGCCATGACTATACAATGAAAATTATTGTAAGGATATATATGCTACTTTAATAACTGAACTAACTTTTAAGAATTGATTTCAAAACTCTTTCGAAATGAGAGTCATAGAGAGGAACATTCTAGAGTCAAAGGAAAAAGAAGAAAAAAAAAAAAAAACAAGCAATAAGAGTAGGATGAGCAGGCAAAAATGCCAAGGAGAAAGAAAATTGATAAAGCACAATTCACCAAATAGGACATCATGTTATTCGATACAAGGAAAAAGACAAGCTAATTGCTTCATATTTAATTACAAGTCTGATTCAGAAAAGTGGAGAGAACCATAAATTGTATTGACCAAGAAAGAGGAAATATATAGTTGAAATACATGACCCAAGTTTCTGATTTAATCGTGCTGAAATAAAAATGAAGGTAAAATAATAGTGTTAACCAGAAAATTATTTTAGAATTTAGAAGTTAGTCTTTTAAAACTAAACATTGTTCTCCAAAAACTGTTTAGACTTAGCTGCACCACTTTCCTTTGTTATTAAAGAAACCACCACAAGAGAGTGCTATATCCAGGCCGCATTGCGGTTCCCCAGTTCCCCTTCATTCTCTCCCAGCCACCCACACCACCACCGCCAGGCAACAGCCCAGAGCTAGCTCTGATTTTCCCGCAGAGCAAGTGAGTCTGCGCGGAACTTCCAGCCCACAATTAGGCAGTATCCTTTGACGTCCAAGAATTACATAACGTTTTATACGCGTTATTACAGCGGTTCACAACCCTGTTTGTGCATTAGCATCATTGGGATGCTTTAAAAAAAATGGTGATGCCTGAAGAATGTCTCAGAGTAGGGCCGGTATCAATATATTTTAAATCTTCCTCAGAGAGGCTGTGCTGGATGAGAACACCATGTAACCCAGTCTCTGGGTATTATAAAACAGTACTAAGGAGCTTAGGAGTTCGCATCCGTGTGAATACCTCTTCCTTGTATTATGCAGTTGTTTCAGGTGACCTTATAATGAGGGAGACATTTGAATCATCTTTCTGTGGCTATTCGTTTTCTTCAGTCTAATATTTAAGGTTAGCTGTCTATATAATTTTTATCTTATTTACTCTCACCTGGGAACTTGAATGCTTTTAAAAGGGGAAAATGCCATTTTATTATTATCTCTAATGAATTATTGCTAGGCAACCTTTACCAGGGAACACATTGCACACTGTCATTTTATAGCACAGTGTCGCAGACACTACTTTACTGCAAAAAGCAGAGATGCAGAACTTCATATGACCAATGATCTAGTTAACAAGAGGGTATCTGCTGTTAACTCAGATCTCACCCTTTTGGTTTTAACTTCACGGATGCTACAAAAATAAAATGTTTTTGAAACTCTTAGTGAGTCAATCTATGCTGCAATTAAAGGTTTATCTTCAAAGTCATTCAAAATAAAAATCCAAAATCCAGATTTTTCACAGCTAGGAAAAGGAGAATAATACTAAGGTAGTTTGGGCAAAGATAACAATCTGGTTTACCTAGATTATCTATTGTACTACTTATTAGTACATACTGCTTGGTAGGAGGCTTTGTAGTCAGACACATGTGGTTTAAAATCCTGATTTTAAAACTCATCTATTTGCAATGAAAGCAAAATAACATCTCTGAACTTCTGTTTCCTCGTGTCTAATAAAGGGAGTAATTGTTGTATCACAGAGTTGTGTGAATGAAATAGGGCAATGAATATTGAGAAACTGCCATGCTGATAGGGGGTGGCTCAATAAGAACCTGTTAGTATTACAGACTGTACTATTAACTGCCATTTCAATGTCTGGGATGTTCTCAGCCGTTCCAACTGACGTTGTAGCTGACCATTGCTAGCTTCCTAGGCAAGTCCAGGGTGGTTACTACCTGATGGAGAGCCTTACCCTCATTATCCCTGTTTTTCCCTTGGCTGCTATTCATAGTCTCCTCACAAACCACCCTTCACAGGGTTTAATCAAGATGCATCAGGGAAAGAACAACCAGAGGGCTTCAAAAACCAGTGAAACAAAGTCATGTTGAAATGTTAATGGGGTCATGTTCAGCGTTTGCACATCTCTTAGAATTCTTTAGCAAATGGATTTTCAATTAACATTTCTCTGTCAGATTGGGATGAGTCTGTCTAATAGAATTCTTGTGACCCTTTCTCATCCAAAAGCAAGGGGAGTAGAAACATAAAATCAGAAATATAAATTATATTATATTGAAATTACATGTTTATTTTAAAATTTACTAACTTGCGACCAAACTATCTGGGTTAGTCCCTCACAAGCAGTGTCTTTGTGCTCTTATCAAGCTTAAGGATTAGTATCAAAGCAATGCAAATGAAAACAAGATTACCTATCCATCAAGTTAGCCAAGTATGAAAAGTACAGAAAATATCCAATGATGGTTAGAATCTGACATTTTCTGGACTACGGCTCAACAATATGTTCAAGAAGCCTTAAAGATATCTATGACCTTATAGGTAGCAGTTCCCTTCCCAGGAATTTGTCTAAGGGGAGATTTAAGGGATGTTTAAATTATAGTTTCAATGTTATTGACGCAGTGTTTTTTATAACATAATATAATACAATGGAATAACTATAAGACTAACAATAGAGGATTGGTTAAATAAGGTACAGTATACACATATGATAAAGTAATATAGAGTAAGTAAAACTAATAATAAGAGAATATTTCCTGGCTTTGCCAAAATATTTATACAATATAGTAGCAGATCACAAATAGTATGGTGTTATTGTTATCATAAAATAATACAATCAAATTATTCTGAAAATCTAGAGCGTATACTCTAAAATGGGAACAATTTATCTTTCAGTCATGAAATTATAAGGGATATTATACACTTCTGAATTCTTTAATTTTTAAAGTGAGCATGGACAACTTTATTCAATTAAAATTTAAATACTGAAATTTTCATATACAGAGAAAACTATAAACAATAATGAAATAGGCATTCTGATAAACATTATCAACTATAGTTATTAATATTTTGCCTTATGTGTTTCATTATTTATTTACTTATTTGTTTATTATTTTGTACTGGGGATTAATCCCAGGGGCATTTAACCACTGAGCCACATCCCCAGCCAGTTTTATGTTTTATTTTGAGACAGGATTTAGCTATGTTGCTTATCTCAGTAAGATTCTGAGGATGGCTTTGAACTTATGATCCTCCTGTCTCAGCCTCCAGAGCCACTGGGATTACAGACATATGCCACCACATCTGGTTTTCCTTTATTCTTAAAAAAGATATTATAGTAAAAAATCCCTCTTCCCATTCTCTACTGCCTTTTGCTTCCCCAGAGACAAGCAATATCCTCAAAGCCAATGTGTATCATTCTCTTGGGTGATATAATTTTGTCTTGACATATAGATTAAGATCGTTATTATTCTGTTGTTTTAAATTTTTATACAGATGATGTCATCATTATCACCAGAATCACCATAATGACCATGATCACTTTAGCTAGGCTTTATAAGCATCTTCACTTACATGAACTTATTCCACTGTAATACACTCTCCCACTACACGTACTGTTTTGCAACCTGATTTTTAAAATCTGCATAACTTTTTTACACAGAATAACAAAGTATTTATATTTTATATAATGAAATATTATTGTTCTAAGCCTCTTAAAAATTACCTTTGCTTCCAACGGTTTATCTCCAAAGTGACTTTCCCAGAGGGGAACTTTCAGCTCAAAAGGTACTATTAGTTTTATAGCCTGCTGCATGTTTCAGGATGCTCACCAATTGCCAGTGATCCAAGAAAAAAATCAGTGAGATCAGATCTTTATAGCTCAGTTGGTCAAAATTGACTACAATAAATTTTATATTTTTGGTGGCTTAATAGCTATGTAAAGCTACATTAAAATGATTCTAAGTTGCACTTACATAATTGCTATTGAAGAATATTAATGACAATTATTAATTATTGCTATTGTTAATTTATTATTTTATTATTGCTAATTACCACTATTATTATTTTTAATTATTTTATTTTTGCTTTGCATCTTTAAACTATGTGTTCACTTATTGATTATACACTCAGTGGTTTTTTATCTGTGATCCTAGTCATATCATCAACCTCAATGTGCTTATTTAAAATCTAGGATTAAAAACATTTTGATATATATGTATAACATGTATGCCAACAAAATATTTAGATAATTAACACTCTTTTCATAGAATGTGTGGGATTGTGTAGCTACAAATATAATGTACTTATATTCTTGGTTCTATGAGTGTGATGGTTAATTTTGGTTGTCCACTTGATGAACTTGAGGGATGTATGGAAATTTGGTACCTAGAAGTGGGACAATTATTACTATAACTGAAATGGTGTGGAAAAGCCTTTGGAATTGGTTTGCTAGAGGATTTAGGGAATATTTGGAGAAAGAGACTAGAGAAAGTATAGAATGCTATAAACAGAGCTTAATGGGAAATTGTGGTGAGGGCTCAGGAGAGAAGAATGCTGATAGGAATGTGGACAGGAAAAGTTATGCTTATGACATTTCAGATGGAAATGAGAATTCTATTGGAAATTGAGCCACAAAACCTTTTCTCTTTTTAAGTTGATCATCGCAGATATTTGTAATAGTGATGGACAGCTAGCTAACACAAGACCATGTTCTTATACTAAGGTAAAGAATTTTGCTGCATTTTGTCAATGCCCTGAGATATTGGTGGGTTGCTGAGCTAAAAGGTGATGGACTAGTTTACCTGATAGAGAAATGTTAAAAATAGCACAGCATTCAACCATTGGCACATGTATTACTAGCTGCTTTTAGCCAGATTCACAGTAAGAATTGGGTGCCAGGAGGAGCAGAGTAGAAAGATTTGAAAAATCTATAGCATGGCCAAAAAAGGAGCATATATAAAGGTGCAGTCAAGGAAGGTGCAATTGCTAAAGAGAGTAGCCCCATTAAAACATAAACTGAGTGTTATGCAGTGGAACAACAGGAAAGATGCTTTGAGAGTATCAAGGAATCTGCAAAGCAACAGTCATCACAGGCCCAAAGATATAGAAATACAAGTTCAGTTTTCAAAGACTTTCCAGCGCACAGTCTTTTGAGAAAAGACATGGGTGTCCTGGTTGCCCAGGGCCATCTAAGCCAGCAAGGCACTTAGAGGCTACTATAGTTGTGGTTCAAGAGACACCAGGTACAGCTTGTGCTGGCAACAAACCTTGGCATCGTCAACATGATGCTAATTTTGCAGGTATACATGATGCAGGAGTTATGGGGTCATAGAGGATTCCACCAGGACTTCAAAGGAGAGCCTGGGAGGTCAAGCAGTTTGTGGCAGAATCAGAGTCCCTACAAGTCATCCTTTCCATGGCAATGTATAGAGCTGTGATAGTAGGGGCCAAAGATACAATGGATATCCCAGGAATTAAGAGATGTTAGGAACATGGTTCTGCTACCAAGGAAAACTGCAGGGACTGTACAGAGTCAGCCTTAAACACTGACCATATAAGCTGTAAATAGCAAGAGTATAGAGGCAAAGCTGGTGAAGCCCTTTGAAGTCCACACCCTGCCACAGTGTGCTCTGGATACTGAAGTTGGAATTGCAGTATTTAATGTTTGCCCTGCTGGGTTTCAATCTTGTTTTGAACAGATCCTTCCTTATTATTTTCCTCTTAATTTCTTTTGGAATAGGAATGCTTATCATGCACCTGTCCCCAGCTTTGTGTCTTAGAAGTACATAACATCTTCTAGATTTTTGTTGGGGATCAAGCTTGAGTTTGCCTTGAGCACAGAGAAGACTTCAGATTTGGACTTCAAAGCAATACTGAAAGTTAGGACTTGGGGAATGCGAAGATAGGATGAATGTAAGACATCCTAAACCTTTGGGGCCCCAGTGTGAAATGCTAAAGTTTGGATCTGAAATGTCCAACAAAGGTTCATGTGTTAAGTGTTCACTCTCTGTATTGTCTCTATTAGGAGGTGGTGGAAACTTTCAAGTTGTGGAACATAATCCCAGAAACTCAGGAGGCTGAGGCAGGAGGATCACAGGCTTAAAGTCAGCCTCAACAACCTAACAAGGCCTTAAGCAACTTCGTGAGACCCTGTCCCAAAATAAGAAATAAAAAGGGCTTGGGGATTAGCTGAGTGGTAAAGCACTCCTGTGGTCAATTTCCAATACCACCCTCACCACGTCAAATATTTAAAAAGGTGAAATTTAGTGAAGGTCTTTGGTTCATTAGGGGCAGACTCTTGAAAGGGATTGTGGAGCCTTTTCTTTTCCTCTCTACCTTTTTTATTTCTTTTGGCCATGAGGTGACCAGTTTTTTTTCTGTCACACACTCCCACCATGATAGGTTATCACAGGTCCAAAACCATAGAGCCAACTGATCATGACCTGGAACCTCTAAATCTCTGAGTAAAAAGTAAACCTTTTCTCTTTTTAAGGTGATTTTCTCCAATATTTGTGAGTGCTGAAAAGCTGGCTAACAAATAGATTAGCATTTTTCTTCTGGAAGAAAAATTCCTATTGATAGGAAAGAGTGGAATATTCATACACAATATTTTATAGCATGGTAAATTATATATATATATATATATATATATATATATATATATATATATGTTATATATCCCCATACAAGACACATTTTGTGATTTTAACTTCAGAAGCTGGGTTTGATTCATAAAGCCTCCCCAACTGTAAATGATAGGAATCTATGTAATAACCTAATAACTAAAGCAAAATGAGAACTGCACTTATCCCTTTACATTCAATTCAACATCAATATCATCCCTATTCTTATTAAAGTTTTAAGGTCAAACGTTACACTTGATTTTTGTTGACTTTATTATTGCCTTTAGTTTTTTTTCTTTTTTCACATGTGCCAGCACCTGTCTTACAATACCTATTTCTACCTGACTTCTTAGATCAAGTCATCATATGTGACTTAAAACTTTAAAAGAGAAGCATGGGTAGCAGTAGTTTGAGAAGAAACTGAGAGGTAATGGAGGAAGTATTCACAAGACAGATCATTTTCAGAAATGAGGATGACTGGCTTCCTATGAAATAATAATTTTGCAAAAAGGGATACAAAAATGTGAAGAAGATATTTAAACAAGAGTATAATAAGTCCTTATTAACTAAGTTTTTAAGCAAACATGATTTAAACTCACAAAAATGTGATAAAAGAATGTTTTTATCCTACAACTCAGATATCCTCAGGTATAAAAGCCTTCTTCTTTTGTAGTTTTAAAGAAGACAGACAAAGACTGTAATGTGGGAATTTGTTTTTAGACTTTATCACCTATGATATGTTGTATTAAAGTAGGATAATTTTGCAAGAAATAAATTTTTGGTGTCTGCTACTGGCCTAGAGTAATACAATGTTGAATCTTATTTAGTTACCACTATCTCTTTACCTAATTCCTAGTTTTGAGTTTATCACTCTGCTCTTATTTAACTAGATTGACATTTCTAACCAGTGGAACCTAAAACTCTTCTATGTTAAATAATTCATTTTGTAAGAAGAACTTTGGTTAAAGATTTTATCCTGCAAAATTTCACTTTCTAAGGACCATTACTTTGTCATTGTTGTTTTTTAATATTTTTTTAGTTGTCAATGGATCTTTTATTTATTTATATGTGGTGTTGAGTATCAAAACCAGGGCCTCACACATGTCAGGCAAGTGCTCTACCACTGAGCCAAAACTCCAGCCCCTGGACCATTACTTTGTATGTTAACATGTATATTTCATGTTTTTGATTTAGAGAGATTCTTCCTTATAACAATAGAAGTCTAAGCTTTGGAAATGTAGTAGAACCTAGAATGGAGAAATAAGTCATTCAAAAAATATATATTCAAATTCACACATGCAAACACATATATGCACACTAATTTCACATTCCCATTTCTTCAGTATGTCTTTTGTTAGTTTGTAATTTTACATTTAATTCACAATTGATGATAGTATATTTTTATGGAGAACAATGCACTGTTTTGATATATATGTGCATTGTAGAATGATAAAATAAAACTACTTAACATATCCATCACCTCAAATACTCTGTTTTTATAGCTCATTGAATCTCAAATTATGAAATTAAAAAAATTAAAACTTTATTTAGTTGTGAATGGACACAATACCTTTATTTTATTCTTTATTTTATTTATTTATTTTTATGTGTTGCTGAGGGTTGAACCCAGTGCCTCATGAATGCTAGGCAAGTGCTCTACCACTGAGCTCCAACCCCAGCCCCAAATTATGAAATTTTTATGCTTTTTCAGTTATCTTGAAAGTTATCCACAGAGGATGAGAACACAGGCATAAAGGTTAAAAGCATGTGTTGTCAAAGATGGAATCCCAGCTCTTCCTATTAGCTGTGTGACCTTAGAGAAGTTACTTGACTCTCCTTGCCTCAGTATAGCAATCTGCAAAATAAAATTATTACATTACAGTACCTATTTCTGGGGTTCTTAATTGAGGATTAAACGACTTAATAAGTATAAAACTTTTGAACAGATGAGGCAAAGAGTAAGTGATCCTCAATTCTCAAGTCTAGGAGTATTTATACAGAATCATCTCAGATGTATCTATATACTTTCATTAGACTTTGTGGTGTGTTCTTCTTCCTTTTATTTATTTATTTTGGTGGTGTTATTTCATGTCTTTTTATGTCAGAATTATCAGCAAGGACTTGAAATTTGTTCTTTAATCCTTTTTTATCTGGAGAGTAAGATTTGCATAAATTTCCTCCTGTGAGTACAGTGTTATTAGTTGAATTTGTTAACAAGAATGCTAGCCACTAAATTCCCATTTGCATTGCTTATTTCCTGGATTGTTTCTATTGCTATGCCTGTTTCCTTAAACATGTATTTGTCTTCTTTCTAACACCCACAATTTTGTCCTGACATTTAGTTGCTCTGGGGTTTGTTCATTAACAACTGTCAGAATTTAATCTCACTGTCAAAACACACAAAGAAAATTTAGTCTGCACAGAAGAAGGTTCAGAAACAGGAGATATTTAGAAACAGGAGTGAAGTTCTTAACAACATCTAACTTTGATGTTCTTGTCTTTGAATTGTGAGGTTTCATTCAAGATGGAGGTCAGAGACAAAATATGAGAAAATAGAATTAGATTATGTCTCACTCATGACCATTTCCCTGCTACTTACTAAATCTGGGAGTACTGAGGAAAAAGTTGGAAGAATGTACCTTCTATTATTTATTTATTTTATTATTATTATTATCCACATATAGCAAGATGAGCACTGTTACATGCTTTGTGTATTAAAAACATTTCCATTTTTCACAGGTCAAAACTGAGATTATAGAAATTAAGTTGTTTGCCCAAAATCATGCACCCCTGTAAGGAATAGTGTCATAATTCAATCACTGGTTATGCTTTTTAATCCACCGAGTAACACTAAAATAAACAGCTTGGAAAATATGACCTGATATCACAGCACATTATATATCCTTTGACATTCACATCAGTTTTTCTTACATATATACAGACATACACACTAATAAAAATACAGACACAAAACCAACTGCCTCAAATGAATTTACTACTATTTTCATATAGATATCTCTCAGCATAAATTTTTAATTGTAAACTTCATTATTTGTTATTTTGTCAAAAAAAGCAATAGCTGCAATAAGACAGTGGATATATAGACTGTGTGTGTATGTTTGTGTATGTGTGTTTGTGTCCCTTCCTATTCCTATCCCCAGACACAGAACACCGAACACTCATTTAGACATTGTTTTCCTTGAAAGCAAGTGTGATTTTTCTTTTCCTATTTTTAACTGAGGAAATGGAAGCAAAATAAGATCACTTAACTTTTTCAAAGACCAGACAATGGTCAAACTAAATGTAATCATCCTCATGGTAAGTTTAGTAGTAAACCTTTACAATATGTACTTCTTCTACTATAAACATACTATGAACTTTTTTCTTAATAAAGTATTATGTCTATGGTGCAACCAAGTTACAGTAAAAATTGTTTTGTCTTTGGGAAAGTAAATATATATCCAAGTTAATACTGAATGGATAAACAGTTTCATGTATAAATGGCTACATAAAATAACTCCTTTACCATATTATTAACATATTGGTTTCACAGAAGCAGAAATAAAGATGTGAAACTAGAGAAAAATATGAATTAAAAACATATTTGAGGGCTGGGGATATAGCTCAGTTGGTAGAGTGCATGCCTCCCATGCACAAGGTCCTGGGTTCATTCCCCAGCACCAACAAAAAAAAAAAAATTGATTTCTGAAACTAAAATGAAATCTTTGTACTAACCATGCAAGTGTGACAATGAAATTATTGCAACTAATAGGGGAAATTTATGTTTTTGACATTAATTTCAATTAATATATAACCAAAGTATAATGAGAGAAAGAGGTTGAGAGAGAAAGAAATTGTATTTGTTCTGTTTGTTAAAAGGGCAGAGGAGTAGATGAGAAGTAGTCATGAATTGGAGATATTTCCAGAAGCCAAAGGTTAGTCAGTGAGCCAGGTTATAGTACCCATATACAAATCTGGTAGCACAAACACATATAGTAACCATACCCAACAGATCTCATTAGGAATTAATGAAGGGGATTGTATATTAATCATCACCTCCTATCTAATTCCTGCAAAACACAGTCTGCCTGAGACAATCTGTGTGACTCATAAGGGTACCTAAGACTTAGGTAAAATATGAAGGAAATATATTTAGTTATGAAAGTTAAGGTTTTATCCACATAAAGGTCTTTCAGTTTATGGCTCTCATTATCATTGACATTATAGGGTATATTCAAACACCTCCATCTCTTGATTGTGGGATGACATAACAATACATCATGCACTTTGATTTATGAAAACTAGGGCAGATAAAGTTATTACATATGAAATTGAATCCTGAGCAATAAATCTCATAAATGGATAGATTTTAGCAAAATGCAGGCCAAATAGTCTGAGAAATTGATGTTTTCAATGACAGGCTACAAGCGTTTGAAACTTTGGTCCAGTTTGCAAATTCTGGGAAATATTTCTTTTACTATAAGAAATCTGGAGCTATAGCTTAAGTAATCCCCACTCCTCAGTGGGCTGCCAAGGCAGCACAGACTTTTTACCATGCAGGGTTTATTTTCAGTACAGGAAAAACAGAACTAACAACCGAGGCTGTCAGAAAAACAGCAGGGGGGGAAACATGATAGAAACATGTTTAAAATCATAAACATCCCCTACTCACTATACAGTTGACGATAAACTGTCCCCTGCAGGGAACAAGATTATTTGAAGTGTGGTTTTCAAAAAAAATGGCTAGATATCATTCCCAGTTGTACTGCTAGTGTTCTAAAATTGATTGCAACAACCTATTTATTGGACAGAGATTGAATTTGGCAGTTGCAATCAGGGTTGCCCAACATCATATAGAATATTAAATAGAGAATGAAAGTCATGAATTTCAAAATAAAAGAAGGAAAGAAGAGGCAGGAGGGAGTGCCAGCTCGTGAACCAGGGCCATATGAGATGGTTTTTGTTTTGTGTGACATAAGCAAACTATTCAAATACTGTCAAAAGAGGAGGAATTGAGAAAATATATTTCCAAATGTAAAACATGCAACCAATCACCTCCATCAACTAAATCAATTCTGTATTAATATAATTGTGATGGCAATTGTTATCAGTAAAGATTGAGGAATATAACAGGAATTAATGGATGAAAAAGCATTGTGGGGGACTTTTCACATATCTGCTTTTGTGTAGTAAGTGCTCTCTTTAACTTAAATATTTAACACTGACCTCTGCTACTTATTCTATATTACAAGTCAATAAAAACAACAAGGATTTCTAAAGATTTTTGTATTTACACTTAATATATGTTTAAAAAGAATGGCTACAGTCATTTTCAAAGACAACCCCAAGTCTCCTCTACTCCAATCTAAGAGAACCAGGATAAGATAAGAACAATCAATTGTCAATTTTTCTATTGCCATAACTCTGTAGTCCTTTTAATCCAGGTTCATTTTGTTGATTTAGCAATAAGGATAGTTCATAAATTAATATTACATAAAAATTATATATAATAAATTATGTATATATTGTGTTATAATAATTGTGTTATTTTGGCTATAGTGTTATAACATGGTGAGAGTGTTCCTAAAAATCACTTCACTATGTATATTGCACAATGAAAATCACAGGGCTTGTGGAAAAATGGTGTTAAGACAACATTTTTAAGTATTGTGTACCTAATGTCATTTGCTCTGTGAACCCTGTAGTTTTTAACTACATGTTTCATATAGCACATTGATTTTTAGGAACATATGTTTTGGAAGAAAGTCACATTTTCAAAACAAGTGTCACAGCAAGAACTCTTGGATATGTATATAATATATCCACCTAGGAAGAAGTCCCCTTTCTCCACCCCAGGATGCTAAACCTAACATGCTCATTCATTCATTGCTTTTATTGAAATAATAATCATATTTGAGTGAACACTAATGTCCCTTCTTACTTGAAACCAAAATACCAGATGGTTATTATATAGATCATATCTTTAGCATGACCCAAGTGTTTCTCTACAGATTTCCTATGAAGTGATATTCTATTGACACAAAATGTTAAGTACCCTAAGCAAAATTGTTTTATGTGTACTCTAAATAAGAAAACAGAAAAGTCTCAGAAAAAAATATGGGTTGAGATTACATTTTTTCCCTAAATCTCTGCTATTTCATCAATTTGGTTTAACATTATAAATGAATCTTTTATCATGATAAACATATTTAGAGTGCAACTGACTTAAAAATACAGTAGTATCCTAGTATCTGTCATTCTACTTTCTGTGACTTCAAGTCACCTGTATTGAACTCTAATTTGAAAATACTAAAAGGAAAATTCCAGAAATAAAAATTTCACGTTTTAAATTATACATAAATTATGAAATCTCTAGTCGTCTTGTTCCATTTTACCTGGGATGCAGATCATCCTTTTGTCTAGTGTATTCATGTTCTATATGGTTTCTACCCATCAATAACTTGGTAGTCATTTTGATTCTCAGATAGACTGTTGTGGTTATCACTGTGCTTGTGTTCAGGTAACCCTTATTCTACTTAATAATGGCCCTTAAATGCACTAATAGTGATGCTGGCAGTTAGAATACACCAAAAAGAACCTGTGAATGCTTTCTTTAAGTACATAGGACAAAGTTCTTGACTTAAGGAAAGAAAAAGAAAATCTTATCCTGATGTAGTTAAGCTTTGTGCAAAGTTTTTGTTAATTTTTTCCTGTGCCTAATTTATAAATTAAAAATTATCATCTGTATGTATGCATAGAAAAATGGTATAGATAGGATTCCATACTATATATAGTTTCGGATATCCACTGGTGGGTCTTGGGATGTACCCTCCTAGGATTAGGGACTGCTACACTATGCTTTACCCTAAAATTTCACAGCAGGAAAGGGGGAGGATGAAAGACTGTTAATACTCAAGATACAAACAAATGATAACTTAGCTTTAAATCCTTAAATTACATTGGGAGAGAGAAAAATTTACCCATATTAACTTTCATAGTTTAAATGGTAGGAGTCTATAAAATTAGTTTTGTTTTATCTTTGCAATTCTTTTCTTTAAAACGAAGGGTAGTTGTTTAAAACAAGTTTTTATGATGAAAGTTGGATGCTCATACTTTGTTGGAGGGAGTATATACAATGGTACATTGAAATACTGACAGCTTGTAATAAAATAAGCATATATCTACCCCATGACCCCAAAATTCTATTCTTAGATTTATGTCCAATAAAAAGAAATGAAAAATATATATCTGTAAAAAGCCTTGTATAAAATGTTCATGCACACAAAAATCAATACAAAGAAGTTTATAGCTTCTTTATTCATAATTGCCAAAACTTGGGATCAATTAAGATGTCCTTTACTAGCTATGGGACATGCAGCAATGGAAATTTATTTAGCACTAAAAAGTGAACTATCAAGCCATGAATAGACATGAAAGATGGGCATGAATGCATATTACACAGTAAAAGAAGCTAATCTGAAAAGGCTACATGTGGTATGACTTCTGTTATGTCAAGTTCCAGAAAAGGAAAAACTATGGTTATAGTAAAATCTATCAGTAGTTGTTAGTATTTGGCATACTGAGGATTGTTAGGGTAATGAAAATACTTTGTATTGCTTTATAATAAGGGATAGAACTCATTATGTATTTATCCAAACCCACAGAATGTACAATATTATGAGTGAATCTTAAGGTAAACTAAGAACTTTGGGTGATTGTGATATGACAATTTAGGTTCATCAATTTTAATAAATGTACCTCTCTAGAGCAGAATTTCAATAATGGGGGAGGCTTTGTTATGTGGTTGAGAGGGCATGAGGCATATGGAAAATTTCTATATCTTTTGCTCACTTTTGCTGCTAACCTAAAATTGCTCTAAAATTAAAGTTTTGAAGACAAAGAATGTTCATAGCAGTTCTATTCACAGTAGCAAAAGACTAAGAATAACACAAGTGCAGATATATGAAAATGGTTAAAAGCTATAATATATTCATACCATGGAATACTACTCAGCAATAATAATAAAGGAACAACATAAAGTAACATGGATGAATCTTGTAGTTATTATGTTGCAGAAAATAAGCCAAACACAAAAAAGTATATACCACATTGTTACATTTATAAGAAGTTGATGCATGGGTAAAACTTATCAATGGTGCTAGGAATTAGAATAGTGGCTGCCTTTGGGGGGAAGGGATTAGCTGAAAATAGTAATAAAGAAACTTTTTGTTATGATAAAAAACATTCTTTATTTCAATCTGGGTATTGGTTCCATGGGTGTTTACATTTGTCAATATTCACTTACCTTGCTTTTAAGAACAATATGTAAATTATATCTCAATGGAGTAATAAATGCTGTCAAAGAAAAATAGCCCAACCTAGTGTCCACTATTATCCTCATGCTACATGTCAATAAATTACTATGACCTACATGAAATCATATATGCAACCCTACTTACTTTAGCAGAAGGTTGTGAGGAGAAATAAAATACTACATGCTTACCTTGTAGATCCTTTAGTACTACTATGAGTTGTCTTGTGTTGCTTCCAAAATGTATATGTTGACACTCTAATTCCATTAGAATATGACTATATTTGGAGATAAAGTAGATAAAGTGATGACTTGGTTAAAATGAGGTCAGTAGGGTGGTGCCCTAATCTAATATAACTGATATTCTTTTAAGAAAGAGACACCAGGGATATACATGCACCTCTAGAGGTATGACCATTTGTAGAGGCAGCAAGAAGGTGGTCAAATGCAAGCCAAGCAGAGACCTTGGAGGAAATTAACACTATAGACACCTTTATCTTGAATTTAAAACCTCCACAAGTATAAGAAAACAAATTTCTATTGATTAAGTCATCCAGTCTGTGGTATTTGTTATGGTAGTTTTAGAAAACTAAAAAAAGGTAGTCAATACATACAATATTTATATGACTATTGTCTATAGTTCACTTTTTGAGATTAGAGATTAAAAGTAAGTCTCTTCTAGACCCTACAACAGGTAGGAAAAATTAAAGGTCTTCTGAGAAAGAAAGCATTGTTTATTAAGAAAACACTTTAAATAGCATTTTGAAAATTATGTAATTCCAAGTACAGAGATCTCATTTATTTCATAATATTTTACACTCAGACGCTATCCCTTGTTAGGGATAAAATAAAATAAATGGGGATAAAATAAGTAAATAGTAAGTTTATAACCAAAAGTAATATTCATATACATGATTAAGTTTGAAACAAATAGCAGTTCTATCCAAAGTCTTGAATCCTTTAACTAAATAAATAAGAAAACCTGATTTGGAACAAATAGTCAACAAGGATTCAAATTTGTCACAAAGTTACTGTGGCTAACTCTGCAAGGATCCTTTTAAAATAGAAATTACTCAATTGGGAGGAGAGAGAATGTAAAGTTGAAGTGTAGAATTATTTATAACTTTCCAAGAAGTCCTGTGTGTATAGCAAACCCACACACTGGCTGAGTTTTGTAAGTACCCTGGAGGGATCTAAATCGTGAGGTCACAACCAACTCAGACATTTTCTGGATCTCTAGATGAAGAGTCAACCTGTCCTGGTTCTTTTCTTTGCAGGAGGGATTAAGCACGAGTTTTATGATAGGGAGAATACCTTGAAGTATTGAAGCAGAAAGTCTATTCCTCAGAACTATGATTCTTAAGCTTTTGGGGAATAAACACCCTTTTGCCCTCACCACACAACACACCATCCCGCCCTGTCCACCTTGTCTCCTTCAGAGGACATTTGATGGAAAAGCAACTTACACTAAGGGGAGAAAGTATTAGGACACAAAACACCATCCCAAAACTGCATTCTCTAGTCCATAGAGGGGCTTTTTCAGAGACTAGAGGATGTGAAGAGGGACTTTTAAGAGCAATAGAAAAAAAAAAAAAGATTTGATCATCCGTGGCCTAATAATATAAGTAAAACTTTAACAACATGCATTTACAAAGAACCTGCTGTGTACCAGGTACTCGTAAGGCACTCTATATGAGAAGAACAACAAAACAGAGCTCCTGAATTTATCCCATAAATCACATCAAATATTATATTCCTAAGAGAAATTAAATACTCATGAACTATTCAGTCCCTTAAATCTTTTTATTTCTCCTCATAACCTCTGGGCACTTTAAGAAAAACTTGATTTTATCAACTTACAATAAAGGAAGTAAGGAACCAAGTTTCAAGGATCTTTTAAAAATATACCTAAATTATGCTAATCCAACATACTTTACTATGTACCCTGTTAATTCGATCCACATTCATTTATTCACTCAATAAACACCTCTTGAGCTTCAGTTGTATAGTCAGGCATTGCATTGCACACTGAGAATAAAAGGGGGAACTTAATGGAGGTTATAGTCAAAGGAAAAAGAAAGAGATACCAGTGGCAACATGCCAAACCCAAGGCATCACCTTTATATATAGCTAAAAATAAAAAGTAACCATTGACCATAAAACTTTAAATTTCAACTTTAAAACTTTCTCATATTATCTGAATACATGTTTTTTTGAAGTATTGTCTATGGGAATGGATGATTTCCTCTAAAAGAAACACTTTATAGTTGAAATCAGAACTGTTAATTGAACCAGCTGTTGGATAATCAAATTGTTCACACTATTCATTTTCTCCCCTGTAAGAGCCCTCCATGCTCACACAGACCATGCAACTTATGATGCCCCCTTGCAGGTAAAGATCACATCCTCATCCAATTCTCAGTATTGGCCATATGACTTGTTTTGATTAATGGAATGTGTAAACACGATTTATGCCATGTTGTGGAAGAGGATTTAAACGTGATTGTGAATTTAACTCTCTCTCATCACTGCTCTTGTCATGAGAACAGATAGGGGTTTTTTTTTGAACCAAGATTTGAGAATTAGAAACATATGCAGTAGAGTGAAGCAGAGCTATAGATTGGAACAGAGCCACAGCTGATCTACAGCCACCATATAACATGAGTAAGAAATAAATGTTTACTATTGTAAATCACCATGATTTGAGAGTTTTTTGTTATCACAGTAAAATAACAGTAAAGCTGACTAATACTTGACTTTTACTTAAATTTCACTTGACATAAATCAGTGTATTTTAAGAAGTCAACACACTAAACTAGAGGCAGAGAGGGAAGAAAGCTTCATTCTTCTTCCACAAGAACCAGCAGACCAGAAAATTGAAAATTAAAATGACTATATGAACCATGTTAATCAAGGTCTGTGCATGAGATTATTAATGGGAATAAACAGTTACTTAATGACTTTTCAACTTTTCAAATTATACCAACTCATCTTTTTTTCTTCAAACATTTGATAAATATATCAAAACATCATGGTATACATATTAATACACACAATAAAATATTTGATATGTAGATATTTTGTCACAGATGTTATAGATGTACTGTTAAATGTTTGATTTTACTAATTTAATATTTAAAAAAGAGTTCTTTATTAATAAATAATTTTATATACACTATAAACCCATAAATACCTGTATGGTCTACAGACCACCTACATAAGAATTTAGATAATTATTAAAAATGCAACTTTATTCTTGTATTAGTTCATTTTAATTGCTATGATAAAACTCCTGAGGCTGAGTAATTCACAAAAAAGAGGCTTATTAGCTGTTTTGGAAGCTGAAAGCTCAAGATTGTGTAGCCTCCTTTGTTTAGCCTCTGGTAAAGTTCTCAGGAGATGACTTCATGGTGGTAGCACACACAAGAGGGTTGATCACATTGTGAGACAGGAATGCAGAGGGCAGAGAAGAGCCATCTTGCTCTTTTAAACAACCCACTCTCATGGGAACTCTCTGAGGTCTCATATTAATCCCTTAGGAGGACAGTGCCCCAAAGACCTAATTACCTGGTGCCAAGACCCACCTCTTAAAGTTTCTACCACATCCCAGCAATACCACACAAAGTTTTCAACACCTAAACTCTGGGGGATATACTCAAATGATGCCCGAATCATAATGACACCTATCCTTCCCAGCAAGCTATATTTTAAAGAAACTAACCAGTTTTTCTAAAGCAATCTACAGTTTGAAAACCATAGTTTCAGTTTTTTGGTTATTGTTCAGATCAGTATTAGTGAATTCAACCATTCCTAGACTTCAACCTATGAGCAGTAGCAATTGTTTTGATTAGGAAACATCTTGAAAATTGAAACAGCATATGGAATGTTGCAAAGCAGAAAGTTCTGCTTATAGATAGAAATTATGGGGCTTGGTATTCTCATTAATAATTACTTCAGGGATGAAAAAAATGAACAGTTCTGGGAAGTTCATGACAAAGGGAGAGGCCTACAATTCTTTGAATAGTTTGTGGAAAAGTGGAATCACTAAATTACTTAGATGTGCACATAAGGTCTTATTCATTTTAATGACCTACCAAAAGCATACTATACATGCTGCCAAATAGAGTCCTTATTCCCTGAGAGTGCCTTCCGGTTGATTTGTGAGATATTTTGTTATTTCTTTAATGATCAAATATAATTCATTCTTCAAATGCACTGCCCTCCTAAATTATAGTCAGGGACCTTGCCTTGCAGAATTTTGAAATTAGAAGGGACCTCAGAGATCATCTGGTTCAATGATCTCATCTAATAGATGAACAAACTGAGACTTCAAAAGACTAAGTGATAGTTTAACTGCAGACCAACTACCAAATTATTCACCACAATCTGAATAGTACTGACAATATTTCTTGGAGCAAGACATTAGAAATGAGAGTCTAGGATCTCTAGACCACAGATCTGTAAAAAAGTTTTATTTCTCAGGAATCCTGAATTCATTCAAGAAATACTGAGCTGCCACTCTGTGCCAGGCACTTTGTTAAGCCCTTTGCATGCAAAGATCAATAAAAGATCATTCCTGCCCTCTAGGAACTTGTAGTTTGGTTGAAAAAAATAGTTAATATGCAATAAATGCTTTCTATATATCAGATACTATTCTAAAACCTTTATGTATATTAACTCATGTAATAATAAGAAGCACCATATGTGGCAGAGACTTATTACTTCCTTTTGCAGATGAAGATACTGAAGAAACAGAGATGTTATGCAAGTTAACTGAAGTTCCACAGCTAGTAAAGGGCTATATTGCTTACCTAGAGTTACTAGAACAAAGTACCACAAACTGGGTGGCTTAGAAAAGAAATATATTTTCTCACAGTTCTGGAACCTAGAAGTCCTAGATCAAAGTGTTAGCAGAGCGAATTATTTCACAGGACTGTGAAAAAAAATTCATGCCTATCTCCTTGCTTCTGGTGGTTTACTGTACTCATCTGCACACCTTGGCTTTATATAAACATTACCCTTGTCTCTGCCTTCATTTTTACATGATGCTTTCCCAGTGTGCATCTCTGTGCCCAAATTTGCCCCTTTTATAAGAACATCAATCATATTGGACTGGAGGCCCATCCTATGTCAGTGTGACTTCATCCTAAATAATTGTATCTACAGTGACCTCATTTCCAAATTCATTCACATTCTGAACTACTGGAGATTGCTAATTTACCATATGAATTTTGAGGTGATAAATGCAAACCACAATGAGTTTAGTAAAGATAGGATTTCATTTCAAACTATCTAGTTCCAGAGTTTGTACATTTAACTACTCTGCTGGATAGGTGCTACAATAAAAGTCTTAAGATCAATATGTACCCAGAAAAGAGAGCAATTAATTTTGTCCAGTGGAGAGTAGATGGGGATTGGAGAAGGCTTTCCAGAGAAGTAATGGTTGAGCTGACTTTTGTATTATTTATCAGATCTCACCAGACAAAAAAAGGAATGCATGAGCAATAGCACAGAAGTGAGGAGGAACTTGGTATACCACCATCTCTTGCCTATGCTATTGCAACAGTCTACTAATTGGTCTCCTTGCACCCATCCTTGTTCCCCTATGGTCAATTATTCATCAGTAGCTATAGTGATTTTTTTCATATAGGCAAGTCAGATCATGTAATTTTTCTGCTCTCAACCCTGCATAGCTTCCCATCATATTTAGAGTAATCCAACATACTTATCAGAGCCACAAGACCTAGTTGATGTAACCTCTAACTACCTTTTTAACATTATATTCTTTGTTTCACCTTGGATTTTTATGTCATAGTTATACTGCCTTTGCCCCTTTCTCTCCCTCCTTTCAGATTATTTTCCTCCCAGATTTTAGATGACTAATTCCTTCTTATAATCTTCTTTATGGGACTTTTTCTGATCATTTAATCTAAATAACCCTCTCCCAGTCATTTTCTGCCCTATTATATGTTATATGTTATATGTTATTCACTCATGGCATTTGGCTTTGAAGCACAAATAAATCACATGCATTTAGTTGCTAATTTGTTTATTTTTTATCCCCCTCCTCCAGAATGTAAACTCAAGGAGGGTAGAGAATTGTCTTATTCAGAGTTTTATCCCCAAACTTTCACATAAATTGTGCCTGTTACTGTAAATAATTATTCAATAAATACCTTTATTCAAGGACATTTTTGATGGAGTGGTAAGAGCGGAAATCATAATCAGGCAAGGAATGAAAGAGGGTAAGGAAGTAAAGTTATGCACACAGACCACTTTTTCAAGGAATTTGTTTGTTAAAGGAAAGAAACTTGCTAACATCTAATAAGAGAAGGTAGGACTAAGGGAGGTTTTATTTTTAGGTCATGATTTTAACTGTCATTGCAAATGAGCACCTTATTCAGGTCAATTCAGAGAACATGAATGGAAGAGAGAAAAAGAGAGGGAGAGAAATTAGGATCAGATGTGTGAGATAAAAAGAATTAATTCATAAAGTAAAGTTAGTGAAAATGGGAGGGAATTTGCCCAAGGGCACCATGGATGGGTTATCTTTGACTGGGAGCAGGACACATTGTCCTCTGAGACAGAATTAAACAAGGCAGGCTGAAGTTGTGGCTTAGTGGTAAAGCACTCACCTAGCACGTGTGAGGCACTGAGTTCGATTCTCAGCACTGCACATGAATAAGTAAAGGTTCATTGCCAACTAAAAATTTTTAAAAAATTGAACAAGGCAAAGATAAGTGAAACAAGCATATTTGAAGGATTAGGATGAGGGAAGGAACATTGAACGATGTTATCATTTGAATATGAGATGACCCCCAAACCTCCTGTTAATGCAGGAATATTCAGAGGTAAAATGTTTGGATTATGAGAGCTGTAACATAATCAGTCCATCCTACTTTGAATGGACTGACTGGATGATAACTGTAGGCAGGTGGGGTATGACTGGAGGAGGTAGATTACTGGGGGTGTGTCCTGGTAAGGTTCCTCTGCACCCCCTGCTCCTGGCTGTCATAGACTGACCAGCTTTCTTCTGCTGGTTCCTTCCCCAATGATTTGCGGACTTATCTTGGATCCTGAGCAATGGAGTTGGCCATCTGTAGACTGAGACCTCTGAAACCATGAGCCCCAAATAAACTTTTTGTCCTCTAAGTTGTTCTTGTCATAGCCACAAAAGAGCTAAGGAAAACAAAGAATATCACTGAGGCAAGAGACTAAACCCTTTGCTGAAAGGAAGACCTGCAATAACAGATCTTAATGACAGTGGTAAAGTTAACAGCTATTTTATGATACAGGAGAGGAAAATAATTAAGCATCTATAAAAGAAATGATGAGATGCACTGGCAGCTAGTGTAAGATCATACATTTATAATAGATCAAATCTAAAAGGATACGCCCCTTTTCTCCAGCAAAACACAACTACCCTGAAGCAAAAGCTGGAGGGCAGGGGTGGTATTGAATGTTGCAAGGGCTGGTGCTTGGGAAAGCAAGTTTGGCAAAATAATAAAAAAGCTGAAAATAATTTAAGTATTTGATCATTTTCACTTTTAGTGAAAGAAGTAGAGCTAGCAAGAAGCTAACAGTCAGAAGGACTGTGTAAAGGTATGTTGGAAGTAAGGGATTAGGGAAGAGCATATGGTGTGGTCAGAGTTGAAGTTAAGAATTTAAAAAAGAAGTCCAGGCACCTGTAATCCTGGAGACTTGGAAGGCTGAGGCCGGAGGAACTCAAATTTGCAGTCAGCCTCAGCAGCTTAACCAGACCCTGCCAAAAAAAAAAAAAAAAAAAAAAAAAAAAACCCACTGGGAATGTAGGTCAATATTAGAGTGCTCCTGCATTCAGTTTTCAGTACTGAAAAAGAATAAATAAAAATAATTTTAAAAGGAAACAAATGTGAACTGAGAGGAATGGACTACAAAGAGGTAGGAATAATGAGGGGAGGATACAAAAATGTTCTCTGTTGTATTTTGTTGGTAGTTTCATGATAGTATACAACTGTTAAAATCATCAAATTATGTATTTTAAATGGATGATGTCTACTATACATAATTTTTTCCTCAATACAGTTGACACAAATAAAGGTTTTATAAAGTTGGAAGAATTTTAGGCAATTTAAAAGTTCAGGTTGTAGCCATATTTCTAAACTATAATGTTGGTAAGGGTCACTTAAAAAAGAAATTTAGGAACCTTAGGGCCAGGTGTTAGCAGTCACCAAAGATGAATGAGGGCACTGACTGAGACAGATTCGAAGTCCTTTGTGTGTATTTAGTAAGCTGGATATTGATTAACAAAATGTAGGGTTGTTAAAGGAAGAATTTTTTTGGGGGGGGATATTGGGGATTGAACTCAGGGACACTCGACCACTGAGCCACATCCCTTGTATTTTACTTAGAGACAGGGTCTCACTGAGTTGCTTAGAGCCTCACTTTTGCTGAGTCCTGGCTTCAAACTCACCATCCTCTGCCTCAGCCTTCAGAGCCTCTGGGATTATAGGCATGTGCCACCAAGTCTGGCAGGAAGAATTTTTAAGCATTCACATATCATATTATGACTTTTTGTTTTAATTCCAATTGGTAAGTATTTTCAGTTACAGGTTATGTAGATGCATACTGTCAGATTTACTTATAGGAATTTCAAACGGGGCCTATAAAAGCTCATATTAAAAGTATGAAAATCTGTATTATTACAATGCATTGAATAAAGACAAAATCCTAGGGATTACTAGAGGCTAGGAAGTAGGGGAAATATAGGTGGATTGGGTAACAGATGCCCAAACACAGACAGAAGGAATAAGTTATATTGTTCCACAGAACAGTGGGGTGACTATAGTTCACAATGACCAATTGTTATATTTTATGATGTAGAAGAGAGGCGCTTGAAAGCTCAAAACATAAAGAAATGAAAAGAAGATGGAAATGCTAATTATGCTGACATGCTTAGTGTATGCTGTATGCATGTGTTGAATAAAATATTACAGAATATATATGTTAATACATGTTAATAAAAAATCTAAGAATCAACACAAACTACCATTTAAAAGATTTTTTGGTACACTACTGTTTCTAATCATGTTGATATATTAGGTATCATCCTTTAATATTCGCAATCCTAACAAAATAAAAATGAAAATCCCACTCTTACTCAGGACACTAAGCCTCTTCTTGTTCATTCTCATAATGAATTGAAAAGATATAGATTAAAATTTGGAGCATAAAGAAAAGTTGCTGAAACAAAATTTTTGTCTTTTATTTTTACCATGTTTCTTGCCAAAAAAACGCCAGCTATTTAATGTGTTTCATTAAGATACCTGTTTTGTAACTGGCAATGCATTTTTTAAAAAATGGAATTTCAAATCTAAAAGCTGCCATCTACTATACCAATCAAATGTTATTTTGATTTTAATGTATGCAAACATAAATGCACACACACATACCTTATAATTAAGAAAATATGGGACCTAGTATCAAAAGAATAATGGAGTGGTCATTCAATAATGATTAGTTAAAATTGGACCAAGAAGCCCACTCCATTTTCAATTTAATCATGCATCAAAAATTAGAATAATTGGCTATTCTGGGTCTCTTATTTTTCCAAATGAATATCATTTATGTATGATTCATCAAAATGCATAAATGGATTCTATTGTCATGTATAACTAATTATAACAGATTAAAAAATTAAAAAATTTGAATAATTACCCAAAGGGCTTTCCTCTCCTCCTGCTCTTCCTACACATGCATGCACATGCACATTTTTTAGAGTTGTTCACTAAAATTACTCTAAAATACAACCTTTTTGAAAGGAATCATCCAGACATAAACACCTTTGCATGAACACTATACTAAACTAGAATGCATCTTCAATACAAAAAAAGTACAAATATGTTCTCCATTATATATATGTGAATATAATGAGAAATAAATTATGGTCAGATAGAAAAATAAGGCATCAAAACAATAACTCCTCTTCCAACAAAGTGTCAGCCAGTTTTAACCTAAAAGTAAAATCTTAGAGTGCAAATATTTATTGGTAGCAATAAAATCAGGTTGAAATGCTGTGAAACAAGAACAAACTAAATTTATTAATGGAACCAGGTTCAGTTTCTTCTACCAGTCCTACATTTTGTCTTTAAAGAGAACAAAAATATTGTAATTTAGAGATTTGTTGTAATCTAACATGAAAATAGAACTTGAAATTAAAATTGCCCTTAATATTCATACTTTCACTCTTTCTTTAATGTATTAGACACTTACTAAGAATCCACTATATATATCCTGTGATAAACTCTGCATCTACAGAGATGAATAAACAAGGTTTCAAATCCAGTAAGGGGAAGAGTCAAGAAAAGAAACAAATTGTAAAAAAAAGTTTTGTGTACAATAATTTGAAAAGGTTTGCACACAGTTTGAAAGTTCTGATTCTAAGGCAAAGAAAAAGGGTTTTAATGCATTTAGAATAATATATTCTGATTATAATAATGTTTTTTAAAATTCAGAAAATTGCAGCAAGGAAAAGTCACCTGCAGTTCCATAACCCAGATATAATCAGTTTAACATTTCTGCATACATATGTATAAATATCCATTTATTTAATGAATATGCACATGTACACATATATGCACTATACAAAATTGGAATCAGAGTGTACATATATTTTTACAATTTTCTTTTAACTTAACTCTATGTTGTAATTATTTTCATGTTAAATATTTTCCTAAAATATTTTAATGGATGCATAGGATTTTCAAATATGGATATATTATAAACTATTTAGATATTTTTTAAGACATACAGGCCATTTCCAATTTTCTGTTAGCATAAACAAGACTTAGATAAATATGCATCTACAACTTTGTGCACAACTCTGGTTATTTCCTTAGGATAATTTCGTAGATGTACACTTAATGGAATAAAAAGCACTGATGAAAATTTTAGATGCACAGTACCAAATTGATTTCCAGTCTACATTCTCTCAAGGAGTCTATGAGTATTCTTATTTTTGACATCTCTTTGATACTAGTTCTTAGCATATGAGAAAGATGTTGGGTTGTTAGTTATTGGCATTTATATTATTATTAGGTATTTCAATTTTTCATGGGTTAAGATTTCAAAATTTTTTATGTTCATGCCATTTTCCATGCTTCCATGCTGTAATCAATTTGTGAAAGTCTTTATATATTAAGAGGTATTAAGATATTCACTATTGTGGCACATGCCTCTAATCCCAGTGACTGGAGAGGCTGAGGCAGGAGAATTGCAAATTCAAAGCCAGACTCAGCAACTTACCTAAACCCTAAGCAACTTAGTGAGATGCTATCTCAAAATAAAAAATAAAAAGTACTGTGTATGTGTCTCTGTGGTTAAGTGCCCCTGGGTTCAATCCTTGGTACCAAAAAATAAAAAAAAAAAGATTGAGTATGTGTAAATTACATATTTCCTGGAATCTATTTTACTATTTTTATTTGCCTTTTAGTTCTTCTCTTTTTAAAATGCCTATAGAAGCTATACGTTTCATTATTTTAAATCTATTAATATTTTCCTTTACTTTTTCCTTTGTTTTTCTGTTTAGAATGGACTCCTTTAACGTGCAATCACATAAATATTTTTATTTAATCTTTTATAATTTAACTTAATGCACTTAACTAGTTATTCAATTTGGAATTTAATTTTGGTAGACAGTGTGAAATAAGGATCTATTTTTCTAAATTATGCAATCATCCAATCACTGCTTATAAAATAATGTCTACTCCACAATTAATTTGAAATATCATCTTTTTTACATGAATTCTTATAGCTCTCAGTTATTTTCCTGGTAAATTGTGTCAGTACCATAACTATATCATTTAATTATTTTAATGCTGGTACATTTTAAAACATTGAACAGCACTCTGTCATTACCTTTGATTTTGTTTTTAGGTTCTTTCCTCATTATTTACACTTCTTCTTTCTTCATGTGAACTTATTGTTTTTATATCAACCAGTTTCTGGGAAAGTGGTTTGGCAGCCCACCATCTTTTATATTATAATATGTTAACATCAAAAATAAAATGTTGATCAAAAAAGTAAGTCACAGAAGAATACATACAGTTTGAGTCCACTTACTCTAAATTCATTCCAAGGCACTCATAGAAATGTAGCAAATCAATAAGAGAATTAATGAACTGACAGGCTTGAACCTAGGGATGATGATTTCCTCTGGCATAAGAGCTATAAGAGTGGAACTTGTCTATCTTTATTATTATAATCATTAATACAATTATTACTAATAATTACTATTATCAGTAAAACTATCATGTACTTAGTCACAAATATATTTATTTACTATTATCTGTGATACTATTTTGTTTAGTTGTTATATTTTGGGAACCTGCAATATTTTGATAAGAAAAACATTAACTTGTAAAATGAAATTATTTTAAATAGATATTTTCCTCTTTATCATCATTCATCAGGAAAACATAAATTAAAATCATTAGATTAATAATAGCAATTAAAATATGAAATGCTTGCCAGTAAACTTAATATGATTTATGGAGAAACTATTTAAATTATATGGAGAAATATTTATGCTCTACCAAGTGAATTTTTTTAAAATATTGCATTAATGAGGACACATAACTATCAAACTATTATACAAATTTAATAAAATCTCAATACAATTTTTGAACTCATCTAAATACTTCCACATTTTGTGTTTAATAATGATTATTAAAATTTTCTACCATTAGAATCTTGGAAAAAATTATTAATGAAGAGATACTTGCCCCACCAGATAGATATTAAAACCCATTGAAAAGCTTCAATTATTAATATAATGTGGTGCAACTGTCAGAAGAGACTAAGAATCCATAATAATGCATTTAGAACATTTGACCTTTTGTAAGTATTTGCTACCAACGAGATACTCTGCTAGCCCTTTTTCATTGGTTATCTGTTAATCCTCACAACTTCAGATAGATACTACCATGCTTATAATTTTTACAAAGGAGAAATATATCCATTGTGGTTTGTCTATATCTAGCTCAGTTTTAGCATTTGAAGTCCAGAGTCCTTGAATACTCACTTAACTCTGGCAAACTTAGATGGTTAATTACACTAGAACTGAAGCTTGGGGTGCTTATGTAATTCACTCAAATTATCACAAAAGATAAGTGGGGGAGCTGAGATTTACATCCAGCTAACTCCAAAACCCATATTTTAGCACCGCATGTACTGCATATGATCAATGTGTCAATACAAATTACTGGAGGAAAATATTCTGGAACAACTGGCTAACTATGAAGGGGTAAAAAAGTGAGATCGATAGCTTACCCTTTACACTAGAATAAATTATTGATGAATAAGCAATTGAAATGTAAATATTGTATGAAAACATAAGTAAACATGTAAGTAAACTTGGAATAAAGATTGATACTCAAAATAAGACACAAAAGCCAGAAACCATAACTGAAATTTTAAGAAATGATTGTACTAAAAATAATGTATCTACAACTTGGAACATCACAACAAAAAATGTTAACAAAAATAAGTCAGGAGAACTTGCAATACAAATGAGAAATGGCTACTGATCTAAATATGAAAAATTCTTTAAAATTAATAGTATACCTAAAGTCCACAGCAAAAAAAATGGACAAAGTACATTAATAAACATTTCAAAAAAGAACTACAAATGGCTAAAAAAAATGATTGTCATACTTCTAAAAGTGGAAAACTATGCAATAACAAAATGTTATTTTTCCTGAAGGAGAATTACAAAAGATTAAAAAGAAATAATAATATCCAGTATTGATCATTGTATGAGGGATATGGGTCTTCTCACACATGATGATTGGTGGAAGTGTAGAATAGCAACCAATATGAAGACATTTTGACAATATGAAATAAAGGCTTTAAAAGACAAACCTGTGATTTTCAAAAAAAAAAAAAACCTTTGAAAAAACTATCATAAGAACACAATCAGACAAATATTCAAATATATATAAGATATTCATTAGCCACTGTTCATAATCACATATAACTTAAAATAACCTACTATCTATCCACTGGGTTTAGACACATTGTAGTGTAGTCTTGCAATAAAATATTATGGAGTTTTTGAAATCATTCATTCATTCAATCATCGATTTATCAAATATTTTTTGAATGGCAGGCATTTTACCAGCTTCTTGGAGATATAAAAGTATACAAAACCAACTATATATTTACTCTTATATAGCTATTTTCTGTATAGAAAGGAAATTTTTAAAAAATGAATGTAACTTGAGATAACTTGATGGAAATAAGAGACTAGTAGAGGTTAACAGGAAGACCTAGATTGATATTTATTTGTATGCAAAGCTTACCTTCCCCAAGTTGACACATGTACAAGTCACACACTCAACTACATGGAATACTCAAATTTATTTCACGAAGTCTTTAACACATGCTATAGCAAATCCATCTCAAGATCCTTTTTTCTTTTTTTTTTTTTTTTGTGGTACTGGGGATCGAACTCAGGGCCTTGTGTTTGCGAGGCAAGCACTCTACCAGCTGAGCTATCTCCCCAGCCCGATCTCAAGATCCTTATGATTTCTCCTAGAACCTAGAGGGCAGAGCATACATGCCTGTTAAAAATGTTTTTCAAACAGGCAGAAAATTCAATTTCTATACTGTAATCAATAGAGATAATATCACAATATTCAGACCATATACTTTCTGCATACTACAGTTCTCTGGACAAGAACCCTCAACCACCTACTCAGACTCCTCAACTTGTATTTCCCCCCTATATTTATCCCTGATTACTTGCATCACATCCCTTTTTATTGCTTTGAACCAAATGAAATTTGATATTCAACCATTTTTGATGAACAAAAATGACAATTTCACATGGTTTTATTATTTAAAAAATCCTCCAGATCTATATTCTAAACTACTTTTAAACTCACCAAATCAAATGCTCTGCCATTCTGTTGCACTGCAAATAAGACATAAACTGACATCAGTAATGGACTCAGAATACAATGCTAATGAGTCATCATCATATTTTCTTCTAAATTCTGACATTTAAAATAAAATACTGGAATTTTGTATATTATTTTAATCACACCATATACCTTCATGGACAAGGGAAGAGGATGGGATTGGGAAAGTGTATTCAATTAATGTAATTCCAGAAAGATTTATTTCTTTCAGTCATTTTTTGGGAAACACTACCAAGCCTTAACAATGTGAATTTAAATTATATTAGCCATGACCCATGAATCATTCTAGAAAAAGAAAGAACGTTCATCAAATTTATTGTACAAATTGTAATATTTATATAGACTGCAGTATGACTTAGCTACTATCACTACAATCTTTAGAGTTGGAGAGTTTCAAATCCTTGAATGAATTTCTGAGTCACAATGTCTTCATCTGCAAAGGAGGAGTAAGAATTGGACCTACCTCATAGGATCATTAGGATGATTAGATGTGATAATGCATGTAAACTGCACTTAGTACAGATGGGCACATAATAAGTGCTTAACTAAGAGTAGTTTTATAGCCTCTTTAAAAAAAAAAAAAACTTTCTCATTCTTTCAGCCTAATTCTCTAATCATGAGAGAGAACCTGTCACTACAACCTCAAAACAGGTAGCCCTTTGCAATATGGAATAGGAAAAGTCAGATAAAATGTGTTTTTTTTATTGTAAACAAATGGGATACATGTTGTTTCTCTGTTTGTACATGGCGTAAAGGCATACCATTTGTATAATCATAAATTTACATAGGGTAATGTTGTTTGATTCATTCTGTTATTTTTTTCCCTTCCCCCCACCCCTCCCACCCCTCCCACCCCTCTTTTCCCTCTATACAGTCCTTCCTTCCTCCATTCTTGCCCCCCTCCCTAACCCTAACTGTAACCCTAACACTAACCCCTCCCATCCCCCATTATGTGTCATCATCCACTTATTAGTGATATCATTCGTCCTTTGGTTTTTTGAGATTGGCTTATCTCACTTAGCATGATATTCTCCAGTTTCATCCATTTGCCTGCAAATGCCATAATTTTATCATTCTTTATGGCTGAGTAATATTCCATTGTATATATATACCACAGTTTCTTTATCCATTCATCAATTGATGAATGGATAAAATGTGTTTTAATGTCTTGTTCTAGATTATGAATACCATAACTACTAGCCACTTTCCCTGACTAGCTGCTAAACAATTGCTGAACAATGGCGGGGGTCTGAGATTCAGGCTTGGTTCACCAACAATAAAGGTGAAAAGGATGCCTAAGGCAGCTCATTTGGCTAATGAGGGTAATCCAACCTGGCAAATATAAGACAAAACCAAAAGTTTTCTGCCTAAACATTCAAGTTGTCAACCTCCAAGCCAGATCAGCAAAACCCTGTGATCCCTAAAATGTTTTTCTTTGGCAAAACTCCCAAATATTTGTTTCAGAGTCCTCAAGCAGGTGTAGCCCAAGGTACCTGCAACTGAAGAGGGCCCATCATACAAGTGGTGCTAATGGACTCCTCTGACCACTTCGAACACCAGAATGTTGACTGCAATTATCTTCTTAGAACCCTCTTTTTTAATGTTTGAAAAATTTCATCATAAAGTCAAGAAAAATTATATTTGCTTGAGTTTAGATCCTGTCAATATCTATTTTTCTTTCCTCACCTAATTCTGGAATAATCTTTCCACCTAGACCACAACTGGGAATAACCTATTAGAAAAATCCCCATGCTGCAAGGATCAGATTCCAACTCTGTACTCACATGGTATTGGTCAAATTGGCTTGGTTTAGTAATCTTTAAACTAAATATAATAGTAATTACATCATCAGGTTTTTGTGATGATTAAATGAGTAAATATACACACACATATTCTCTGACAAAGTATCCATCATTCAGCTCTGCTTAATAAATTTAATCTATAAATTTTAATTAGTTCTTTATTTGGTCCCATTCAAATTCCTTCTTATCAACTATCTTTCCTGTCCTTTGCTGAATCTTAGTGTAATCCATGTTGGTTTTATTGTGGAAGAGTAACTTCCTTGTATCAAAGTTGATTAACATCAGCAAGAATTCCATCTTTGTGTACAACTGCTCAAAGGTTAGCAACTTCGTTAACTCTTTCCATAAGTCTGACCATTTATGTCCCTATTAGCTAGAACACAGGTCACATATTGCTGGAACTTAAGGTGATATGGCTCCCCTCCAACCAGCACTCTAGGAAAAAAAAAAAAAAAGCCTGCAGCTGTCCAGAAAAACCTTTTTTTCTCTCTCTACTTCAGGCTAAATGGAAAGAGGAGTTTTATAGTCTGCCCTATCTTTGGCTGCAAGCCACCCAAAAGCATTCATCCATTACTAAATTAAAAATGACTTCACGGTGCTCACTTCAGCAGCATATATACTATAATTGGAATGATTCAGAGAAGATTAACATGGCTTCTGTGCAAAGATGACACACCAATTCATGAAGCATTTCATAATTTTGAAACAGGTACTTTCATATATTGTGCTGAGTGTGAAAATGTTAGGACCCCCATAAAGGTGAATCCAGCAATAGCTTCAAAAATTGCAAATGCGTTTGCCCCTTGATCCAACAATCAGAAATTTAGACATCTATCCTTCTAACATGTGTATACACATATAAAATTGTGTATTTTCAAGGTATTCCATCAAGTATTGTTGGTGATTATAAAGGATTAGATAAATATAAAAGTCTATCAAGAGGGAATTAATTAAACTCTCTTCTATGCATATAATGGAACATAATGCAGACAAAAAATGAAGATGCTTTCAATGAGCTTGTAAAAACATCAAATAATACAATGTATTATACACTGCTTTAAAATATAGAACAGTGGTATATTTTATCTTAAATTTTGTATAAGAAAAGTGGCACAGACCAGGCACAGTGGCATATACCTTTGATCCCAGAGACTTAGAAGGAGACTAAGGCTGGAGGGTCACAAGTGCAAGGCCAGCCTTTGAGATCCTGTCTCAAAATAGAAATAAAAATAAAAAAGGGCTGGATTGTAGCTCAGTGGTAGAGCACCCTGGGTTAAATTCCTAGTACCATAAGAAAAAAAGGAGGGTCAGAAAAATAATTCTCACATATTATTATATCTGTGTAAAAACAAACTGTCATAGGCTGAATGTGTCCTGCTCAAATTCATATGTTGAAATCTATCTCTCAGTGTGATGCTATTTGGAGGTGGGACTTTTGGGTGGTAGTTATGTCATTATAAGAGAACAAAGACCTAGCTTCCTCTCTTTACCCTGATTAAGTACACATGGTCTGCAACTTAGAAGTGGGTCTTCACCAGAACCTGTTTATGCTGGGATCATGATTTTGGATTTCTAGCCTCCAGTATTGTAAGAAAAAAAAATTTTTGTTTAAGTCACCCATTCTATGATGATTTGCTATAGCAGCTAGAACTAAGACATAATAATAAAAACTATTACCTAGAGATAGAAAAAAATATGACCAGCATATCTGCTGGGTGTTTTTATAAAGTTTTGTTGGAGTTCAGCCATACCCATTTGTTTCTGTATTATCTATCTGTGACTGTTTTTGCACTCCAATGGCAGAATTGAGTAATGGCAAGAGACCCTATGGCCTATAATCATAAAATATTTATTGCTGTCCCTTTACAGAAAAAAGGTGGAAGCAATAGATAGGGACAAGGGTAGAAGCAAGAATTCTTGATGTATATGCTTTTATGTCATCTTGATCTCTGAATCAATTAATAAACACTTGATTTATTTATAAAATTAAAATGAAGATAAAAATCAATGAACTCCAGCTTGAATCTTCTGAGTAGGAAACAGGTAGTAATAAACCTTGAACAAAAATTTACATGTCAGCTATTTGTGTGTAATCATATTTGTTTCTTAGCAAATATCTGCAAAATTAAAAGTAATCAACTAATAAAATCGTATTTTAAATGAAAAAAAAAAATCATCCTGCACTGAGTTCTCAAAAATTGCCCGTGTAAACGTAGCTTAAATTGTTGCTTTTTGGGTACTTAATACATATATGAAGCCCACAAAGTCCTGGGGATTTTGCTAGGAAGGTAATGGGAATTATAATTGTTACTATTACGATTAAATACCTTAAATCAAATGTATAATGAGTTTTCATTATATGTCACATACTCTTTTAGTGTTTTACATACATAATCTCATTGAATGCTCACCAGATCCCAAATTTATACCTTTAACAAGTCTTCTTTCATGAACTATAGATCCATATCACTGATTGCTTACTCTGTTTCTCCCCTTGAGTGTGTAATAGACATCTTACACTCAGTGCCTCAAAACTGAACTCTTGATCTTTTTTCTCACACATTCATCTGTTCTATGCAAGGCTTCCCCATTTCACTGGACAGAAATTCCATCCTTTCTGTTACTCAGGACAAAACATTGAGTTCCTCCACCTATAAAATTATCTACAGTCAGCTGGGTGTGGTGGGGCATGCATGTAATCCCAGTGACTTGGGAAGCTAAGGCAGGAGGATCATAAGTTCAAGGCCAGCTTCAGTCACTTAGTGAGACCCTGTCTCAAGATAAAAAAAAATTTTAAAAAGGGTGGTGGTTGTGGTATAGTTAAGTGCTAGAGCATGCCTTGGCTCAATCCCCACTACCAAACACACACAAAAATATCTATAGTTTGACTACTTCTTAGCTTATCCACTGCTATCACCCTGTTCTAATTGAGCCACCATCATCTCTTAACTGAATCACTTCAATAGACTTCTCATTGATTTCCTTGTTTCTCCTCTTGCCCCTTTGTGATCTATGGTCTTCAAAACTTATCCTTTTAAATATAAGGTTAATCATGCCATGTCACTCCTCTGCTCAGTACACCACAATGGCTCCCTGTTTTCCTTCAGAATAGCAAACATAGTATAAGAATTTATTCACATGGGCCCACGCTAACCACTTTATTTAAAAGAAAATCTCTGTCTTCCCAACCCCCATCCCAGCACCACCCATTTCTTACTGTTCTACAAATTTTTTTCTGTAGCATTTTCATCTTTTAACACACTCTATAATTTCCTTATTTATGATTTTTGTTTATAGTCTGTCCATCCTATCACCCTTCTGCCATGATGTTCTGCCTCACTTCACTCTCAGAGCTATGAAATTGGCAAGCCAGGAATTGGATCTCTGAAACCCTGAGCAAAAACATACTTTTCCTTCTCCAAGATTTTCTTATTGGGTATTTTGGTCACAGTAATGCATGGCTGACTAAAACATAAATGTTATTTCTTCCCCCAGTGCACATAAGAGGAAACAAAGTCTCAGGTTACATGATTTACCTCAGGGTCGGAAAATTAATACAGGATAGAGTTGGGAGTCAAACCCTGTTCTCCCATGATCCTCCCAGGGTTCATGATCTTAAGCACTAAATGCCCTCATGGCATTTATAGTGTAGTACAGGCCATGCTAGCCTATGTGTACCTTGCTCAGGCACAAAGGTAGTTGTGAAGCACAATCAGCAGTTGTCATGGAACTTGAATATGGCTCTCCAGAGAATAAAACAAGCAAGATGGAAAAGCACATGGGTGATGAAATGGTGCTATTCAGATTGACAGCATCTCATATAACCTCACCTGGATAATGGGAGAAAGGCATACTTGAAAGGTTTTAGCATCAACCTACATTTTCTTCTTCACTTACTCTGCACAATCGTGTTAATGATACTTAGGCCAAGTCAAATAAAACATTTCCAACTGCTTGAGTTACAGAGTCATTTCATGAGTTAATATCCATTAAAGTTTCATGCCAAGCCATGGAGGAAGTGTTTAGGCAGAATCCTTTGGGCAAAAGAGCCGCTGGAAGTGGAAACCTTTGTTCTAATGTGAATTGAGACTAAAACCTTCAGAGTCTCCTCTTTATCTGGGATCCAACTTCTAATGCAGCCTAAGGGGCAGAGGGTATACTGAAAGAATGCACAAAGTTTCCTCAGAATTACTGTGACCTAGTAATTCTGCTCTCTTACACATGCCTGTTAAATGTTTTAGAGGATGGCAGCACTCAGCATATGCTTATAGTACATCTCCTTCTGGGATAGGGTGCTTGTAGGTTCTAGGGGAATTTGTCATTCATAGTTTCACATAATTTGCCATTGTCTGTTTAATGACCAATGGGACCAGACTAGGCCAGAGACTTTTAAACTGGGTTTTACAGTCTCAAAAGAGGTTAATAAATTTTGGGTGATACTTTTCAGGTGAACTTAAGGTTATAGATACATTTATTAAAGTGCTGATTTAAAAATAACTTCTTGTGATTATTGATACTGTACTCAGTTTTCCCCTCATCTCAATATTATATACTTTTCTTTTATCTGTGGTATAGAAAACTGATTCTAGAACTGGATTGTCCAGATTCAAATCCTGACTCAGTCATTTACTATTCTGGTGTTTGTTAAGCACACTAATCCACTTTATAAAATGGTTCAGCTTCTCCATGAAAACTATTCAAGATATCTGTGAGTCTAAATGCCCAAACTATTCAGAACTGATAAATTTAAGAATGGAATGCTTTTTTAGTTTTGCTGAGGTAACAAGTGACAAAGAAATCTCATTGGTTTAAAAGGATAAAGGTTAATTTCCTGTTTGCATCACATGTTGGCTGCAATTCTGCTTCTATTCCACATGATTTCTTCCTCCCTAGATTTATGCTAAGATGCAGTCCCCAACTGGGAGCAACAAGCCTCATGGCAGCAGAAAAGGCAGGAGGTCTCATGAAACAATGTGCTAGCTACTAGAACTTATTCTTAAAACTGGCATAATGTTAGTTTGACTCATATTTCTGCAACCAAAGCAAATCACATGGTCAAACCTAATGTCTACAGGGCAAGGAAGTATATACTTCCTCCATAGAAAGGTATCACAAGTCACATGGAAATGAACAGGGATATAAACTCCTCTAAGTGCTTATTTCCCTTTCTTTTACATGCAAAATATACTCACATACAGTTCATTCCGTCCCTTTGTTAGCTTGCTAAGCTTCATGAAGACAAGGTCATGTTTGTTGTCAGCACTAGGCTTGAAAGATAGTAACTGCTCAAAAAATGTTGTTAAATTAATGAAGGAATAAACAAACAGATGTGTGAATAGCATATTTCCTTTTGCTTTGGAAGAATAAAAGAAAAGTACTCTTGAATTGGTGGAAGGTTTCATAAAGCCAAAGCAGGGCTCAGAAATGAACTTAACAACCTGAACTCCTGGAGGGAATGTGGTTTTCTTCAGAGCTTACATAGTTGTGTTCTATAGAACTGTGGAAAAATTAATTAGAATGAAATGAAGTTTATGGTTTGTAGAGGTATTTAGAGCTGATCAACCATTAATTTCTCTTCATCAGAAACATAATACCCCAAAGTTCTTTTCTGTTTTTCCAGTAAGTTTTGATGTAGTCAGCTGTCATTTTCACAGAACCAGAGGGGAAAAAGTTTTCTTAGTCAATGTCTCCCTCTTTATGCATCAGTACCTACCTACCAAAAAGAAAAATTTTGAAATTAGCACTTAAGATTTTTATATGTGGATGGCTTGATGTCATTCTGAAAAAAATTGGATTTTATCTACTTGTATTCTGAATAAGATGAAAACAAACTGCTGTTATTTTTAAGAAAAACACTGATGTCATTATACCTTAAATTTTAAGACATCTTCATCCCACTTTTTTAGTTTCTGAATATATATAAATTGTCAATATAAGCAAGAAGACAAGGGAGACAAAATTACTTGCTGGGGACAGAACGAGTCAGCACCTGAGTCAGAAGCGAAGTCCTGGTTTCCTAATTAACAAGCTGATAGTCTTACTTCCTAGGCTTATGGCTTTATGTTGTATCCCTTGACACTGTTGGGGAAGCTTGGATAAGTAGATATTATTATCATTATAGTTTTATTCTGCAGCTTCAATGGTTCCCATCTGTCTCGAAGTATTTGACTATAATTACATATTAGTTATCCTGAAAACTAGCCAAAGGTACGGTTGGGATGAAGTCACACAGATGCCTAGTCATGTTATCATTTACTGTGTCATTATAGCTCCTTTGAGCACACAGGCTTGGAATGCAGCACATAGTCTAAGCATATATGTTCAAACAGCTACGTAGCATAAAATGTGAACGTATGAGGGAAAAGGAAAACATAGAGCTACAAAATCTTAGTTCATTTTCCCTCTTTTCCCCACCCCCTTTTTTCTTTGTATTTTTTCTCTTATTACTTGAGGACAGTTGGAACAGAGGAACACAAAGAAAAGATGCTGTTGGATATTTTGACCAAGCCAGAAATGTGCTTCTCCTATTAGTATGCTGCAATAATCAGTTCATTCCCATTTTGCCCCTTTGGCTATTCAACCCTGAATGAGGGAAAGAAAATTTGTAATGGAAAATACAAGGTTCTTTTTGCATTCTCATTACAGAGGGGAGAAATGAGTGTCATGTTTCCTGCATCACCAATTTCTCTCTCTCTACAGGAGCTTTCTCACCAATATTTAAACATGCTGTTATTTTTCTCCAGGAAAAAAAAAAAAAAAAAAAAACAGAGAAAAAGAAAAAAAAAAAAAACACTCCTGACACTACTTCCTATTCTAACTATGCTAATTTTTCTTTTTTATTTTATAGCAAAACTCTTCAACAGTGTTAGCTCTACCAACTATTTCCACTTCCAGAAGGCTTTGCCATGACTTGCTCATTAAATTGGTTTTCTCAAGGTTACCAATCAGTCCCATATTGTTAAATCCAGTGATCAATACTCAGTGTTCATTTTAATTGACCTTTAAGCAGCATTTGACACAGTTGGTAGTCCATCCTCCTCTAAATACTATTTTTCAATCAGTTTTCAGGATGCAAAAAACTGAATTTGCTTTCTACCTCACTGACTACACTTCAGTCTCCTTTGCTTATTTCTCCTAATCTTCCAGATCTTAAAACTCAAGGGTTCTCAGTACTCTGTCCCTTTCACTTCTCTAAATAATTCATGTATTTAAAAACTTTTCACATACTGAGTAACACCCAAATGACTTTCTCTCGCCCAGACCCTCCTCTGAACTTTAGTCAACTGTGTATTCTATGACTCTACCTGGATGTGTAATGGACAGTCTCACACTCAGCATATTCAAAACTGAGGATCTGCTAAAGTCACCTAAATTTGCTACATTTCAGAAACCTTCCTCATTTCAGTTAATGAGTCTTTCAGTTTCTTAGACTAAATCCCTGAGTCATCTTTGACTCCTCTGTTTCTTTCACAGGCCAACACCAAATTATTCAGTAAGAAAATCCACTCAACTCTAGCTTCAAATTGTATATCCAGAATCTTACCATCCTTCACTTTTGTTGCCAGACCTTGGTCCTTCTTTATTGCGATAGCAACCTAATATTTTCCTTGATGTGTCTTCCTTTTTACTAGTCTCTTATCAGCAGAGCAGTCAGAATAACCCTGTTAAAACTAAAGTCAACTAATGTTATGCCCTTGTTCCAAGTATTCCAATGATATAGAAGAAAATTATGAGAAACATTTTGAAAGGTTTCTAATACTATACCAATTAAAAGCCAAAGTAAATTGACATAGGATTTACTCCTTGTTATCTGATATGTCCTTCTATTGTTGTTCCCCACTATTCACTCTGCTCTGAATTTTCCCAAAAGTGTGCACCAGGTACTGACATGCCTAATGGCTTTGCAATTACTATTTTCTTTATCTGATGTATTCTTTTTTTAAATATCTACATAATTTACTCCCATACTTCATCCAAGACTTTATTCAGCTGTCATCTTCTCAGTGAAGATTTCCCTGGAAATCTGACATAAAATTGAAAATGTTTTTCATCCTTTTAAATCAATTATCATTGAGAGTATTTTGTATTCTATTTTTTTAATTTTTATTTTGTCTTCTCCACCAGTATCAGAAGGATATTGTTTTTGTTATTGTAATGCTCACTCCCAGTTCATATAATAGGGGCTGGCATATAAAAAGGGTTATTTTTTTCATATAAGTCAAAATGAGTGACTGGCTGAATGAATGGATTGGTGGATAATAACAAACTAATATTTTATACAAATGTAGTTATTAGTATATGCTGAATAATAAATCACCTCCAAATGTTGTGTTTTAAAACAGCAGCTATTTATTTAGCTCATAATTTTGTGGATCAGCAATTTTGTCTGCGATCAAACTAGGTAGTTCTGCTCTTGGCTGGGTTGACTAATGCCTTTTCAGTCAGTCTGGGGTTAGCTAGTAGGTAGTTTTACTTTTTAGGTTTGGCTGGCTGTCAGCAAAGGTTATATGCCTGTCATCATCCAGAAAGATATTCTGAACTGTTCACCTAGTAGTTTGGCAGAGTTTTGAGAGAAAATAGAAGTATGCAAAGCTCCTCCAGAACTAGGTTGGAAAATGACACACTATTTCAGCTGTCTTCTACTGATCAAATGAAGTCCAAGAATCGCCCATATTCAAGAAGTGAAGGAGTTACAAAGTTACATTGCAAAAGGGCATGGATACAGGAAAGGGAATGGTTTTCCATTTTTGCAACAATCTAAAACTGTAGGTTACCAAGGGAAGATCAGAACGCCTCTGCAGATAGCTTTCTAGAATAGAAGTGGGTACAAATCTCTCCTGAGGGGTTTAACCTAAAATAAAAATTACTAATTTCCTAATACCCACAAATCTTTCAATGAGGTCATACTTTCCACTTAAATAATCAAATATTCCAATTTTATATACTGTTACTCAAGATTGATACATAATTGAATGGAATAAGAACAGTGATATTTAACATTAAGTATTCCAATTTTAGATTCACTTTTCTGTACACATTTATGTTGAGATATAATTTTCAATATAAGCAGAAAAATCACTTATTAAAGTTCAAGTCTCATTCATGCAAAACTCTTAGCAAACAAGGAATAAAAGATAACTTTATTATATTGGTTATTTTTAGTTATACATGACAGTAGAATTCATTTTCATATAATTATACAAGTATGGAAAATATTCTAATTAGGACCCCATTCTTATGGATGTATACTATAGTGGGACTCACTATGATGCATCATATATGTACATAGGAAAATTATTTCAGATTCATTCCAGTCTTTCCTTGTGCTAACCCCTCCCTTGCCTTCATTCCCCTTTGTCTAATCTACTGAATATGTATTCTTCCCTCACTCCCCCTTATTGTGGGTTAGCTTCCATATATCAGCAAAAATTTTGGCCTTTGACTTTTGGGGACTGGTTTATTTCACTTATCATGAGAGTCTCAAGATCCATCCATTTACTTGCAAACGTCATAAAGTCATTTTTCTTTATGGCTGAGTAATACTCCATTGTGTATCTATACCACAGTTTCTTTATCCATTCATCTGTTGAAGGGCACCTGGGCTAGTTCCATAAACTTATCTATTGTGAATTGAGCTGCTATAAACATTGATGTGAGTGTGTCACTGTAGTATGATAATTTTAAATCCACTGGGTATATTCTGAGGAGTGGAATAGCTGGTTCTAATGGTGGTTTAATTCCTATTTTTTTGAGGAATCTTCATACTGCTTTCCAGAGTGATCGTATCAATTTGTAGTACCACTAGCAACTTATGAGTGTACCTTTCCCCCCATATACTTGCCAACATTTATTGTTACTTGTATTCTTGTTAATTTCCATTCTGCCTGGAGTGATATGAAATCTCAGTGTAGTTTTAATTTGTATCTCTCTAATTGCTGGAGATGTTGAACATTTTTTTCATATATTTGGACCATTCATATTTCTTCTGAGAAGTATCTGTTCAGTTCCTTTGCCCATTTGTTGATTGGGCTATTTGATTTTTTTGTGCTAAGTATTTTTAGTTCTTTACATAGCCTGGAAACTAAAGCTCTGAGATGCAGGTGTAGAATGTAACTTTCTTAATCTCATAAATAATATCTATAAAATCCTCCAGCAAAAACTGTATTTAATGTTGAATTAGTGAAAATTTCTGATATTGGAAATGAGACAAAAATGCTCTTAATAAACACATCTCTTCACTGAAGCTCTTACAAGTAAAAACAGCAGTAACCCAGAAAATAAAAAAATCTACAAATAAACTTTTAGAATTCATAAGTGAATATAGAATGTCTTATGTACAAGTTCAATGTATAAAAATTATTTTTCTTTCTAATACCAGAAATGAAGAAATAGAAAATTTAAACATATATTTAGAAGCTAGGTGCCATGGTGCATGCCTGTAATTCCAGTGGTTCAGGAGGCTGAGGCATGAGGATCACGAGTTCAAAGCCAGCCTCAGCAAAAGCGAGGTACTAAGCAACTCAGTGAGACCCTGCCTCTAAATAAAGTACAAAATAGGGGTAGGGATGTGGCACAGCGGTTGAGTGCCCCTGAGTTCAATCCCTGGCATTTACTCTAAATATATATACATATATGTATATATGTATATATATTTATTTGAAGTAGCATCAAAAAACAAAAACCTAGCTGTGTACAGTGGCATGTACCTACAATCCCATCAACTTGGGAGGCTGAGGCAGGAGGATTACAAGTTTGAGGCCAGCTTTGGCAACTTAGTAAGACCCTGTCTAAAAATGAGAAATTTTAAAAAATGCCTGGGGATGTAGGTAAGTGATAGAATACCCCTAGTTTCAATCCCCAATCATTAGTCCCACAGACAAAAAAAAATTTAGAATTTGCTAATACATTTGGTAATAGATGTATAAGGCCTCTACACTGAAAATACAAAATAAAGCCCAACTGAAATGCCACCAATGATTTTTGCAATTGAAGAACTAATTTCTAGAGTAACTTATAATATTTACAAGGAAAGCCAAAGAGAGAAAGATAGTTAAGGAAAAAAAAATATAAAACTGGAAAACATATTACTAGTAATCATGATTTATTATAAATTGATAATAAACTGTAGTATATATGTATAAGGATAAATAATTAACAGACCTATAGAACAGACTAGAAAGTTTGGAAACAGAACAACACATATACGAGTTCCTTATTTATGGCAAAAGTGACACTATAGTACAGAGAAGGAAAGATCTGATAAATAAGTGGCGTGGAATGAAATGGATGCCCATATGTTTAAAAATGAATCTTGTTCCCTACCTCCAACATACTTAACAATTAATTTCAGATAAATTATAGGTCTAATGAGAAAAGATAAAGTTTTTATAATGAAACATGAGAATATTTTCATAGTTTTGGTTGAAGCAGACTTTTGAAATAGACTTCAGAAAGAGCAAATACAGAGGAATAAAATGATACATGATATTAAATTAAACTTAAGAAATGCTTTTGTCCAAATAAACTATTAATACCATTTGAACATCCCTAGTCTTATAAATTCTCAATCAGAAATGCTCCAAAATCCAAAATTTTTGAGCACTGACATGATTACACAAGTGGAAAAGTCCCCACCTAACTTTTTGTTATAGCTCACAGTCAAAATTCAGTTGCACTAAAAATGTTATAAAAAATCACCTTCAGACAGGTAGATCAATGGTACAGAATAGAGGACATGGACACAAACCCAAATGAATACAATTTTCTCATACTAGACGAAGGTGCCAAAAATATGCAATGGAGAAAAGATAGCCTCTTCAACAAATGGTGCTGGGAAAACCAGAAATCCATATGCAACAGAATGAACCTAAACCCCTATCTCTCACCCTGCACAAAAATCAACTCACAATGGATCAAGGACCTTGAAATCAGATTTGAGACCCTGCATCTTATAGAAGAAAAAGTAGGTCCAGAGTTTCAACATGTCCACTTAGGATCAGACTTCCTTAACAGGACTCCCATAGCACAAGAAATAAAAGCAAGAATCAACAACTGGGATAGATTCAAACTAAATAGCTTTCTCTCAGCAAAGGAAACTATCAGCAATGTGAAGAGAGAGCCTACAGAGTGGGAGAAAATCTTTGCCACTCATACTTCAGATAGAGCACTAATTTCCAGAATATATAAAGAACTCAAAAAACTCTACACAAAAAATACAAATAACCCAATCAACAAATGGACTAAGGATATGAACAGACACTTCACAGTAGATCTACAAGCAATCAACAAACATATGAAAAATGTTCACCATCTTTAGTAATAAGAGTAATAAGAGAAATGCAAATCAAAACTACACTAAGATTCCATCTCACTCCAATTAGAATGGTGATTATCAAGAATACAAGCAACAATAGGTGTTGGAGAGGATTTGGGGAAAAAGCCCCACATTGCTGGTGGGGCTGCAAATTAGTGCAGCCACTCTGGAAAGCAGTGTGGAGATTCCTTAGAAAACTTGGAATGGAACCACCATTTGACCCAGCTATCCCACTCCTCGGCCTATACCCAAAGGACTTAATATCAGCATACTACAAAGATACAGCCACATCAATGTTCATAGTTGCTCAATTCACAATAGCCAGATTTTGGAACCAACCTAGATGCCCTTCAATTGATGAATGGATAAAGAAACTGTGGTGTATATATATACACAATGGAATATTACTCAGCTATAAAGAATAATAAAATTATGGCATTTGCAGGCAAATGGATGAAATTGGAGAATATCACGCTGAGATAAGCCAATCTCAAAAAACCAAAGGAAAAACGATCTCACTGATAAGCGGGTGATGACACATAATGGGGGTGGGAGGGGGGCAAGAATGGAGGAAGGAGGGACTGTATAGAGGGAAAAGAGGGGTAGGAGGGGTGGGGGAGAAGGAAAAAAAATCACCTTCAGGCTCTGTGTATAAAGTGTATATGAAACATAAGCAAATTCTGGGCTTAGATTTGCGTCCCATACCCAAGATACTTCATTATATATAAGCTAGTATTCCAAATTCCCCCCAAATTAAAATCCAAAAGTGTTCTGGTCCCAAGCATCTTAGATAAGTAATACTCAATTTACACAGTGAAAATGCTAGATATGAAGTGGGTGAATATATTTTCAATAATATATAAGAAAAAAACTCATATCCTGTACAACAATAAAAAATAAACTCCTAAAAACTTATAAAGAAAAATCAGGGGTTGGAACTGTAGCTTAGTGGTGAAGTGCTTGCCTTTGTGTGTGAGGTACTGGATTCGATCCTCAGCACTTCATGAAAACAAGTAAAGTAAAGGTACTGTGTCCATCTACAACTGAAAAAAAGAAAAGAAAAGAAAAAGCAGATGGACCAAAAGAAAAAGCAAACAAAGCACTTGAATAAATACTTCACAAATAAGATTCTCAAGTGAGTAAAATATATGAACACTTGTGCTATTTCACTAGACCTTCAGATAATATAAATCAAAATCAAATGAGATAGAAATTTGGGGATAATTGAAGAGAGACGCTGAGTTTCAAAAGAAGCACCCCTGAACAATTGAGTTGCAGAAGATGCCCATGAGCCACTGAGATGCAGGAAGTACCCATAAATCATTGCAACTCCTGAACAATTCACCCCCCTTTCCTGGGCCCATGTCCCTGACCAATATCCTCACTTGCAAAAAGTAAAGTGAGGGAATACACAAGCTCAGGGAAAACTGGCAAGAAATTGTATGACCCCACTCTAGATTTACCTCCAATCCAGCCCTTAACTAGTGCCCCTCTATAAACACCAAAACCCTAACTAAAAGAAGGGACTTTTCACTCTCAAGATAGCTGATATTCTGCCTTGACTATGTATCTACTTCCTAAATAGATCTGTGCCTATGCCTTTGGCTGGTGCGTGCCAATATTCTGTTCCATCGGATATTCCAAGAACCCCATTGTTCCTGAGTTAATTTTCCCCTTCTTTCTGGAAACTCTTCAGAACTTTCATGTATGAGGCACTTCAGAGACACCCCTTCTGTCATGGTATATCTTGGTGGCCCATATGGGAATCCTCAGAAGGACTGACTTTGCTAAGTCTACTCAAATGTTTTTACTTTCTGCCTTAATTCAGTTAGCTCCTGTACTTACATTCTCACATTCTCTCTCTCTCTCTCTCTCTCTCTCTCTCTCTCTCTCTCTCTCTCTCTCTGTCTCCCCTCCCCTTCTTTTCTTCACTTCCTAAGACCAGATAGCATAAGCTAGATCCACCTCACTTGCCCTGCCTCCCCTTCTGGGGTGACTGGAATATCCCCAAGCAATGTAGATTCAAGTGGCACTCCTATTGGGTAACATACGAAACCATCCTTGAGATAAGGTGAGAGTCTTTGAACTCTACATCTGCAAAGAAGCTCAATGGTCTTCTCTAAAAATCCTTTCTCCTCTTTCACTGCATTTCAGAATTACCTATATGATTATCATTTGCCTGTTTGATATCTGTCTAAGGTCACCTATCCACTGTGGGACTTAAATGGGTGTTATCTCTTCCAATTTCTCTCTCCTGCTCTCTCTCTCTCTCTCTCTCTCATTTCATTTCATTTTGTCTCCCTCCTTTCTCCTTTTCTTGCCCCAACACTCTTTTCTTCTTCAAAAGATGAGTGATTATTCATAAACACACTCAATATAGGAGACAACCTTAGGCCAATATATCCCATTCCTGGGTGAGAGGGAACATAAGTCCCTTGCCTGGAAGACACATATGACGGATTGATCTTTCAGTATCTTGAGCCCTACCTTGTTTGGTCAAACACGAGGGTCACCTGAGACATCTTGTTGGAGGAATCTGGCCTTGACATTACAGTCAAAGAAGCCACCTCTAATAATCACCATACCCAATACACTTCACTGGCCAATCTCTTTCTCTTTAAGCTTCTCCTATAAATCTAAGTTCTGAGGATGAATTCTTGTCCTGTCTTCACTCTAAACTATTTCTGTGCAGCCTCATGTTTCATGTTCTAGCTAACCTATTCTGTCCTATATAGTTAATATCAGCTAGGAAGCACTCTCAAAGCTTTTCTCTAACTAAAATCATGCTGATTTTTGTGTTTATTTTCATATTACCTCCACATGATATTCAGGAGGAAGAAGTTATTCTTCTCCTGACCTGTCTTTAATCGATAGAGCCCTGAAGGAAAATGTCGTCCTTTCTCTGTCCTCTTGTTTACACTCTAGGGAAAACAATTAATGCTCCACCTGTTTTTCTTTCCTTAAAAACCAAAAATTTTATCGCATGAATGACAAAACACTATCAAGCAAGAGGTCCTTCAAAAACTTCAATCTCTTATTTCTAAGTTCTTAGAATATGGTCCTTTAGTTCATTGCCAGTTTCCACTAATACACCCATCCTTCCAATAATAAAACCAAGTGGGAAATATTGATTAGTTCAAGAGTTACAGACAATTAATGAGGCTGTAATCCCACTCCATCCTATAGTTCCTAATCCATATATTATTTTGACTCAGATACTAAGTGGATCTTCATGGTTCACTCTTGACTTGGCAGGTAAAAAACAATAAAGATATTAACTTCCTTGACAATATAGGGGTTCAATTTTCTGCTCTACTTAAATCTCCTGGAACCCTTTCTCATTTGCATTACAACTAGTGCTGATAGCACCCCTAAGGCTAAATGATTTAAAAACCTTTATATTGTAGATTTGGGGAGGTAGTTTGGTCTTAAAAATGCTTTTTTATACTTCCCAATACATCCTCACTCACAATACTTATTTGCTTTTAAATGGACTGATTCTGATACCATGGAAACTGCCCAAGACCTTGTACAATGCTGCCTTGAGATTTAGAGACAGCCCTTGATGTTTGAAAATGATTTAAGAAAGGAATAAAGATATCTGACTCTTGCAAAATGGGACTTTGCTCCATTACATAGATGTAGTCCCACTAAACAGGACTCTGATAACAGGATCATTGAAGTTCTTAAGTTCCTGGGAGCAGCAGAATATTGAGTGCCTCCACAAAAGTCTCAGATCTCCCAACAAAGGGTAAAATGTTTGGGCCACATCCTAACATCAGTGGAAAGAACTCACACCTGTGAAACAAAAGAATTCTGTTTAAACATAAGGCCACCACAGACCAAAATGTAACTTACAACCAGGCACGGTGGCGCACTCCTATATTCCTAGCAGTTGGGGAGGCTAAGGCAGGAGGATTGCAAATTCAAAGCTAGCCTCAACCACTTAGTGAGGTCCTAAGCAACTCAGCAAGACCCTATCTCAAAATAAGAAATATAAAAAAGGGCTGGGAATGTTGCTCAGTGGTTAAGCACCTCTGAGTTCAGTCCTTGGTACCAAAAAAATTTTTAGAAAATAAGGTAACTTAAAGTCATCCTAAGTATCACTGTGTTTTTCAGAATTAGGATTCCTAGTTTGGAAATTATAGTTACAATCTATAGAAGCCACACAAAGACCTGGTTATAAGCCACTAGACAAGATGGGAAAACAGCAAAAGGCTCTTCAAACATTCGAGGATTTGTCACCGTCTGTTCCACCCCTGGGAATTCCTGACTTAGAAAACCCATTTACCCTGTATGTAGCAGAAATGCAGGGTTGCCTGGGAGTCCTCATTCAAAGCCCTGGGTATATCCCATGACTTGTGGCTTACTTTTCAAAACAGGTGAATTCAGTGGCATGCAGATGACCTGGGCATCTGAGAGCTGTAGCCCTATCACACTACTGGAAGAAATTAACTATAGAACACTTAGGAGGGGTCCAAACCTCCACTAAGCTTGGAGTGTTCTTGACATTAAGGGATATCAATGGCTAACAGAAGGATGATTATCTAATTATCAAACTCATCTATTAGAATCTCTAGAGATTACTCTCAAGGGCTACCAAACTCTAAACCTGGAAACTTCACTTCGCACTTTGGGAAAAGTAGACAATTTGCTTCACTCTTGTGTGAGAACTGTAGGAAAGGTCTATTGGAGCAGAACTGACATTAAAGACCAGACTTTAAGTAACCCTGATATGGAATGGTTCACAGATGGAATCAGCTACTTGAGTGAGGGAACTCAAAAGGCAGGTTATACAATACTTATCCTCCAGGAGATAGTAGAAGCAAAGCTGCTTCCTCCAAACTTCTCAGTACAGAGGGCTGAAATAATTGTCCTCACCTGAGTTTTGCTGGAAAAGATAAATGAGTTGATATATACACAGCTATCTTAGTACTTCATGCTTATGCCACTATATGGGAAAAAGAGTGCATTTTAACAGAAAAAACCCTCACTCAAACATAGACCTAAAATTCTGTCTCTCAGAAACAGCATGGTTACCTGTCCAATACAAAGGACATCAAACAGGCAGTTTGCCATAATCTAGGAAAATATACTAAGAGATCAAAGTGCTAGATGAACAGGATTTCAAAATATATAAGAAATGGCTGTAATACCACTAACCCCAAATTTAGATCCTAGCCCATATTACACAAAAACTGAAAAGGAATGGACAAATCAGCAGGGATATAAATTAGCTGCAAATGGATGGTGGACTAGAAAAGAAGATTATAAAGCTTTATTACCCCAGGTTGATCAATGGAAATTTATTAAAGAGATTCATGACTTATGACATTTGGGGAGAGAGGCACTGAGCATCTTGGTTACCTATACCTTTGGCAGAAAAGGTCTGGAGAGTACCAAATGAAAGTTCACAAGAGCTTGCCTTCTCTGTGCACATTTCCTGGAAAAGAATGGCAACTACACTTTATTCAAATACCCCCATTCCAAGGATATAAATATCTTCCATTTTGGCTGACATTTCCTCTGAATGAATAAAAGCATATCCTACCCAAAATAAAAAGACTCAAGAAGTCATTAAAGTATTCCTAAAAGAAATTATTCTTAGATTTGGACTTCTTAGGTTGCTTCCAAGTGAAAATTGACCTTTGTTTTTTTTCCGATTACACAGGAGGTCTCAAGAACTTTGGGCATACCTTACTGTCTTCATATTCGCAACACTCTCAATCATCAAAAGAATAGAGAAAACCACCATGGGAATACTTTGTCGAAAGACTTCAGAGCCCTGGTTACATTTGCTACCTGTTCCTCTATTGAGAATTAAGATTGCTCCTAAAACCTCTCTCCAACTGAACCCTTAGAAAATGCTTTATGGAAAACTTTCTCTGACCTAAGATCCTAGCATTGACCCTAGAACTCAGAGAATGTTTAAATGTGTAAGTAATATGTACCAAATACAAAAGGCTTTATTAAAATATGGAACATGATTCTTCCATCTCTGTATATCAAAAGTAAGTACAGCCTGGTGGCTATGTCAAGATCTGCAAAAAGAACTGACTCATCTTTAGATCAGCTTCTTCCAAAATGGAGAGGTCCTTTCCAGGTCTTCATAACACCCCAACAGCTGTCAAACTAAAGGACCAAACATCATGGACCCATTTATTAAGAATTAAACCTTTCCCTCTTGAGGTATGGCAGAATCAAGATGACTCATCAGCAGAGAGAAGAAAAAAGGACTCCTATTCATGTGTTTTATAAGAGGATCTATGGATTTTATTCCAAATAAATAAGAAACCTGTTTAAGGTAAGTTAATCTTGCTCTTTTCTATTCCTGCTGAGGAGATTGCTCCATCATAAACCAGTCCTTTGGCTAGGAATCTGCTTCCTCTTGGTGACACTGGTCCTTTTGGTCCTTATCATCCTATGCATCACTGCTGGGGATACCATAGAGCAATGCATATAACAATAGTAATTATTACGTGGCAAACTTTATTCCTCTCCTTAATATTCACATCTCCTCTTATGCCCCCTCACCAGCAAGATAATTTTCTTTTTATGTTAACTTATGATATGACAAGAGATAAAAATCTCTCTTCTGCATGTTGGATTTGCTAACACCAGCTCACTGAGGGTATGTGGGGTGGGGGATCAAGCCAATACAAGAAAGTATTTGAACAAACAAGAATGATACAATTCTCTGTGTGTGTGTGTGTGTGTGTGTGTGTGTGTTTGTGTGTATGTGTGCATGTGTAGTATTGGGGATTGAACCCAGGTGTTCTAGCACTGAGCTACATCTTTAAACCATTTTTTTTTTTAATTTTGAGACAGTCTCAGTAAGTTGTTGAGCCTGGCCTCAAACTTACCATCCTCCTGCCTCAGCCTCCTGAGTTGCTGTGATTAAAGGCACATTTTGTTGTATCCACAGAGACTGATACAATATTTTTATGTTGCTGATGATTAAACCTAGAGCCTCATATATGCCAGGCAAGTACTCTACCAGTGAACCACATCCCCAAACAAAGACTGATATAATTCTTAATCTACCAGACTGAGCTTATCCAAACCTAATGATTAAAATTGACCTCCCCTTAAGAACCCCCACCACACTTTAAACATTCAGTCTTGATCTTGTGGATTAATATAGCTGGATATAATTTTAGTCACTCTAGAAATCCTAGATGATGACCTTCAAAATCCAGTTCCATTCACATATTTTAAAAAATCCTCTAGTGTTTTCATTTACTGGAATAAAATTTGTAGATTCCTATTTTAATAAATCTGGGTATTACTTGGTCGAACTATCTCACCACTCCTCAGAGTCATCATTATACTATGCCACACATTTTTCTAAGTACACATGTGACCCTCCCACTCATGGCTACAAAAGCACATGGGATATTCATGATTGTTGGGGACAATGGGTCAACAGTCTACACCAACCAATGAGTATTAGAGACCTCAGTGGCCTCCTTAAAAACACCAGTCTATTTCCCTTAAGCAAAAGGACTAGTGACCCTTCATTAGCTCCTAAATATAAGAGAGATGCTAGTCTTAAGACTGGACTTTGAAGCTCATACAGAGATATGTTCTTCATGACACAAACACAAAGACATCTGTGGTCATATGAAGGATATACAGTGCAATGAATAGATTGGAAAGAGATGACTGGAACATGTGGAATAGGATATGTTGTCTCTCCAGCAAATAAAATTTTCACCAATGATCCCCAAGTCACCATTTACACATTACACAGGCACAGAATAAAAACAAGTCTAGGTCTAATCATAGCTATAATAATAAACCTAATTGAATTGCTTATATGATTTGCAGGAGGAATAACTTAAAATGTAGTAACTATCAAAAATGATTCAGCAATCATGGAGGTCAATTCCATAAAAACTGGAAAAGACTTTAAAATCATACAAAAGTCTTTAGACCCTCTAGCATGAATGATGATAAAAACTAGACTATCTCTAGCATATTTGCTGTCTCAGGAAGGTGGAGTTTGTGCTCCAGTAAAACACCTTTTTTTGCTGTTTTTATATAAGTGTGTCTTGACAAATAGAAACTAGCACTGACAAAATTTTACTAAGAACTGCTTGGATTAAAACTCTTTATCCAGGTAATACTAACGATATGTCGTAGAAAACTATTAAAGTTTCCTTGCCTAACCTCACATGGCTGTTACCACTGGTATGGCCTCAACTATAGAGGACTATACTTCTATAGTTCTATTCTTTAGATCTATACTTCTGTTCCTATTTTTGACCCTTGCTTTTTAAATCTTCTAATAAAGTTTATATCTTCCAGATTACAATAAGTCTATCTTATGATGATGGCAACATAAGGATTCTAATCTGTTGCAACAACTGGGACCAATGACTCTGTCTCCATTAGATTGGACAGGAAGAGACTTCAGATCCCTGGGTAGATAGAAGCAATACCCCATATAAACCTGAAGTAGAATAAAGGTGTCCAAAATCTCAGGGAAAGAGAAGTAAGATAGGAATTTATACCCCATTTGTTTATAATAAAAATAAATTTAAAAAAAAACAACCTCTGCTATGCCTTTAACTGGTAGGTTGTGAAATTATTTTTTGTCACATATGTCAAGGGCCTGGCTGATCCTAAGTCGAATTCCTCCCTCTCCACAAATTCCTCAGACCCTTTTTCAGAGACATTTCTTCTCCCATGACAGCCACATACCCAAAAGAACAGTTAAAACAAAAAAGACAAACTTTAGGAAGGATAAAAAGCAACTATAACTCTCATACATTGCTATTAGAGTGTAAATTGGTGTGATCACATTGGAAAATGTTTACTAGGCTGAACATACAAATTTTGTATGTTACATCAATTCCACTCCTTTCCTAGATATTTACCACCAGAAACGTTTATATATGTTCACCAAAAGATAAATGAGAATATTGAAATCAGCACTATCCATCAATAATCTTAAACTGGAAGCAATTCATTGATACTGATTTTCAGAGCACCCAACCTTAGCTAGAGTCTGACTCACTTATTCTGGTTCTGACATTATGTCCTATTTATGACCTCTCTTAAACATTAATGTATTTCTAATCCAAGCCTAAAAACTTTAACTGAAATGAATAGTTTTTAAAGAATAATCGGGGAGTTCTTTGAGCTAAGTCAGAAGTTAGCGTGAGGTGCTTACTATAGACTGTGTCTCCCCAAAATTCTTATGCTGAAATCCTTACTCCCTATGGTAGTGGTATTAGCAGGTAGGGCCTTTGGTAAATGATTAGATAATGAGAACAGAGCCCTCATAGACAGAATTAGTGCCCTTATAAAAGAGATGTTAGAATATTTCTTTGCCCATTATGCCATCTGAGGACACAGTGAATGATGGCCCTCTATGAATCAAGAAGCAGACCCTCATCATCTTTCTCATGCACTTCCCAGATTCTAGAACTGTGAGAGAGACATTCTTGTTGTTTATAAGCCACTAGGTTCATAGAATAATTACAGCAGCCTGAAGGGACTCAGATAGTGCTGTTTTAAAAAATAAACTTATATACCTGTGAGAAAAATACCATACGCAGGGTTTGGTATTATCCATGATTTTAGCTATCCACTCGGAGACTGGGGAAGTATTCCTGTAGATAAGAGGGACTACTGTACATATAAACAATGTGTGCAATCTGAAGACTTTTAGATTCCAGTATCAGTGTTCAAAATATCAGTCTATTTTTCAGTTTATTATATATTACGGATTTTTTTTAAGAGAAAAATTTCTGAAGTAAAAAATATAGGTTGAGGAGACTTTGTCAATGGCACAGATGATGTCAGAGGAAAGGACAAAACAAATATTAATTTCTGTCTGCTTTAAAGAGCCTTTGTGTAAGGTTAGAAATATAAGAACATTACTTGCTTTCACTCTGTTTTTTCTTTCTTTCTTTCTTTTTCTTTCTCCCCCCCGCCCCCACTGGGGATTGAACCCAGAACGCTTCACCACTGAGTTATGTCCCCAGTCCTTTTCACAATTTATATTGAGACAAGGTCGCAATAAGTTTCTGAGACTGTCCTTGAACTCTTGATCCTCCTTATTAGCCTTCCAAACCACTGAGATTACAGGTGTGAGTCACCATGCCTGGCTCTTTCATATTTTTATCAGGCATTGTTTTGAAGACAGCAAAGATAACAATACATCTAGCACTATATAATGAAATACAGTGTCATGTGTATCCTTCATCTATATTTGGCTATAATTTGCTCAAATAATGTATCATGAATTGAAGAAATCATTTTAATTTGTAATTCAGTGGTATACAGCAAATCTTTTTGATCATGCTATATGGAACCTGACATAAGGAAGAATAGGAAGAGAAAAAAGTTCTGCAGTGCACAGTATAGTGTATGCCAGTGGACTCCATATATACCAGATGCAAACTCTACCTTCTGAAGAGAAAGAAGAGGAGGCTTCTGGCAAGAGTTCTCTTTTATGGGCAGACTGCTGACAGTAACTGATGGCTACTCTCTTCAAAATACATTCTTTTGCAGCAAATTAATCAATTATCTATAAAATGTCATCCTCCCTACTCTCTCAGAAGGATGATTAAAAGCAAACTATTTTCAAGTTGTAATTATGCATAATTCTGCACAATTCTTCTGCAGCAACTATAATTTATAATTCATATTTAAATTTTAACATTAAACCAATGGAAGTTGTTTACTTCAAATTTTAGCAAAATATTTGTTAGGACCATGAGTAAATTTCTTTTTCCCTAGAAAATGTGTCATTAATTAATTAAAATGTGTCAAATTTAATATTGACTAGTAAATAGTTTTACTTATAGGAATATAACTGAATTTATCTGAAAATATAGATCAAAAATGTATTAATTTCACCTTGTTAAGGTCCATTGAATAATTTGGAGTGAACTCATTGCCTTCTGACTAGTATTATTAGATCAGTTATACCTGGAAAACTAGTATTCTTATTTGTTCTTGAGGTTCAGCATATTCTTTAGAAATATCCATGCCAAAAGGAATTCTCATATAGTAACCATATTTATATTGAACTCAGTGATACGGTATTTAGCTGGTGATTTTATTTTATGCATTTATTATTCTTTAACTGCAACTCAACTGTGCATTATATCCATTGTCAATGGGTAGCAATTGTCTTCCAAGTTTATTGTAGAAGCATCTAAAATACAAAAGAGATTAAATCATAAATTCATCTGTTTCCTGAGAACACAGTGAACCATAAAAATCTTGCAAAGTTTGCTGAAAGTCTGCCAGACATCAACATTTAGAATTAAACTCGACATTTCTGTCCTTTACTCATTAAATTTCTGGCCATGCATTTTGAATTGTATATACAATGAGTCATTGGGAAGTATCAAGCCAAATATAAAATCTGTAATAGTCTTGTAAAGTGAAGAAAATTCAATCTCCCATGGAAAAGTGTAAAATGGGATGTCCCAAAAATAAATAGAAGAGAAAAGATCCTGCAATATATATTGTAATTAATTTGGTGATCTGCCAAGTTCATTGAAAGATTTGAGAGAAAAATTATAAAAAGTACCAAAGTAAAAAAAAAAAACTGTGCAGTAGATTGTGCTTTATTCTTAAAGATATGTTGGATATCTTCATTTAGTTTAAAAGGAAAAAAAGAGGAGATGGGTTGTGAATTATGATTCTTCTTTCTAAAAAGTAACTTGGAAAAAGATCAAGTGAATTGGAATTAAACATAATATCCACATTAAGGAAGCAGTTCCATATTTAGGTTATATGTTTCTTCATATTAGGTTTTCTCCCCTTAAAATCCAGGTTCATTTGGTTGTATTAGGATCATTAATGACCAAAAAGGTAAATGTGATTAATAAATTGAATATTTCCAAGAGCAACTTTTTTCCACATCTCAATCCATTGCTAATATCTGTAATGAGACAAGGAAATAATATGAATTGCTACAGTTGTGTGTTATGTAGTAATAATAAGCTATATTTGGTATTCGCCTGAACTTGTAAAACTAAAATAAAGGCACCTGGTGACAAACTTTCTGTGTGGCAGGATGACACTCCTGAACAATGCCGATATGAACCTTTATATATGATTTCAGTGGTGGCTCCTAGTATAGTCGTGTTCTGGTCTTTATCAATGAAGACCAGAGCATGACTGGGCTGAAAATCACTACTTAAACCCCTGGACTTTTGGAGCAAACTGTCAGCAGCACCGTGACTAGAGGACTCCACGTCTCTCTGTCTCTTGACTGCCCCAGCTACTGTCTACACTATCACTGAATGCTGATCATTGTCACTGAGGCCAGAAGACTAAACGACCTCTCCCGCAGCTGCACCCAGCCTCCGGCTTATTGGACACCCAAGTACATCCAAAGACATCCGAGGAGCTGAGAGAGGCTATTGCTGAGAAGAATCCCCTCGGTCTTGCTGACTGACTTCTTGGCTAAGTGATGTTGCATTAAGTGAGTCCATGGGGATTGGACTCTAGGTGAATAAGGGAGTGAATCTTCAATGTATTTGTGACTTGCTATTATCAGGAATGTTAAGTTGAGTGTGCATTGCATGAATAAAATCCACTTGTTGGAACCAAACTTGATTCCTCTCTTAGTGCTTGCGACAGTATCATTAAGTCAGATATTAAAAAATATCAAACCACTCAACAATGTTGTGATTACAATAAGCTTAATTTTGAATCAAAATTTTCTCTGACAAAGAAAATGTTTGTTCATGTGAATCATGTGTAAAAAAATGAAATTTAGATTCTTTTCCTTTCCCCTAAGATAGCAGTAACTACCATAACTACCACCATCACTACAAAAACCAGAAAGAGAAATCAAAGTTGATCTTTCTGTTGTGTCTAAGGCGCACATTATATGCTTTCTTAAGATTCCTTCCCCATACTTGGAAGTGTGTCTTCATGTAGGCACACGCAAAGGGTTTGGAAAGGGCTTCCATTTGGCTATGATGAAAGTGCAGTTCTTAAGGGGAGCCATCTATAATTTTAATTTCTGTACTTTGAGGTATATGCTTTAGTGAAGTTGTATAAGATAGAAATATGTATTGAATCAAGCTTCTGCTTTGTGATTTGGCAAAGTATTATCTAATGATCAGAGATGAGACACATTGGCTAGAAAGGAGGAGAGGAGGGAGGGAGGGAAAGGGAGAAAAAAATATTAGTATATTTATGATACATAACATTCAGCCTTCTGTTGTTAAATTAATAGTCTTTTCTACATTTTAAAGCTCCATTTATGCCAAATAATGAGAGTTTAAAAAATACCAAACATAGGATAGGAGTGCTGTTGAGCTGTAGTACCAAAACATGACTAATATATCAAAAATATCTGCTTTTTTCTTGTGCGTCATCTCAAATTGCACACTGAGAGCAGCTGGGCTATGATCCAAATCAGAGTAAGACAGCTCAAAACACCAGATCAACAGATTTCCAAACCAGTATTATTCATCATATTGACACAGAAATTAGACCAATATATGAAGCTTGTATTTACAAAATGATAAACTTGCAGATGAAAACTTAAAATTCAGTTTCATTCACTGATTTCTAACTTACTTAGTACACACATCTGGATATTTGGAAACATCCAGATGATTAACTGCATTCTTAGGTTTCATTGCAACTGTTCTGTGTCATGTAAACAGTCTTCAAGACTTCCTTAAGTTCATACATTCCCTGTAATTCACTGGTATTATAAATATGTAAGTGTGAGTTTATGTATGTATAAAACACTGTAACAGGAAGCAATCTTCTCCCTTTATGTTTTAGTAAACTTTTTCCCTGCTATGACTAAAAGATCTGGCCTGAAAAATTGAAGAGGAGGAATAGTTTATTTGGGGGCCCACAGTTTCAGTGGTCTCAGTTCATAGACAGTTGGTCCATTCCACAGGGCTCGAGGTGAGGCAAAACACCACGGTAGAAGAGTGTGGTGGAGTGAAGCAGCTCACATGACGATCAGAGAGCAGAGAGAGAATCCACCCACCAGATACAAATAAATACACATAAGGCAGGCCCCCAGTGTCCATCTCCTCCAGCCACATCCTACCCAGCTTCAGTTACCACCCAGTTAATACAATGAGGGGGTAAATGATTCACCGATTGAATTAAGGCTCTCATAATCCAATCATTTCTCCTCTAGACCTTCTTGCATTGTCTCAAACATGAGCTTTTGGGGGACATTTCGCATTCAAACCATAACACTGGGGACACATAGCAATGTCTGGAGACCCTTTTAATTTTTTTTTTATTTATTCTTTTTAGTTATATACGACACCAAGATGTACCCTGACATTAGCACAAAATCATGGAACACAACCCACTCCAATTCGATCCCTGGCACATTCTCCTCCAAACCTCCATTCTCTTCCCTCCATTCCTGTATCTCTTTTCATTCAATTCCAATTTACTTTTTTAAAATTAGTGTCCTATGGATATATCTGATGCCAGGACCCACTGTGTCCCATTCATGAATGTACCTATGAAAGTTCAATCAGATTTATTCTACTGTTTTTTTCCTGTTATGGTCCCTTCTTTCTTCTCCTCAATCCCCTTCATCAACCCTATTGATCTTTCCTCTATTTTGATGAAATTCCCTTGGAGAAACTTCTGATTGTCATATCTGTGAAATGTTACTTGCATCAAGTGTATAGAGGCAAGGGATACTACTGAATATCCTAACAATGCACAGAATAGATCCTCACAACAAAGAATATTAGTTGAAGAGTTGGTCATTTAAAATTAATTAGTAATACTTTATTAGATATTTTCAGATTATAAATCAAAGTGCAAACAATGGACAACCTATGCTGTAGATTGTTGTTCAGTATCTCCAGTATTAAACTAATGAGAAACACCAAGATGTATTGAAGGTCTAGTCATACCTGACTTAAGCTCAGTGGTGTACTGGCACCAACTGGTACCAGTTTGAGATGATTTTTAGGTTTTCAGAATTTTTGTGAGCCAGTTGTTATCACATTGGTTTACTGAAATTCTGCAGGTTGAGATTATTTACTTGGTGGAAATCAGCAAATTCTATAATCAGGACTTTTTCCCCCACCCCCACACTCTGACCATGGAAAGGTTGAAGAGTTATGGAAATTAATATTCCTACAAGACAACTCCTGGGGGGAAAGATGGAATTTTTCTCAGGAGGAGGGAGGTGAAATTAACCAAACTTTAAACATCTCCAGGTAAATCCTGTCCCAAAAACAATGGGCCCTGAAGGAAAGAGGCAGATACAGAATTCTGGGCTCTGGACTTTGACCTTTCCCCATTGCAAATTAGTCCTAAACAGAGGCACAGTAAATAGGGAAACTCTGGGAAACAATGAATCCCAGAAGAAGAAGAAAAGCAATGGGTGGGATTTGAGATTCCAAACCTCAGGATCTGAGCTCCTATCTCCTCCCAGTAACAATGAGTTTCAAACATTTTAAGTTAAAATTTTGAGTTAAAATTTTAATCTGCACAATGAGTTCCCTGACTGTCTGATCCGTGCATCCACAGTTTCTCATGATTAAACCACCCTCATTGTACCCTATAAAACTAAAATCCCCTCTGTAATCAAGGGCCATTTTTGAATCCAGAAAATGAGCCCCTATCATGCCTGAGTGAGTTCTCGAATGAATAAACAGCCTCCCTAAATCTGTTAAGTTCTGCACCTGTCATTTTGTGTTTACAAAGGTAGTTGTCAATTATTTGCAGGCACACCATTGGTTATGATACAGAGCACTAGTGATATTGCAGGAGATGTTGTCTATCATCTACTTCTATGAAAAAAAACTGTTTAAAATGGTTAATTTTAAATACTATTTTTCACAACCATGTACTTTTAGAATTATCTATTCTAATCATGCCTTATATTTACATAGAAAATATCAAATGTCAACCTCCAATTATACCATAAATCCTCACAGAGCTTTAATTGGCCACTTCTTGCAAAACAGTTAATGAAAATATTCTGCCTTTATTAGCCAAAGGTTAACTGTATAAATGCATACAATTAACTGACATGATAGGAGTCTTGAAAAAGTGAAGCTATGTATTTTAGTTAAGAAAAAAGAGTTATTATTAAAAGCTCAAAGTTGACAGATTCAAGAAATAAATGATGCTTTGATGTAACTAAATTAATTTTCTCTCTGAAGGAAAGGTCAGCAGCATTATAATGCTAACTTTATTCAACAAATTAAAGCTCTAGTTATCTTGGTTGGTAGATGAATAGAGAATCATACTTTTCCAGATTTATTGTATTAGCTCCTTTTGTTTCAGGTAGATATTAATTTCCAAATTCCACAACATATGTATGAAATACCAAGGCATCATTATTTAAACTAATTTTGTTTGGATTTAGGTATCTTTTTTGAGAACTTGTTGCAGTTTTTCATATAGGACATCTTTGAGCAGGAAATATTTTGCTTTTTCCAATTTAACTTGGAACTTTGAAATGGAAAGAGCTATTGCATAATCACCTTCATTATTTTAATAGAAAGAGAAAATAAATGGATTATCTTCAACAGCATAATTTTTCACTGCTTATAATTAAAAGTGAATTGAAAAATCATGGTTTAAATGAACTTCAAAATATCAGTTGAGAGAATTAAGGAGCTAAATAAATTTTATGCTGAATAACTATAAGAGAGATTTTTGACCCTTACCACGGTCCACAAAACATGACCCACTGGTACATACCAGTCCTTATCACATGTAGTAAATAGCCAAATGTATCAACAACTTCTATGTCTTAATGACAACATGGGAAATGTACTTCATTTTGTGCAAGTTGCTTCTTTTGGCAATAAAACTCTGTCTCTCTAGACCTAAAAGATATAATTAGGTCACTATGACCATAGATTCTTAATGTTAATCTTCATGAGATAGGCAGAGAAGGTATTTCTCTATTTATAACCAAAACTCTACAATAGTTAATTCTATCACCTACCATAAAGGAAGAATAACTGATACTAAAATTAGAAATCAAGTAAACTATGGGCAAGGTAGCACACTGGTCAGAACTGTATTTCAAAATTACTTCTGCATGAGTTTAAATATTATCATTGTTCTGTGTCATGCTCTAAATCTAAGATGTTATTCATGTTATGAAGCATCATTATTTTATGTACCACTAAGAAAGAAAGGAATAAAATGGGCAATTATACTTGTTAAAGCCCAAGATTTTTAAAGATGCACCCCAATTGCAGATACTAAAATGTTTTCTAAAACTTTGTTTTGGAATCAATGAAAAATAGCCCTTGCTGTGTGACCCTATGCAACTTTGAAGTTGGCTGTGGTTTCAACATTTGTAAAATAGAGCAGATAATACTTAACCTTATCAGGTGTTGTGAGAATTAAATCTGATAATATATGGAAAATGTCTATAAGTTCATTTAAGCATGGAAAATGATTTACTGGCCTACAGGCACTTTTCATTATATTTCTTTCAGTACTCTGAATGCAAATAAAAATTATGAATTACATTGAGGTCCACTGCAAGCTAAGAAACTATTTGAGAAATTAATGTCAATAAATCACTTTAAGTCAATATGTTTTCATTTAACAAATATTGAACATCTACTACCTCTAAAAGGCAATATAGGTAATGATCTGTGTTTGAATACTGATTTCCTCACTTACTAGATGTGACTTTGGACAAGCAAATTCACTCGCTTTGCTTCCTTTTCCCTTACCTCTGCAGTAGAAATAAGAATAGCTATCATTAAATGAATTAATGAATTCAAAAGGTTTGAAAAAGTACCTAACACATAATAACCATTCAATAAATAGTAAATTTTATTTTATTATTTGCTAATCACTGGTTGGAGGGATGAGGATATAGTATTGAAGGGAAAAAATATCTTGTCTGTAGATTTTATAGGATAGTGACAAAACACAGTATATAAAGAAACTTAAAATATCAGCCAATCTTATGAATTATGAAGAAAAATAAAGCAGGGTAGGAAACAGAGTGATGGAAGTGCTACTTTTATAAAGAGTATTCAGAAAAAAATCTAACAAGACGTGAATATTTGAGTAAAGACCTCAATGAAGTGAAGAAGAAAGTCCTGGATGATCGTGAGGCAGAGTGTTCCACTAGAAAGAAGAGTTAAGTGCCAAGGCCTTTTAGGAAGGAAAAGATTTAGCCTTTTGGGAAAAGCCAGGAGAGTCACTGTAGCAGGCAGTAGAGAGACCTAGGTACAGAGAGGCTTTCTGGATAGGTGAATATTAAACATCTTTTATTATTATTATTATTATTATTATTATTATTATTATTATTATTATCAACTAGGTGTGTATCCTTCCCCCAGAGGTAGTTTTCGCATTTTCAGAAAATGTTCACACATTTGACTACCAAAGGAGCATTCAAATAATGCCACATTTAAATTCAAAAAGGCTTTCAATAACATTCATTTTATTAAGCATCCGACTCAATAGAAGTAACCTTTTTAATGGGTCACGGCTGAGCTTAGTATACTTTTAATGAAGAAGGAAAAGGAGATGGAGGGGAAAAAGACAAATTAAGTTTTTGGTGGAAGTTCTTTTTTCTTTCAAGCAATGAAGTAGTTAAAAAGTCAGAACCAGCAGTAAATGGGTGAATACAATAACCACAAGAATTATTTCTGATAAAGCAGATATTTGGCTATAAAAGCAGTTAATTTACCCAAATTTGTCATTTAAAAACACTAGATTCTCTTTGACCTCTTTCTTCCTAGCTCTTGTAATTGAGGCTTTAAAAAAAAAGAAAGTCTTACATCATAGACATGCTTATTAATGCCACCTTCTTGTCATAACCTCCTCTATTTTATTCTTATAATACTCAAAATGACACTTCTAATACTGAGGCAAAAGACATGTCCAAAAAGGACCTCTGACCAAATACACAGATCAATTTTCACGAAGAGTTTCTACAGCTATTTGGGTCAATTATTTGTGCTTCTGAGATCTTTTCACTGATTTAGTCTAACAAAATTGGTTTTATATTACAGGTGGGAAACTATTGTCCCATTTTCTTTATAGAACTGCTATACTTCTGTAAGTTGAACATATTTTCAAGACTTTTAGTCATCAAGTAGCTCATTTTCTTTTATTTTCAAGATTAAAGCCTATTTTATCTTCTTTCAAATTTTTCTTATTCAATGTGCTTTCTGTAAAGATATGGGGTGTTGTTAGGTTAAAGAACTTGACATTTACATATTTTATTGTTATTTGTTTTGACTTGGGGCACTGAGGAGTCTGATTATGGCTAATCTGTGTTATCTAAGGATGAGGGAAGACAAAATCAGAGTCCTCTCCAGACAGAGGTTGTTTATAGCAAGGATCTAATTTGTTATTTGTTTAACATGTTTCTTCCTTTTTCCTCTCCCCTCATGGCAGGTCTAAGACACAGTGTTGAGAGATGAGACATGGAGGGAAATTTTTAGGAAATGATTGGAGCATACATAATCTATGAGAAAGTCTCTGAGTTAGATCTAGGCCAGGACATTACCTGATTCCCAAGGCAAAAAGTCCTATGCCATACTGTTAGCAGAGAGTCAGTCAGAAAAATCAGAATGCAGGCTATCTTCCACCTAGAAGCCTGAGAAAGCAAGATCTGAACTCTCATTCATTCCCTAAGCCCCTAGAAAAAGTTGTTTTGCAGAAGTTATGTTCCACAAGTTACCCTAAGAAGCACACGCCAGGACCAAAAATTGAACTTGAGTCCATTATAATACTAAAGTCTGCACACAGGAAAGAACAAAAGCTTCATTTCCATAACATGGGAAGTATGAAGCAGCATGTTGTCAAACTGCACCTGCACAGAATCATCTCAGTCCATGGACAGGATAGAGTGTTTCCCTGCTCCTGAATACGCATTCCATGCCCAAATAAACTGTTGTTTGCCCTAGTTTCAGGGCATCTCTGATTTGGACGTGATTGGTGGTCTCCTTATTTGTTGCAAACCAAATTTTGCTCCATTTGAAAACTATTCTTGGTGTTCTCTTCTGATTTGATTCTCACCAAGAGGCAGACCCATGGAGTTGGGTGACAATATCTCCAATTAAGATGGAAAATTTCACTTGACAAATGGTGTCTATTTCACTCTCTCTTATTTCTGGCACCTCAGAGCCATATACAGAATGAAGAATGGATACTGATATTGACACAGGAATTTGGGAATAAGGGGAGAGATGATGAATCTCAAAGGAAGTATTCATAAACAGCTGAAATGCAGGAAACAACCATGAAATATTCCAAGTCCTTGTAACACAAGTGTTATGAGTAAGAGCAGGGAAAACTGGCACTAAATTGGGTAGCTCCATCCTGCCTCTACCTCTAGTCTGGCCCCCAGCAATTGTCTTTCTGTAAATATTAACACTCCAGACCAACAGATTGCTGTATCTCCCTTTGGAGATAGCCCACATTCTCACTTGAATACATATTCCTTGCTTTATCCCAAAGGCATCCTTCTCATGTGATGGTCCCCATTCTCCCTCAAATATGTATCTACTTTCCTAAACAAAACTCTGTCTCTGCCTTTGACTGACTTGTGCTGAAATTCTTCTCCATCATCTATGCAAAGAACCCCTCTGGTCCTGAGTCAAGATCCCCCTTCTCTCTGGGAACTCCTCTATCCCTTCAGAGACATGTTTTCCATGACAGTACAGATCAAACTATGGTGTAGGCCACTGGTTAGCTAATACATCCCCAGTATTAGAAAATGGGCTGAATCTATGATATCAGTGAAAGTTCTTTAATGTGTCTTGAGTGCCCACAGATGAAACCTACTCAAAGATTGCCTTAATTCTGGTCTTCTCCAGGGTTGCCTTATTGAAGAGTAACTTGTTACTGAGGGAAAGGTCTTAGCAGATGGATACAAAGGATCTGAGCAACTATGACCCTAAATTCCAAATGCTCAAAACCCCCAAATATTGTGATGAGTAAGAATCATTCTTGAAGTATGTATTTATGTATGTGTATGTGTGCAACTGTGAATGTGTTTATACTGGGAGAAGGGTTGTGATCAAGGAAACCTATGAATTACCATTTAAGTTTAGTATGAGGAGGGGGGATGTACCCCAAACACACGGTAGATAGGAATAGATTGTGAAACAGTTTAACAACTGTATTCTCACCTGCAATAAATGACTATAACAGTCTTTAATTCCTGGGAATTAAAAAAAAAAACTGACTCTGTTTACATGTACATGAAATTAAAGAGACAGAAACTCTGAGGATTCTGGAACTTTCAGTTTAGCTGAAAGACTAGCAAGCTGATCCAAGGTTAAAACACAATAAGGTGAGTTAATTGATCTGAATTTTTTATTAAAATTCTGGAATCACTTGAAAGTAGAAATATTGCTGTGGGCCTGGGCTTTGTGAATAATGGCCCAAGTTTTAGACTGAGTTCATTAACATGATAAACTTGTTTCCTTTAAAAGTTATAAAGGAATCTTGAAAAACCTTCCCAGGTGATGGGGGAGGGAAGGACAACCTAATCTTAATAATTTGTATTTAGTTAAGAGGTAAAGATATAATCTATCCTTGTGTACAATGAATCAAAATGCAGTCTATAAAAAGTAAAAAATAATTTAAAAAAAGAAAAAATGACTTATTTGCAGAATCATTCCCTGCCTTATACAAATATTTTTATTTTTCTCTTTTAAAAATTTTATTTGTTCTTTTTAGAAATAAATGACAGTAGAGTGTATTTTGACATATTATACATACATGAAATATACCTTATTATAATTAGGATCCCAGTCTTGTGGTTGTACACTATGTGGAGTTTCACTGGCCATGTATTCATATATGAACATAGGAAAGTTATGTTGGTTTCATACTACTGTCTTTCTTATTCCCACTCCCTCCCTTCCCTTCATTCTCCTTTGTCTAATCAAATGAACTTCTGTTCTCCACCATTGTGTGTTAGCATACACATATCAGAGAGAACATTTGGCCTTTGGTTTTGGGGGATTGATTTATTTCACTTATAATGATAGTGTCTGGTTGCATCCATTTACTGGCAAATGCCATCATTTTATTCTTCTTTATGGCAGAGTACTATTCCACTGAGTATATATACCACATTTTCTTTATTCATTCATCTCTTGAAGGGCACCTAGGTTGGTTCCATAGCTTAGCTATTGTGAATTAAGCTGCTATAAACATTGATGTGGCTGTCACTATAGTATGCTGATTTTAATTCCTTTGGGCATGTACTGAGGAGTGAGATAACTGGGTCATATGATAGTTTTATTCCACGTTTTCTGAGGAGTCTCCATACTGTTTTCCAGAATGGTTGCACCAATTTGCTGTCCCACCAGCAATGTATGAGTGTACCTTTTCCCCAGCATCCTCACCAAAATTTATTGTTACTTGTATTCTTGATAATTGCCATTCTTACTGGAGCGAGATGGAATCTTAGTGTAGTTTTAATTTATATTTCTCTAATTGCTAGAGATGTTGAATTTTTTGTATGTTTTGACCATTCATACCTCTGTGAAATGCCTATTTAGTTCCTTTGCCCATTTATTGATTAGGTTATTTAAATAGATACTTTTAAATTAGACAAAGAAACTCTAATTTTGTTAATCTTCAAAATTAGTAGAAAAGTATATTTTAAAGGTGAAAATAATTCTAAAATGTTCATTTGCTTTAGGAAGAAATGGCTATTTTCCTAATATTTTAAGGATATAATGTATGCATTTGAATATTATGAAATAGGTCTTAATTAGAATGAGAGACTATGACTATTTTTTAAATGTTATACAAGTGAGTTGAAAGGAACAAATGTCTTGAGTGGGAAATATTCAGCCCTCTGTAGATTTGCATTAAACTATTTTGAAAGGAATATTATTACTTTTAAAATTCATTTCATGTTTGAATTGTGCTTTTTTTACTCAATAGCAAAAAATTTCCTTCCCTCTCACTAATTCTCGGAGTACTACAACCACTGGCATGAGGAAGGAATACTGAATTGAAGCTATAGCCATGGAATTTGTGGAAGAGCTAAATTACTTTAAAGCTCCTGATAATCTATTCTTCTAGGGAAAAAATTCTCTGAAATCTATTCTATAAGACTATATCTACTCTTCCATAAGAGTGAGTACAATGGGATACTTGTAGAAGAGAATCTCTTAGGGAGATTTATTTTTTTTATTTTGAGAAATTCTCCTAAATAACTTTTCCCCACTACAAATGTATTTGTATACATCAAAAAATAGATGCATTTTTGAGGCATGTCAAAAAATAAATGCAATTGATTTAATGTGAACTACGGAGAGTTAGAGAACCTGATACCAACAGTATAAATTTTCTTATGTGTCATAACCTAATTTTTAAACCTTGGCTACAAATTCAATTGGGAAAACACTGTGCAGGCCAAACAGGATGCATTTCCTGGCTATATTTACAAATATAGCTGCCAGTTTATAATCTAATGGTTAAATGGATGAAGCAACTACTAAAATCTGCCTGAAGTTCAAAATAAGAAGAGTAATGTTTAGGTTTTAACTGAGAAATAAAGTTCCAATAAGATTTGGCTGACATTGGAAAATGAGTTAAATTTTTGATTTGTCAATACACAAAAAACAGTGAAGATGAGTATGTAATATAATAACAAATTAACATTTTTCACTCCAGGAAGTTGCACTTTTCTTAACCTGGCAATTTTTTTTTTGTACTGGGAATTGAACCCAAGGGCACTTAATCACTAAACCACATCCTCAACCCTTTTTTAAAAATATTTCATTTAGTGACAGGGTCTGTCTAAGTTGCTGAGGCGGGCCTTGAACTTGCAATCCTCCTTCCTCAGCCTTCTGAGCTGGACTTACATGCATATGCCCAGCTTAACCTGACAATCTTAATTACAAAGGTGAGAAAATTTTATTTAGGTAATTTTAATCATTGGCATTTTTATTTGAGGTGTTTTAAATCATTAAAAGTAGCAAGATATCAATCTCTGGCATACAATCTAATTCATATAAAAATTCAGATATTTCCAATGAAACTGCAACAGATTTAATTTTCTGAATATCTAGTGTAAATTTTATTTACAAAATTAGATTTGAATCAATGATGATTGGAAATGAATTATTGAGGTATAGAAACCTGAGGGTCTACAGAATTGCAAATCTGAGTCCCTATAATTAGCAAGATACAACACAGAACTGCCTTGAAGTGAACAATGGGAATTGTAAAAGGAAATATGCAGGAGAAGGAAATAAATTCAAATAGTGTGGCTCAAATGAAAGAGTTTAAGACTGACTTTGGTCCAGAGGAAAAAGTCCCAGGATTTTATACAAAACCTCAAAAAATAGTAAAGGTTTATGACAGCTCTTTATGATTCTGTAAGCCTAAGCTATTTAATGACTGGATTTCCTAGAATTGCCCTACAGCAAAGTAGGGATATTCAATTCAAACATCCCTGATTTACAGTGGTTCCATTTAATGATATTTGGATTTTATGACAGTGTAAAATCTCTTGCAGTAGAAACTGTATTTCAAATTTTGAATTTTGACCTTTTCACAGACTAGTAATAAGCACTACAAATACTCTCATGGTTCTGGGCAGTGACCGTGAGCTGTAGCTCTCAGTCAACCGGAAGATGAAGAGGGTAAACAATGGATCTTTAAAATGTACTACTTTCTTGCTAAGCTATGGTGTTCAGTAGGTTAACTGTATTAAATACATTTTCTGTTTGTGATATTTTCAAGTGACTTTGGCTTTGGAGGGACACAACCCCATTGGAAGTTAAGGAGCATCTGTACTGTGTTGAGATCAATGCACATGATGATGCATCTAGACCCAGTTTCAGAAAATCATGGCCAAGTATCATAAAGAAGTAATGTGAGGTCACCACTCTCTCCCTGAGTTCTACCCTACTTATAAACTATTGTTTATTGTAAGCACAATAAAACATTAGTCCTTACTGAAGCCTCTTGTAGGATTTTAGATTATGCATATGTATAAAATAACAACATACTGAATAGAGTACAGGAAAATACCTGGTTTTCAGTATAAAGACCATGTGTTTGTAAAGGTGAGGAAAAGAAAGCATCTAATAGTAGGAAACAGAGTCACAATTAGATAAGGAGAGACCGAATTAAAATTATTACCAATACTTAGAGTACTTAAATGCTTGTTGAAATTTTAGAATGGGTTCAAATGGACAGACATCTATTTAAGGGACATTGTTTGTTCCTTTCACTTCAGTAAATAATTCACCACTTTTAAGTTCTAGAGAAGGGAGAAATTTACTTAGGATCCATTGAAATCTCTATCCACATGCCTCATTGTGGACACACACATATGTGCATGCATACAGAATACATAATTTTGAGATTTGGCTCAAGGTACCAAGATGCCTATTCATGAATAATTTGAAAACTCCAGGAATGTGGCAACACTACGAAGATACAGGATTCATAACCTCCCAGGATAAAGAGCATTGGTAGCAGCAATAAACTCTTTCATCTCTTCTAGTCTAAATTTTCCTCTACTGCTTCCTATGCAGGTGGTTAAGATGTAGCATTGTGAGTCCAACAAAATTAAGGAAGTTATCATATATTTAGAGTTTTGTATAATGTTTATGATAGTGCTTCCCTCTGCAGCTGACATGAAACAGAGTATTATTGCTAGATTACCATGGCTTGTGGTTTTCCCAGTACCAATAAAATTTCCTCATGTCTTGCCAGGGGAAACTACCTCTGTCTTAAAATTACCCTAGTAAATATTCAATAGGGGAAGAGTTGGATGACTCAAATGGCTGAGGCAGTACCGCATAGAGATAAAATAAAGATTACAATAATGATACCTACCATGTGTTTAGAACAATCCCAGGTACTCAATAAGCACTGTGCACATGTCTAAAATAAAAACTATACTTAATGGAGATTTTAAGTATAGATTGTTATTTTTGGAATTATCTATTAAAAGGAAAGGAAGTAAGATTTGGGAGAAGAAAGAGGACACGGAGAAACTTTTTTGTTTGATTTAATTTAAAGGAGATAAAAATATGTCTATAAGTCAAGAAAGTTGAAGTGAACCAATAGCCAGAAACAGATAAATTCTGAGATTTTAACAGAGATATTGAGTTGAAATTATGAAGATGGGTGCAAATTTTATACCTACACATATTATTTAATATATTATGTATATTATATTTAGATATTAGATATTATATTTTAATATTTAATATATAGATATAAGATAATATGTATAGGTATAAAATTTACATCCACACCCAATATATGTATATTATATTTTAATATATAAGATAGGCATATTATGGAATATATGTTAATTTTAATATTAACATATAAATATATTATACATAATATAGATTATGTTTTAATATATATGCAAGATAAATATATATCTCAACAGGATTCTGATGACTTAATAAGGTCTGCACTGCATTACTGTCCCCACAACACTCTCAAGTTTTATTCTATTCTTTTTTATTTATTCCATAGAATTTATTGCTTTCTAATATACTATGTAGTTTATTCATTTGTTTTTAGTTTATTGTCTGTTTTCTCTTATTAGTGTGGAAGCACCAGAAAGCACTTTTTTTATAGCTATTTCCTAAACACATAGAAGAGAGCTTAGCTTCAGTAGGTGCTTAGTAAAAATTTCTTGCATACATAAATCAGGCAGCTGTGTGAGACATTGTCTCAATGGATGCAGAAAGATAGGAACTTAAAATGATACCAGGGAGGAAGAAATGGTTAGCAAGATTTTGGTTATCTCAGAAATGGTCACTATACCATCAGGAAGTGGTTGCCTAGTTATCTAGTCAGTGAAGCCATCCAGGGTTCCAGATCTAGGCTGAAAATGGGAGAGAAGCAAAGTCTTTTCTTAACTTCTTTCTGTCTTAATAGGTCATTGTGCTTTAAAAGGTAAAGGGACATTTTTTTATCAGTGCAATCCCATTTACCATAGATCTCATTCCCTATACTTTTCCTTCTTGTGATTGTTTTGTTAAATGTTGTATTCTTTGATCTCTGTATAACCTCTTCAGTAATTTATTGGAGAGTGGAAGGCATGTGTCTGGCACCAATATCATACTATAATGTTACTCTTGAAGTACAAGAGGCTAATTAAATGAAAATATTTTATGAACACAATTATTGCAGGTCCACTTAGGATTCTCAAAGATTAATTCATTTCAGTAGTTTAATCTACTTTTCTTTTTAACATTTTACTAAATTCAAATGTGTGAAATTCTTTTAAATGATAAAGAATGGTAAGCCAGTAAAAAAGATAAAAGAAAAAAAAAGATATCTGGATTAACCCAAAAAGAGCAAATGGAGCCAGATATAGTGGAGCACACCTGTAATCCCAATGGCTCAGGAAACTGAGGCAGGAGGATCTTGAGTTCAAAGCCAGCTTCAGCAAAAGTGAGGCACTAAGCAACTTAGTGAGATTCTGTCTCTAAATAAAATACAAAATAGGGCTGGGGATGTGGCTCAGTGGTCAAGTGCCTTGAGTTCAATCTCTGGTACCACAAAAAAAAGAAGAAAAAAAAGAGCAAATGGAAACAAAGGGTAATTAAATCTTAAGGATGTTATCTGTACAACACAGGCAATATTAGGAAATTAACCACAGCAGTCTGTCTTAAATATCCTAGTTTGTACTATTTTCTAAACTGCTAAAAAAATTAGCTCTACCATTTAAATGAACATCTTATAGATGCATAGAGACAAATTCGAGAACTCTGATATTCAGATGCTAACAAATAATGGGGGAAGGGAAGAATAGAAGTTCATTGGATTAGACAAAGAAATTGAAGGAAGGGAGGGGAGAGGGGAACAGAAAAGAATAGAATTAATCAACATAACTTCTTGTGTTCATATATGAATACACAACCAGTGTAACTCTGCTTCATATACAAGCACAAGAATGGAAAGTTATACTCCATGTATATATAATATGTCAAAATACACTTTACAATCATGTATATCTAAAAAGAACAAATAAAAAAAGAAATAGAGCATTTACTGAACTTTTCATATTATCCAACTATTGTGGAATATTATTTTAACAGGAAGGCATTTGTGATGGTTAGTTTGATGTGTCGACTTGGCTAGGCTATGGTGAGTAGTTGTTTCAACAAAAATTAATCAAGATGTTGTTGCAATGGTATTTTGTAGATGTGATTAACATTTACGTGCTGTTGACATTAGAAAGATATTACTCTCCATAATGTAGATGAGTCTCATTCAATCAATTGAAGGTCTAAGAACAAAGATTTCCTGAAGAAGGAATTCTGCATGCAAACTACAACATAGAAATTCTGTATGGGCTCCTAGCCATTGCAGTCAAGATTGCCATACAATTTTTACCTGAATCTCCAGGCTTCCAGTTTACTCTACAGATTTCAAATTGCTAGCCTTCATAATTATGTGAGCCATTTTCTTAAAATCTCTCAATAAATGATAAACATACGAATAGATGATAGAGCATGATATATAGAAATGGGGGGAGTGAAAGAACAAATTTAATATAATTTGATTTCTTTAAACTTCACTGAATATAACTACATACCAGGTGCTGTGTTATATATTGAGGACCTAGTGATGATGAATGAAAATACAAATTCCATGGGGGTAGTGATGCCGTCCAGCAGAGTCAATTTTGCGCGGGAGACAAATGAGTTAGTGAGACTCTTGAATTCGAAACTGTTTATTGATGATTCAGAAACCTGGGAACACCTACGTTTGAGGAGAGGAGGCGAAGGGTAGGGCCAACGCTAGTTAAGCGAAGATCAAGGAGCTAGCTGTCCAATCACGGTAAAGATCAAAACAAGCAGGCATGAGCAGGAGCACTCGGGAACACATGTGCACGCATTGTGTGCATGGACTTAATTGAATACAGTCAATGATAAAACACCTGGGTGTGGGGTGTGTTTATGTTAACCGACTTCCTCACCACCGATGTGATCAAAGCAACTTCTGGCTGGCTGCCAGGTGCCATCTTGGTGTAGTCCGTATGGCATAGCCCCCAACAGGGTAGGACTGTTTTTCTGTCTTGGCCTTGAAGACAAAGTATCTACAGTAGCATTGGGGACAGAGTAGGTATTCAATATAAATTTGTTGAAAGTATAAATAAGTATAGTTCCTGCCTTTATAAGTTTGAAAATACCTGAAAAGAGAGAGAAGACAACAGAAAAGCATAATGCTTGATATGTGCACCATATAGTCACAGTATAATTCTGCTTTTCCTTTAAAAAGTAACATAAAAATATTTGTAGATCATGGCTGGAAGAAACCATGATGACATTTGCTCCTGGAGAAGGACCCAGATGACACGGAATTAGGGATGGAAGGGCAATTTTTTTTTAAATGTTTACTAGACAACTTTATTTCTTTTTTTTGTGAATTACCTACTCAAATTTTTGTTCATTTGTCTACCAGGATATTCATCAATTGTCTAATAAAAGCTCTTTATAGAATTAAGGATGTTAAATACTTTCCAATAATATATGTTAAAAATATTCTCTCCAGCTTATTATTTGTATTTTAGCTTTTTTGTTTTTATTGTAAACAAAAGGGATACATGTTGTTTCTCTGTTTGTACATGGCGTAAAGGCATACCATTTGTGTAATCATAAATTTACATAGGGTAATGTTGTTTGATTCATTCTGTTATTTTTCCCTTACCCCCACCCCTCCCACCCCTCTCTTCCCTCTAAACAGTCCTTCCTTCCTCCATTCATGTCCCCCTCCCAAACCCTAACTCTAACCCTAACATTAACCCCTCCCACCCCCTGTTATGTGTCATCATCCACTTATTAGCGATATCATTTGTCCTTTGGTTTTTTGAGATTGGCTTATCTCACTTAGCATGATATTCTCCAATTTCATCCATTTGCCTGCAAATGCCATAATTTTATCATTCTTTATGGCTGAGTAATATTCCATTGTATATATATATATATATATATATACACCACGGTTTCTTTATCCATTCATCAATTGAAGGACATCTAGGTTGGTTCCACAATCTGGCTATTGTGAATTGAGCAGCTATGAACATTGATGTGGCTGTATCTCTGTAGTATGCTGATTTTAAGTCATTTGGGTATAGGCCAAGGAGTGGGATAGCTGGGTCAAATGGTGGTTCCATTCCAAGTTTTCTAAGGAATCTCCACACTGCTTTCCAGAGTGGCTGCACTAATTTTCAGCCCCACCAGCAATGTATGAGTGTACCTTTCCCCTCACATCCTTGCCAACACCAGTTGTTGCTTGTATTCTTCATAATCGCCATTCTAATTGGGGTGAGATGGAATCTTAGGGTGGTTTTGATTTGCATTTCTCTTATTACTAAAGATGGTGAACATTTTTCCATATGTTTGTTGATTACTTGTAGATCTTCTTCTGTGAAATATCTATTCATTTCCTTAGCCCATTTGTCGATAGGATTATTTGCATTCTTGGTGTCGAGTTTTTTGAGTTCTTTATAGATTCTGGAGATTAGTGCTCTATCTGAAGTATGATGGCCAAGATTTTTTCCCACTCTGTAGGCTCTTTCTTCGCATTGCTGATAGTTTCCTTTGCTGAGAGAAAGCTTTTTAGTTTGAATCTATCCCAGTTGTTGATTCTTGCTTTTATTTCTTGTGCTATGGGAGTCCTGTTAAGGAAGTCTGGTCCTAAGCCAACAAGTTGAAGATTTGGACCTACGTTTTCTTCTATAAGATGCAGGGTCTCTGGTCTGATTCCGAGGTCCTTAATCCATTTTGAGTTTAGTTTCGTGCATGGTGAGAGATATGGGTTTAGGTTCATTCTGTTGCATATGGATTTCCAATTCTCTCAGCACCATTTGTTGAAGAGGCTATCTTTTCTCCATTGCATATTTTTGGGCCCTTTGTCTAGTATGAGAAAATTGTATTTATTTGGATTTGTGTCCGTGTCCTCTATTCTGTACCATTGATATATCTTTCTATTTTGGTACCAATACCAAGCCGTTTTTGTTACTACTGCTTTGTAGTAGAGTTGAAGATCTGGTATTGCAATACCCCCTGCTTCACTCTTCCTGCTAAGGATTGCTTTAGTTATTCTGAGTTTCTTATTCTTCCAGATGAATTTCATAATTGCTTGCTCTATTTCTGTAAGGTACATCATTGGGATTTTAATTGGAATTGCATTGAATCTGTATAGCACTTTTGGTAGTATGGCCATTTTGACAATATTAATTCTTCCTATCCAAGAACATGGGAGATCTTTCCATCTTCTAAGGTTTTCTTTAATTTCTTTCTTTAGTGTTTTGTAGTTCTCATTGTAGAGGCCTTTCACCTCTTTTGTGAGATTGATTTCCAAGTATTTTATTTTTTTTGAGGCTATTGTGAATGGGGTAGTTTTCCTGATTTCTCTTTCTGAAGATTCATCGCTTATGTATAAAAATGCCTTAGATTTATGTGCATTGATCTTATATCCCGCTACTTTACTGAATTCACTTATGAGTTCTAAAAGTTTTCTGGTGGAATTTCCTGGTTCCTCTAAGTATACAATCATATCATCAGCAAACAGGGATAGTTTGAGTTCTTCTTTTCCTATTCGTATCCATTTAATTTCTTTGGACTGTCTAATTGCTCTGGCTATAGTTTCAAGGACAATATTGAAAAGAAGTGGTGAAAGAGGGCATCGCTGACTTGTTCCAGTTTTTAGGGGGAATGCTTTCAGTTTTTCACCATTTAGAATGATATTAGACATGGGCTTAGCATAGATGGCCTTTACAATGTTAAAGAACGTTCCCACTATCCCTATTTTTTCTAGTGTTTTGAGCATGAAGGGGTGCTGTATTTTATCAAATGCTTTTTCTGCATCTATCGAAATAGTCATGTGATTCTTAACTTTAATCTATTGATATGGTGAATTACATTTATTGATTTCCTGATGTTGAACCAACCTTGCATCCCTGGGATGAAACCCACTTGATTGTGGTGCACTATCATTTTAACATGATTTTGTGTGCGATTTGCTAAAATTTTGTTGAGAATTTTTGCATCAATGTTCATTAAGGATATTGGTCTGAAATTTTCTTTCCTCGATGTGTCTCTGTCTGGTTTAGGTATGAGGGTGATACTGGCTTCATAGAATGAGTTTGGGAGGGTTCCTTCCTCTTCTATTTTATGTAATACTTTGAGAAGTATTGGAATGAGCTCTTCTTTAAAGGTTTTGTAGAACTCGGCTGAGAACCCATCTGGTCCTGGACTTTTCTTTGTTGGTAGACTTTTGATGACTTTTTCTATTTCATTACTTGAAATTGGTCTATTTAAATTGTGTATGTCCTCCTCGTTCAGTTTAGGCAATTCATATGTCTCTAGAAACCTGTTGATGTCTTCAAAATTTTCTATTTTGTTGGAGTATAGATTTTCAAAATACCTTCTAATGGTGTTTTGTATTTCACTAGTGTCTGTTGTGATATATCCTTGTTCATTCCGAATTTTAGTGATTTGGGTTTTCTCTCGTGTTCTCTTTGTTAGCGTGGCTAAAGGTTTATCAATTTTGTTTATTTTTTCGAAGAACCAACTATTTATTTTGTCAATTTTTTGTATTGTTTCTTTTGTTTCAATTTCGTTGATTTCAGCTCTGAGTTTAACTATTTCCTGTCTTCTACTACTTTTGGTGTTGGTCTGTTCTTGTTTTTCTAGGGCTTTGAGCTCTATTGTTAGGTCATTTATTTGTTGAGTTTTACTTCTTTTATTGAATGCGTTCCATGAAATAAATGTTCCTCTAAGTACTGCTTTCATAGTGTCCCAGAGATTTTGATATGATGTTTCTTTGTTCTCATTTACCTCTAAGAATTTTTTAATTTCCTTCCTAATATCTTCTGTTATCCATTCATCATATAATAGCATATTGTTTAATCTCCAGTTGTTGCAGTAATTTCTGTTTTTTACTCTTTCATTTATTTCTAACTTCAATCCATTATGATCTGATAGAATACAAGGTAGTGTCTCTATCTTCTTGTATTTGCTAACATTAGCTTTGTGGCATAATATATGGTCTACTTTAGAGAAGGATCCTTGTGCTGCTGAGAAGAAAGTGTATTCGCTCTTGGTTGGATGGTATATTCTATAAATGTCTGTTAAGTCTAAATTATTGATTGTGTTATTGAGATCTATGGTTTCTTTGTTCAATTTTTGTTTGAAAGATCTGTCCAGTGGTGAGAGAGGTGTGTTAAAATCACCTAGTATTATTGTGTTATGTTCTGTTTGGTTTCTGAAATTGAGAAGGATTTGTTTGAAATACATGGATGAGCCACTGTTTGGGGCATAGATGTTTATGATTGTTATGTCTTGCTGATTTATGCTTCCCTTAAGCAGTATGAAATGTCCTTCTTTATCCCTTCTGACTAACTTTGGCTTGAAGTCCACATTATCTGACATGAGGATGGATACTCCAGCTTTTGTGCCGAGTCCATGTGCATGGTATGTTTTTCCCCATCCTTTCACCTTTAGTCTATGGGTATCTTTCTATGAGTTGAGTCTCTTGCAGGCAACATATTGTTGGATCTTTCTTTTTAATCCAATCTGCCAGTCTATCTTTTGATTGATGAATTCAGGCCATTAACATTCAGGGTTATTACTGAGATATGATTTGTATTCCCGGTCATTTGGTTCATTTTATAAATTTTATTTATTTATTTATTTATTTTTTGACACAACTTGGTTCCTCCTTTATTTGCCAATTCCTTAAGGATAATTCCTCCCTTTACTGATTTGCTTCTTTGTTTTTCATCTCTTCCTCATGGAATATTTTGCTGAGAATGTTCTGTAATGCTGGCTTTCTTTTAGCTTTTGTTTATCATGGAATGATTTTATTTTATTGTCAAATTTGAAGGTAAGTTTTGGTGGGTATAAGATTCTTGGTTGGCATCCATTTTCTTTAAGGGCTTGAAAAATGTTATTCCAGGCCCTTCTAGCTTTTAGGGTCTGGACTGAAAAATCTGCTGATATCCATATTGGTTTCCCCCCGAATGTAATTTGGTTCTTTTCTCTCACAACCTTTAAAATTCTGTCTTTATTTTGTATGTTAGGTTTTTTAATTATAATGTGCCTTGGTGTGGGTCTGTTGAAATTTTGTGTATTTGGAGTCCTATAAGCCTCTTAAACTTGATTTTCCATTTCATTCTTCAGATTTGGGAAATTTTCTGATATTATTTCAGTTCATTCCTTTGGTTTGTTTCTCTAAGCCTTCCTCAATTCCAATAATTCTTAAATTTGGCCTTTTCATGATATCCCATAGTTCTTGGAGATTCTGTTCATGATTTCTTACCATCTTCTCTGTTTGGCCAACTTTGTTTTCATGGTTAAATATTTTGTCTTCAATATCTGAGGTTCTGTCTTCCAGGTGTTCTATCCTATTGGTTGTGCTTTCAATGGAGTTCTTAATTTGGTTTATTGTTTCCTTCATTTCAAGGATTTCTGTTTGGATTTTTTTCAATATCTCTAACTCTTTATTGAAATGATCTTTTGCTTCCTGTATTTGCTCTTTTAACTGTCGATTGGTGCGATCATTCAATGCCTGCATTTGCTCTTTCGTCTCCTCGTTTGCTTCCCTGATCATTTTAATTATGTACATTCTGAACTCCCTTTCTGTCATTTCTTCTGCCATGCTGTCATTGCATTTTATTGATGTAACTTCTAGATTTGTTTGGGACATTTTCTTCCCTTGTTTTCTCATATTGTTCAGGTATCAGTGGACTGCTAAGATATTGCAGATTTCCTCTATTGACTTATAATGTCCCTGAAGATTGCTAGTATATCCCCTCTTAGCCTTCAGGAGCCTGAAGTCTTGGAGGAAGTTGATAATGCAGTGCTCCACAAGGAAGCTGCCTCTCTGGGGGTTGTTACCTTCAGGTATATTCCCTGCTAGTGGGCAGAGGTGCCTCCACTTGTTGACCAATGGTCATCCAAAGGGGAACTAGGCTGTGGGTTGAGGCAAGTCCTGTTTGTGCCTGTGTCTCTGGTTTTACAGTCCTTGTGGGAAAACCTCACCTGACAGGGAAGACTCACCCGGTGGGGAGGTCTGGCTGGTCAGTTCCCCTCCTAGAGGTTCCATTCAATCTACAACTACTGCCTGGGCTGGGCTGCCTTCCTCTGCAACGTTTCCAGGGGCCTGGACCTACCTCCTGGGCCTGGGAGCCTCACCCTTCGCAGACGAGTCTCCTTAGGCTGCCTCTCCTCAGAGAATCTGTCAGCAGTCCTGGAACCTTCGCTCCACCCCTAAGCGCACTTTCTGTGCGACCAAGAAGCCTCCTAGGTCCTGGGACCCTGCTCTGGACCTAATCACCTGGCTATGTGGCCCCTCCTCTGAGCAGCAACCTGGAGCCCTGTACAGTCACTCCGAGTCCCAGCAACCCGCCGCACGCCTCTTCCTTTGGACAGCTGCCCAGTGTTCCGGTGCGGTCATTAGGAGTCCAAGCAACTCACTGTGTGCCTCCTCCTCCTGCCAACCGCCCGTAGCCCTGGGCAGTCACTCCGAGTCCAAGGGACCTGCCCTGTTCCTCCTCCTCCTCCGGGCAGCCTCCCGGGTGTTCAGGAGCAGTCGCTCTGAGTCCAAGCGACCCGCCACATGCCTCCTCCAGGCAGCCGCTTGGAGCCCTGGTGCGGTCGCTCTGAGACCAAGCGACCCACCATGCTCCTCCTCTGGGGAGTCCCCCGGTGTTCAGGAGTGGTCGCTTTGAGTCCAAACAACTCACCACTCGCCTCCTCCTCTGATCATCCGCCAGGAGCTCTGATGCTGTCACTCTGAGTCCAAGTGACCCGCCACGCTCCACCTCCTCCTCCAGTCAGCCCCCCCCTGGTTTTCAGGAGCGGTCACTCTGAGTCCAAACAGCTTGCCACACAGCTCCTCCTCTGGGCAGCCTCCCGGAGCCCCAGTGGTTGCTCCGAGTCCAAGCACTGTGCTGAGCGGCCTCCTCTATGATGCTCCCAGTTGTCCGTGTTCACTGCTCCAGTGGGGGGAGGGGTGTCTTGTTGGGCAACTCCACGAAGTTCCCTGCATTCCAGGACTACCACCCCATCCGAGACGCCTCCCCAACAGGAGAGACTCACCCGGCAGCTTTGAGTTGGTCCCAAGTCTCTCAATATCTCCTCTTTTGAATCCTGAGTCCTGGAGCAACATGAAATGCAGCCACCCTCTCGTCTGCCATCTTGAAACCCCCAAGGGAAATTTTTCTATGAATATCCTTTCACATTCTTGTACCACAAACAAGTTATTACCTTTATAAATTAAAAAAAATGAATGCAATTCCTCAAGATTAAGGTTTTCTTTAGCATCATATTAGGAAGAAAATGCATGGAAAGAAATAATCTAATAATATAAATTTAAATAACTCAACAATAGTTGAAAGTAAAGGATCTTTATAATGTATTCTTTAAAAATTGTTTATAACTGTCATGCAATTTCAAAGGCCATGTAGATAATAATTATTTTCCTAATAATTGTTCTACTCATTTTGATGGAAAAGTAGAAAGAAACTAACAGACGTATTCATTTATGCCTACATGTTATTAAACATTTCAAACACAAAATCTAATTCCCCAGATCTAATTTCTGTCTGAGTTTTAACAAGTTGAAATGAACAAAAGGAGCACAGGAACCTTTAATGTATCACCCTACACTATTTACTAAACTTGAAAAATTAAACCTAAATACACTGGATTTCTGAAAAGAAATTAATTGGAAATATCAATGTTGCTTTAGTGTTGCCACGTTCTAAAGTCATCATGCTTAATACTATATTATTTTCTTCCAATCATTTTTTCCATAAATATTTATACAAATTTTCAGAAGTTTTCACATTCAATAAGCAGAATTTCATATTCCATCTAAACATTTCCCTTCTTTAATTTCATTGAAAAAAAATGGGGTGCAAATTGGCAGTCATTAATGGCTCTCTTTAATTATTCTTCAGCAATGTTTAGGATCACAATTATTTTCACAGAATTCATGTCAGCTTCTTGTGATATATCATCAAAAAAGAGGGTAATGATTTAGGGAATTCAAAATAGAATTAAGCACATCGGATGAAGGAAATTGTACTATCAATGTTATGCCACTAATAATGATGTGCAACTGTCTTTTGGGGTATCCAAAGGATACAGAATTCTGAATCATTATCTATGAAAGACTAGTTTTCCAATATAGGTTCACACCAGTTTTGAGGGCTGACAAAGGATAAGAAGTAAATGAACACTTAAAATCAAGGGAATTATACTTGGACTACCATCCTGTGGTTGTTTCTTGCCAAAAAATCCAAGCATTCTAAACTCTTAAATGAAGATTCACTGAACAACCTTTGTAAAGTATCTACTTTGTGTGTGCGGTACTGGGGATTGAACTAAGGGTAACTTTACCACTGAGCTATATTTCCAGCACTTTTAATTTTTTTATTTTGAGACAGGGTCTCCCTAAGCTGCTGAGGCTGGCCTTGAATTTGTGATCTTCCTGCCTCAGCCTCCCAAGTCATTGGCATTATAGGCATGCACCACTGGGCCCAGCATAAAATGTCTATTTTTTCATGAATGTGAAATTGAAATTTTTTTCCATTTGGATAAGAGTTTTAATCACATTAAGATTTAACATTGTTTGGTTTCATTATTCTGCAATCTCAGAAAATATTCCTAAATAAAAGGTGACCAGCTACTTGTTTTCTGCTGGTACCTGAAAATGCTGGAGGATATCAGGAAGCCAAAATTTGGCCTTTCAATGATCTACTTCTTGGACAACTATGTTCTTGTGGTTCAAAAAAACACTTAATGCAGGGGGAATGCTTGACCTTACTTAAAATTAAAGAAATGTCCCTTAAATTCAAAATAGATATTGTATCCACAAATCAGTATACCTTTTAAAGAACAACTACCAAAGAATAATTAGGATGTGAGAAGACAGTCACTCTCAATTACTGCCACAAAGAGTGAAAAATTAGCTGGATGTGATGGTGCAGACCTGTAATCCCAGTGGTTTGGGAAACTGAGCTAGGAGGATACCAAGTCTGAAGCCAGCCTCAGCAACTTAGTGAGACCCTGTCTCAGAATAAAAAAATAAAAAGGCTGAGGATGTTGCTCAGTGTTTAAGCACCCCTGGGTTCAATCCTTGGTACCCAAAAAAAAAAAAAAAAATTTAGACTGTTCCTAGAAAGCAATTTGTCAAAACATGTTGTCTAAAAACATTCATTGAATCTTACATAACTTTCCTATATATGTATATGAATATTCCAAAGTGAATCTCACCATCATTTACATCCACAAGAAATTAAGTAAAAAAATAACTATGGGTAAATGACAAAAAGATCAACAGAGGGAAGGGAACAGAGGATGGGAAAAGGAAAGGGGAAGCAGAGGTACTGGGTCTGAATTAAAACAAGATATATTTCATTCTTATATAACTATATCAAAATTGGTTCTAATGCCACCTATAACTAAAAAGAACCAATAAAAATTTGAAAATTCATATTTTTGACCTGATAATTCTTCTTCTAGAAAATTTTTAAAAAATAATTAGAGGTTACCTAAAACATTTAGGATAAAGGATGTTCATAGTGATGTGATCAATTATAATAAATAAAAGAATTTTCTTTTTTTCTGATTCATATTCTGTGTTTTCCAAATATCCTGCAGTAAGTAAATATGACATTGAGTAAGTAAATGTATATACATGAGAACACTCCACCACTGAGCCACATCCTAGCCCTTTTATTTATTATTGTGAAGCAAGGTCTCCATAAGTCACCCAGTTGACCTCCATATTTCAATCCTCCTGCCTTATCCTCCTGAATCACTGGGATTACAGGTCTTTGCACCTTACTAACAGATTTTAATGACGGCTCCTCTAAATTATGAATGCCTGCTTAAAGTTCCCTGGTAATATACAAACAATAATAACAGAATATTTAGATGTCTAATTTTTAGTTCAAACTTTAATTTAAAAAAGTTCAAACTTTAATTTAAAAAAGATGACATGGAAGTAGAATGGAGACACATAAAAAGGAGATTGGGGGCAGGGAAACAGAGGGTAAAAGAGAGTAATGGAGATTGAAATCATCAAAATGTTATATACATGTATGAATATACCACATGAAACTCATTATTCTGTATAATTAATACATACTAATACAAAATAAAAACACATGGAGAAAAATCCTAAAACTGCAATCTTTTGACATCTCCTGTAAATAGTTACTTTTTGAATTCTGATATGCCCATACATAACAAATTTGCCAGTTTTCTATGCACTAGGTATAGTGTTTCTCATCCATCCTTATAAAGAACAAAGATACAAACAAATATTTGAAACATCTCTGCCCAATAAAAATTTTTACATTGATTTTGCATTACATGATGTATATCTATGATGTTCTATGTGTAGCCGATAGACAGTTGTATGTGTATTGACATTTGATAGTAAGGAACTAAATGTTTAAATTGTACTTAATATAAATTTAAATGGCCACATATCACTAATAGGTACCATTTTAGACAGCCTAGCTTCAAAATGAAATAACTTACTATTGTTACAAACTAGTGATATTATTAAAATGTTTAAACCAATTGGGGCAAAAACTAAGAGATTACACATCCTTTAGAAAGTTAAGTCAATGTTCACTTCTAAAATGATCCACAGATGTGCATACTGATACCTTTCCTTGATTTGAAGTTGCTCTCTCTGAAATTAATATAGTCACTCTTGCTTTTTGATTAGTATTAACGTGGCATAACTTTATGTGTGTCTTTGTATTTAAACTGGATTTCTTATAGATAACATATGGCTGTATTAGTCTTTGATCCACTATGATTATCTTTTAATTGTTACATTTAGGCCACTGACATTCAAAGTGATTTTGATATAGTTGGATGAATAACTACAATAACTGTTACTATTTTCTTATATGTTTTCTTTTTTGTCTTATTGTTGTCTTCCACTCTTTTCCTGCTTTATGTGGTTTTAATTGCATGTTTCATATGATTTCTTTTTCTTAGCCTATCAATCATTTTTAAAAATCTTTTTCTTGTTGCTGCCCTAGAGTTTGTAAAACACATTTACAACTAATGAAAGCACACTTCCAAGTATCACTGTACCAGCCAGGCACAGTTGTGTATGCCTGTTATTCCAGCTACCTGGAAGGCTGAGGCAGGAGGACCACAAATTCAAAGCCAGCCTCAGCAACTTAGCAAGACTTTGTCTCAAAAAAAATAAATAAATAAAATAAAAGAGAGCTGGGTATGTGGCTCAGAGTTTATGTGTCCCGGTTCAATATCTGGTACCAAAAACAAACAAAAAATAAAAAAACAATAAAAAAACCACTGTACTACTTTCCTCCCTATTTATATTTGTTTTTTCTTTATAGCTTTTGAAGGACATTTTTCCTCACACAATCCTATTTATTTCCTGCTTGCTTTCCATGAGACCATCATTTTCCATGTTACCTAGAATAATCCATGACTCCTCACTCTTCTATACTACACATTTAAAAAATCATCACATCTCAGGTCTTATCTATTCTACCTGTGCAATAGCTCTTATTATCAGTTCTCTTCTCTCAAACTTCAGAATTACCAGAATCCTAATAATTACCTTTGGTATAAACTATTGGAACAGTGTTACAATAAGTCTAACTTTCTTGTCTTTTCACTTCCAATTCTTATTTTGTAATGCTGTCACATTATTCTTCCCAAATTCTGTCAATCTCCCTTTCTAACCCTATTTGCTCTATGTCAATATATCTCAATCTGTGATCTAACACTGGTACAGAATCTCTCTTGGATAAACCTGGGAATTTACCTGTTAAAAAGTTTCCCAGGTTGCTGTATCTATTTCCTACCACTCCAAAACTTGACATGGTTCTGTTGGAGTAGAGGATTCAACAGTGGACATGGTTCTGTTGAAAGATCATCCTCCCTCTTGGGGTCCATAGGTGTGGCATGTCTCCATGTGCAGTTGCTTTTAATACTAATAACCAATACATCCTTAGATTCAGATTATAGAGAATACTGGGAAGATTTCATGCTGCTGGGACACAAAATAACATACAATAAAGTTTAATATTAATACTTAAATAAAATAACAAATAAGCAATTATGATTTGCTCAAATTTGTAAGGAGCCTGTGATTTCTTTTAGTATACAAATTCTCTAAAAGTTATATATAGGTATATGAGAGTATATTCCTCTGATCTTTGATGTGATGTTTGGTCTTCATTGCTTTCTTAGTGTTTATGATTAAGTTTAAGGATATTTTTCCCACTTAATAAAAAATAAATAGATTAATCTTAAGTACAATTTGTATTCTTCCTATGTCTAGTTCTTTAAAGATCAAAATAGAGTTTTAGTCCACAATTGAGTACATGAAATAGAATAAATATTAACTACAAGCTGATTCCTCTATTCTTTGTTAGTAATAACAAAAACTTTCCACTGTTATTAACTAATATTAAAGTCCTTGGAAAGGGTAACTTTTATAGAAACTTAATGATGTATTCTTTCAGGGAAATTAAAACTAAACAGAGCATGGTGCCCTCTACCTTGCTGGGAACTGGGTATTTTTTTTTTTTTTATTTAAGCTATCATACAGTAAGAACATGTTTGTTGAATAAGATCATTAATTATACTCTTGAAGATTTTTTACTTAACATTTCCTTCTAGTAACCATGAAATGATGTAATCAATACCAAAGAAAAAACATACAAAAAGGTTCTGTGAACAATAAAGATTCAGATTCAGCCTCAGAACACTTAATGTCTCTGTGTGCTGTTTCTGCACCACGCTGACGCCTCCCATCCACCTAGGATCCCTGACCACTGCTAGGGCTGGACCCCGGCACCAGGTGATAGTGTATATAATGTGTAGGAGGCTGTTTAAAATGAAAAATGGCAATGTGGAATCAAAGAAAGTAATGAGCTGGTAATTCCTATAACTGACATGAAAGCCTCTTTTGCAGCATGCCTAACCCCCAGACTCTGCTGAGAATCTTGACATAATATTGTGCCTACCTTGGTCAGATCACTTAGGTTATGTAAGTACGGATACAGCCTGAGTTTTTTGTTCTCCATAATTTAATCTTGATCAACCGCCTGTATCCCACCAAAGAACTTGAAAGACAATAAGCCTACAAATACTAAAGCATGTTGGGCTAGACTATACCTGTGAAAATGTGTTTTCTATTAATAGAATATTAAAATTATCCTATATCAATAGCCCTTTTATTTAACTTTCATTAAATACCCAAGATGAGCTGGAAAATAGTTTTTGTTTGATATATTATATAATTATCTTATTTTAAGATATTCCAATATTTACAAGTAACATGAGAAATCATTAGTAACTAAGGGTTTTGTTTATGATGTAAAAAATGGCTTTCAGGTTACCATTTTTGTAGAAACTCTATTATAAAACTAAAAGATGTATTTTTCTTGACTCTTACATGTTTGCTGTTTATTTACATACTGACATATTTCTGCTAAGGCAGGGGAAATATTTTACTTCAAAGGAGAATGATCAAATTGCTCACTAGATGCAATTCATAAACTTGGTGGTAAAGAGTGGATTTGCAAGGAGATATAGTACATAAATTATTATTTTCAAGTAGTGTCCCAACTTTTAGACAAATTCTTTAGTATGTCTGTACTTTTTATTTTAAGGTGACATATACCCAAAGTGATATATAAAGTGTATTTTATTCTAGGTCATTTGTAGTCTCCTAATATATTCTTAATGAAAAAAAGATTTATATTTGTGTGTATATATCTTTTTCTTTTGATAAGATAAAGTAGCTAATGCTGAACGTTACTAACCAACATATATTTCACTACACAAAGACTATTTTTGCAGGACCCCAAGAGATAAAAAAAAAACACTTAGAATAATGAAAAATAATGCTAATTTCTGTTGAATATAAAGAATACAATAGGGGTCTGGAGTTGTGGTAGAGCATTTGCCTGGCATGTGTGAGGCCCTGGGTCCAATTCTCAGCACCACATATAAATAAATAAATAAAGTAAAAGATCTGTTGACAACTAAAAAATGTTTTTTAAAAAAGGATACAATGGGTTTCAAACAGTTGCTTTGATGATAAGATTTTCCCAAATCATTTAAAATTGTTATTTTTTTCCTCTTTGGTTTCAGGAATAAGTGGTTTCTCTGTTACAGTGAACTAGTTTATATGGCACATGTAATATGAATAATATTACATGCATATAGCATCTGATTTTATGGGTATATATAATATGTATATAATATATATGTAAGCATTCCTTAAGTTTATAGACAAAGAGAAATAAAACTTAAGTCCACACGAAAACTGGTACACTAAGGTTAATAATACCATATTCATAACAGGCAATTTGGAAACAACTTAAATATTCATAAACAAAATATATCCATAAAATTGAATATTATGATGCAATTAAAAATAAAGGAATGCTTTATGCTACAACATGGATTAATCTTGAAAACACTTCACTAGATGAAATAGGCCACATATTGTGCAATTCCACACAAAAGGTCACATATTATGTGATTTGTTACAAAAGACAACATATTGTATAATTTCACTTAGTGGAATCATACCAAGTAGGTAAAACTATAAAGAGAGAAAACACATTTGTGATGGTCTGGGGCCTGAAGGGAAAAGGAGATGGAGGTTGAGTGAGATGATGGCTAAAGGGTGAATGATTTCCTTTTGAGGTGATGTAATTGTTATAAAATTGATTACGGAGATAGAGACAAGAATGCTGTTTTAGACAGAATAGTCGAGGGCAACCTCTCTGAGGATTTTTGAGTAGAGACTTAAATAAGTTTAGAGAGTAGGCAAGATTTTCTCCCTGCAGAGTTGTCCAAGCATAGAGTACAGCAATTATTAAAAAAAATATGTAGCATCCAGGAAGAGCCTTTGTTGCTGGCTGAGTGAATGAGTACTGGAAAAGAGTGAAGGGAGGTCAGAGAAATAGGTAATCAGGGACTTAGAGACCATGACAAAAACCTAGAGTGTTATATATATGTGATGATAAATCACTGGAGGTTTCAGAGCAGAATAAAACATTCTATAACTAAGGTTCTAGCTTCCAGCTACTGTGAAGAGAAAAAAATTATAGGAGGCAAGAGGTATTGACTAAATCTAATCAAGAACTGGCAGTGATTGGGACCAGGGTTGTAAAAAATGGAGATGTTAAGAAGTGATTATAGTCATAATATAGTTTGAAGGTAAAGCTAGCAGGATTTGTTAATGTTCATGACGTGAGAGAGAAATTAAAAAATACTTACATTTTAGGTCTGAGCAAATGAGTGAATGGCGATGATATTTACTAAAACGGGAAAGAGAGAGGTTAGAAGGCTTGAGGGGGGAAAGTGTAAATCAAACCTTGGCCTCTGGAAGTTTTACTTTTAAAGACTATTAGAAATCCAAGTGGAGATATTGGTTAAGCAGTTGGCTATAAAAGTTTGAAGTTCATAAGCTGGATCAGGGCTGGAAATATATATCTCGGTCATCAGCATGTACATAATATTTAAAGGCACAGGCTTAGGTGAGGCACTTGGAAAGGAGGGCTGTTGAAGAGAGGAGGTCCACGTGCTTTTAACACACTTTTTTGTTATTATTTTTTGGTTGGGAAGGAGAGGAACCATCTAAGATTCCTGAGAAATAGTGGTTAGTAAAGCAATGGCTAGTGAAGGAAAGATAAGTGATGAAACTATTACAAGAAAGATGGATGATAAATGGGAAAGAGTTGCAAGAAGTTGAATAGAAGAGGACTGAGAGCTGACCTTGCATCTAACAGTATAGCATAGTCCATTTCATTACTTCACCGATAGTTTTCCTGGTCTTGCTTTTTATTCATAATTATCTTTTCTCATTACTATACTTTATGACTTGGCCTAGTGAGCTACTTCATGTCCTTACTGGAGTAAAGTAAAATATATATAAACTTTGATGATCAAATTGTTTGCTGTTGGAACCTGGAAATGCATTCATATGATGAGTCATGGATCATACACTGTTTAGGGATTATTAAGTTTCATACACCATCAACTTAAAGGCTATGTGTCAATCATATTCAAGATCTTTTTTTCTCCCTATTTTTATTGGTCCATTATAGTTGTACATAATAGTGGAGATTTGTTATTACATATTTGTAGACACACACAATAACAATAGAATTTGGCCAATATTACTCCTCAATATTCCTCTTTTCCTCCCCTACTCCCTTCCCTGGTACCTTTTCTCCACTCTAGTGATCCGTCTTCAATTTTCATGAGACCCCCCTCACATATACATCTTTCTTTTCCCTTTTCCTCCTTCACTTCTACATATGACAGAGAACATGTCACCCTTGATCTTCTGTGTTTGGCTTATTTTGCTTGATGTAATGGTCTCAAGTTCCATCCATTTTCCTGCAAATGACATAATTTCATTTTTCTTTGTGGATGAATAAGACTCCATTTTATCCTAAAGAATTAAAGTCATCAAATTTGAGATCTTGTATAACCTAAGGAAAAAATTCAATACGATCTTACTAAAGGCTCCAGATAGATTTATGGCTGCACAGTGAGAGGCAAAACTATGAATGTATTTGAATAAAACATTAGCATAAAAACTTTTTTCTTATGGTACAAGAAGTACAGACCCTTTTGGAGATATTCTGTGGACATAAACCGTATTAAAATTTAATATTTCGTTCAATGAAAAGCACCATAAAACAAAGTTAATAGGCAGGTGAAAAGACTAGAAAACATATATAAATATTAGTAAACAAAAATAATCTCTAGGATATATAAGAAAAAATTCAGCAAGAATAAGATGAGAATGTCCCCAAAATAGGCAAACAATATTAATAGGCAATTCTCAAAGGTAGAATCCCAATTGTCTAATAAAAAAGGAGAATTGTGTAACTCCAGAAATAATCAAAGAAAGGCAACTTAAAACAATGAGACCTCTGTATACCCATCAAATAAAAACTATTAAAAGTTCAGATAGTATTGCATGTTGGCTAATATGTAAGGAATGGGAATTTTCATGTACTGATCATGGAACTATAAATTGATAAAGACTACCTGGAGCAATTTTTAAGTATTTAGGGAAATTAAATATGCACATACCATTCCTGAGTATAAAGAGAGGCATCCAAGAAGATGGTCAGTGGTACAGCACCTACCTAGTATGCTTGTGGCCCTGGCTTGGCTCTCCAGCACTATGCACACAAAAAAGGATGTCCATCATCATAGCAGTATTTGTAATAACAAAGAATCAGCACTAATTGAATTATTATTGGACAATGAAATAGTGTCCAAGGATGATTTAATTTCTACCAGTTTAAGATGTTCAATTAAGTCTCCTGATATTTTGTTGCTCATTTCTCACAAACAGTTTTGAGTAGTGCCTTCTTGAATCTGTGGAGCCTCTTCTTCCATGTGCTGCTTTCATGAGCAGCCTCTCATGAAAGAGACTATACACATCTGTCTGCCAATGTCCTGGACATCTGTAATGTAAATTAGACTGAAGTCCAGTCCAAGTGTCTCCTGCAGGTCTTGATACTTCAAAACTGAAAAATGTACCAAGTCAAGGGCATAGAAATATGCTATGCTGAATTCTAGGAGTGCTTTACAACAACATAACTGTATACTAATATACAACTACCATTACTGTTAAATCAACAGAAATGGCAGACATCCTTACTGAAAAATAAAAGATACTGAGGGTTGTTTTTTTGTGTGTGTTTGTGTGTGTGTGTATATTTTGTTTTTCAACTCAGATTATCATCAGAAAGAAGCTAAAACATCTGAACAGGCTAACTATCTACTTCAATAAGGGTTATTCAACAAACCATCCCAAAATTCAGTATTTTTAAACAAAAATATTTTATTTCCATGGATCTGCAAGTCATCTTAGGTGACTTTGCTTCAGGCTGCAATGGATGAAAAAGGTCTGTTGGGTTCACATGGCTGGGGTTCAACTGGGAGTAAGCTTATTTAAACTAAAATCGGCTATGTTCAGCTATGTAGCTCCACAGATGCAGTTAACCAGGTCCATTGGATAACTCTAATTCACATGTCTCTCATCTTTCTGTGTTCAGTATGTTAAGTACATATTCATTTCATGGTAATGAAAGCAGCATGATATTGTATGCTGAATTATGTATGACTGTATGTATGATTGTATGCAGAATTATGCAACACATTCCAAACTCTTGTTTGCATCATGCATTCTAATAGTCTATAGGCCAACACAAGTCAAGAGGTCAGACCTGAAGTCAAGGAGCAGGGAAACAAAATAAAGTGAAGACTAGAGTGTAGATGTAGAGTCAGTTGAATAACTAAAGTCAATATTTCAATATATCACAGCACATCGTAACTGGAAATTGAAAAAGTATTTAGAAACAAAGAATAATATGTAATAGCAGTCAGTTTTGGAGTAACTGTTATATGTTGAACTTTAAATATATAAATCCGGGGCTTCTGAAACCTAGCGCCGGCCTTGATCTCAGAGCCGCCATTCTCCGGATCCACTTCTGGCTTTTCCTCCTGTGCTCAGGAGCCCCAGGTTTCTGTGCTACACAGGGAAGGAGAGACTCCGAGGGAGAACATGGGGCAGAGTGAAGAGCAGGAAATGCAAAAATAAGAATACAGGATTTTCGGAGTGACTGCATCAGAACCACAGGCGGTTGCCAGAAGAGGAGCTGCGTGGTAAACTGTCTGAACCCAGAGCGAGCGCTCCTGAGTGCCGGGAGGTTGCCCGGAGGAGGAGGAGGAGAGCGGCGTGTTGCTTGACCTGGGAGTGGCTGCATCAGAGCTGCGGGCGGTTGCCAAAGGAGGAGCTGCGTGACGAGCTGTTTGAACTCGGAGCAGCTGCTCCAGAACACTGGTGGCCTGCCTGGAGGAGGAGAGCGGTGGGACGCTTAGCCTGGGAGTGACTGCATCAGAACCACAGGCGGTTGCCAGAGGAGGAGGCTAGTGGTGAGCTGATTGGACTAAAAGCAACCGCTCCTGAACACTGGTGGCCTGCCTGGAGGAGGAGCGTGGTGAGTCACCTGGTCTCGGAGCCACCGTTCCTGAACACCTGGGGGGCTACCCCAAGGAGGAGGAGGAGGAACAGGGCGGGTCACTTGGACTTGGAGTGACTGCCTAGGGCTACGGGTGGTTGGCGGGAGGAGGAGACCCGAAGTGAGTTGTTTGGATTCCTAGTGACTGCGTCGGAAACCGGGCGGCTGTCCGGAGGAGGAGGTATGTGGCGGGTCTCTGTGTCTCGGAGCTATTGTACGGGGCTCCAGGTGGTGGCTCAGGGGAGGGGCTGCATAGCCAGGCGATTGGTGCAGAGCAGGGTCCCAGGAGCTAGGTGGCTTCTTGCTGGAAGAGCCGCACAGAGACACGCCTAGGGGCGGAGCGAAGTTTCCAGGGCTGCGGGCAGATTCTCTGGGAGAGGCAGCCTAAGGAGACTCCCCTGCGAAGGGTGAGGCTCCCAGGCCCAGGACGTAGGTCCGGGCCCCTGGGATCGTTGCAGAAGAAGACAGCCCAGCCCAGGAGGTAGTTGTAGATTGAGGGGAACCTCTAGGAGGGCAACTGACTAGCGAGACGTCCCCACCGAGTGACTCTTCCCGGCCGGGGGAGGTTTTCCCACAGGGACGGTAAAGCCAGAGACATAGGCACAAACAGGCCTTGCCTCAGCCCACAGTCTACTTCCCCATTGGATGACCATTGGTCAACAAGTGGAGGCACTTCCGCCCACTAGCAGGGAATATACGCCACCTGAGGGTTACCACACCTAGAGAGGCAGCTTCTTCGTGGAGCTCTGCATTATCAACCTCCTCCAAGACTTCAGGCTACTGAAGGATAAGAGGGGATATACTAGCAATCTTCAGGGACATTATAAGTTGATAGAGGAAATCTGCAATATCTTAATGACCCACTGATCCCTGAACAATATGAGAAAACAAGGGAAGAAAATGTCCCAAACAAATCTAGAAGTTACATCAATAAAATGCAATGACAGCATGGCAGAAGAAATGACAGAAAGGGAGTTCAGAATGTACATAATTAAAATGATTAGGGAAGCAAACGATGAGATGAAAGAGCAAATGCAGGCATTGAACGATCGCACCAATCGACAGTTAACAGAGCAAATTCAGGAAGCAAAAGATCATTTCAATAAAGAGTTAGAGATATTGAAAAAAAACCAAACAGAAATCCTTGAAATGAAGGAAACAATAAACCAAATTAAGAACTCCATAGAAAGCATAACCAATAGGATAGAACAGCTGGAAGACAGAACTTCAGATATTGAAGACAAAATATTTAACCTCGAAAACAAAGTTGAACAAACAGATAAGATGGTGAGAAATCATGAACAGAATCTCCAAGAACTATGGGATATCATGAAAAGGCCAAATTTGAGAATTATTGGGATTGAGGAAGGCTTAGAGAAACAAACCAAAGGAATGAACAATCTATTTGAAGAAATAATATCAGAAAATTTCCCAAATCTGAAGAATGAAATGGAAAATCAAGTCCAAGAGGCTTATAGGACTCCAAATACACAAAATTACAACAGACCCACACCAAGGCACATTATAATGAAAATACCTAACATACAAAATAAAGACAGAATTTTAAAGGCTGTGAGAGAAAAGAACCAAATTACATTCAGGGGGAAGCCAATACGGATATCAGCAGATTTTTCAATCCAGACCCTAAAAGCTAGAAGGGCCTGGAACAACATTTTTCAAGCTCTGAAAGAAAATGGATGCCAACCAAGAATCTTATACCCAGCAAAACTTACCTTCAAATTTGACGATGAAATAAGATCATTCCACGATAAACAAAAGCTAAAAGAATTTACAAAAAAAAAGCCAGCATTACAGAACATTCTCAGCAAAATATTTCATGAGGAAGAGATAAAAAACAAAGAAGCAAATCAGCAAAGGGAGGAATTATCCTAAAGGAACTGTCAAATAAAGGAGGAACCAAGATGTGTCAAAAATTTTAAATATGAACCAAATGACTGGGAATACAAATCATATCTCAATAATAACCCTGAATGTTAATGGCCTGAATTCATCAATCAAAAGACATAGACTGGCAGATTGGATTAAAAAGAAAGATCCAACAATATGTTGCCTGCAAGAGACTCACCTCATAGAAAGAGATACCCATAGACTAAAGGTGAAAGGATGGGGAAAAACATACCATGCACATGGGCTCAGCAAAAAAGCTGGAGTATCCATCCTCATTTCAGATAATGTGGACTTCAAGCCAATGTTAGTTAGAAGGGATAAAGAAGGACATTTCATACTGCTTAAGGGAAGCATAAATCAGCAAGATATAACAATCATGAACATCTATGCCCCAAACAGTGGCTCATCCATGTATGTTAAACAAATCCTTCTCAATCTCAGAAACCAAATAGACCATAACACAATAATACTAGGTGATTTTAACACGCCTCTTTCACCACTGGACAGATCTTCCAAACAAAAATTGAACAAGGAAACCATAGATCTCAATAACACAATCAACAATTTAGACTTAACAGACATTTATAGAATATACCATCCAACCAAGAGCGAATACACTTTCTTCTCAGCAGCACATGGATCCTTCTCTAAAATAGACCATATATTATGCCACAAAGCTAATGTCAGCAAATACAAGAAGATAGAGACACTACCTTGTATTCTATCAGATCATAATGGATTGAAGTTACAAATTAATGAAAGAGTAAAAAACAGAAACTACTCCAACACCTGGAGATTAAACAATATGCTACTATATGATGAATGGATAACAGAAGATATTAGGAAGGAAATTAAAAAATTCTTAGAGGTAAACGAGAACAAAGAAACAACATATCAAAATCTCTGGGACACTATGAAAGCGGTACTTAGAGGAAGATTTATTTCATGGAGCGCATTTAATAAAAGAAGTAAAACTCAAAAAATAAATGACCTAACAATAGAGCTCAAAGCCCTAGAAAAACAAGAACAGACCAACACCAAAAGTAGTAGAAGACAGGAAATAGTTAAACTGAGAGCTGAAATCAACGAAATTGAAACGAAAGAAACAATACAAAAAATTGACAAAATGAATAGTTGGTTCTTCGAAAAAATAAACAAAATTGATAAACCTTTAGCCACACTAACAAAGAGAAGACGAGAGAAAACCCAAATCACTAAAATTCGGAATGAACAAGGAAATATCACAACAGACACGACCGAAATACAAAACATAATTAGAAGCTATTTTGAAAACCTATACTCCAACAAAATAGAAAATTTCGAAGACATCAACAGGTTTCTAGAGACATATGAATTGCCTAAACTGAACGAGGAGGACATACACAATTTAAATAGACCAATTTCAAGTAATGAAATAGAAGAAGTCATCAAAAGCCTACCAACAAAGAAAAGTCCAGGACCAGATGGGTTCTCAGCCGAGTTCTACAAAACTTTTAAAGAAGAGCTCATTCCAATACTTCTCAAAGTATTCCAGAAAATAGAAGAGGAAGGAACCCTCCCAAACTCATTCTATGAAGCCAATATTACCCTGATTCCTAAACCAGACAGAGACACATCAAGGAAAGAAAATTTCAGACCAATATCCTTAATGAACATCGACGCAAAAATTCTAAACAAAATTTTAGCAAATCGCATACAAAAACATATTAAAAAGATAGTGCACCATGATCAAGTGGGTTTCATCCCAGGGATGCAAGGTTGGTTCAACATCAGAAAATCAATAAATGTCATTCACCATATCAATAGACTTAAAGTCAAGAATCACATGATTATTTCGATAGATGCAGAAAAAGCATTTGATAAAATACAGCACCCCTTCATGCTCAAAACACTAGAAAAAATAGGGATAGTGGGAACATTCCTTAACATTGTAAAGGCCATCTACGCTAAACCCATTGCTAATATCATTCTAAATGGTGAAAAACTGAAAGCATTCCCTCTAAAAACTGGAACAAGGCAGGGATGCCCTCTTTCACCACTTCTATTCAATATCGTCCTTGAAACTCTAGCCAGAGCAATTAGACAGACCAAAGAAATTAAAGGGATACGAATAGGAAAAGAAGAACTCAAACTATCCCTATTTGCTGATGATATGATGGTATACTTAGAGGAACCAGGAAATTCCACCAGAAAACTTTTAGATCTCATAAGTGATTTCAGTAAAGTAGCGGGATATAAGATCAATGCACATAAATCGAAGGCATTTTTATACATAAGCGATGAATCTTCAGAAAGAGAAATTAGGAAAACTACCCCATTCACAATAGCTTCGAAAAAAATAAAGTATTTGGGAATCAATCTCACAAAAGAGGTGAAAGACCTCTACAATGAGAACTACAGAACACTAAAGAAAGAAATTCAAGAAAACCTTAGAAGATGGAAAGATCTCCCATGTTCTTGGATAGGAAGAATTAATATTGTCAAAATGGCCATACTACCAAAAGTGCTATACAGATTCAATGCAATTCCAATTAAAATCCCAATGATGTACCTTACAGAAATAGAGCAAGCAATTATGAAATTCATCTGGAAGAATAAAAAACCCAGAATAGCTAAAGCAATTCTTGGCAGAAAGAGTGAAGCAGGGGGTATCGCAATACCAGATCTTCAACTCTACTACAAAGCAATAGTAACAAAAATGGCATGGTATTGGTACCAAAATAGAAAGGTGGATCAATGGTACAGAATAGAGGACACAGACACAAACCCAAATAAATACAATTTTCTCATACTAGACAAAGGTTCCAACAATATGCAATGGAGAAAAGATAGCCTCTTCAACAAATGGTGCTGGGAGAATTGGAAATCCATATGCAACAGAATGAAACTAAACCCATATCTCTCACCATGCACGAAACTAAACTCAAAATGGATTAAGGATCTCGGAATCAGACCAGAGACCTTGCATCTTATAGAAGAAAAAGTAGGTCCAGAGCTTCAACATGTTGGCTTAGGACCAGACTTCCTCAACAGGACTCCCATAGCACAAGAAATAAAAGCAAGAATTAATAACTGGGATAGATTCAAACTAAAAAGCTTTCTCTCAGCAAAGGAAACTATCAGCAATGCAAAGAAAAAGCCTACAGAGTGGGAGAAAATCTTTGCCAATCATACTTCAGATAGAGCGCTAATCTCCAGAATCTATAAAGAACTCAAAAAACTCTACACCAAGAATGTAAATAATCCAATCGACAAATGGGCTAACGAAATGAATAGACACTTCACAGAAGAAGATATAAAAGCAATCAACAAACATATGGAAAAATGTTCAACATCTCTAGTAATAAGACAAATGCAAATCAAAACCACCCTAAGATTCCATCTCACCCCAATTAGAATGGCAATTATCAAGAATACAACCAACAACAGGTGTTGGCGAGGATGTGGGGAGAAAGGTACACTCTTACATTGCTGGTGGGGCTACAAATTAGTGCAGCCACTCTGGAAAGCAGTGTGGAGATTCCTTAGAAAACTTGGAATGGAACCACCATTTGACCCAGCTATCCCACTCCTTGGCCTATACCCAAAGGACTTAAAATCAGCATATTACAGAGATACAGCCACATCAATGTTCATAGCTGCTCAGTTCACAATAGCCAGATAGTGGAACCAACCTAGATGTCCTTCAATTGATGAATGGATAAAGAAAATGTGGTATATATATACAATGGAATATTACTCAGCCATAAAGAACGATAAAATTATGGCATTTGCAGGCAAATGGATGAAACTGGAGAATATCATGCTAAGTGAGATAAGCCAATCTCAAAATACCAAAGGAAGAATGATATCGCTAATAAGTGGATGATGACACATAATGGGGGGTGGGAAGGGTTAGTGTTGGGGTTGGAGTTGGGTTTAGGGAGGGGGGCAGGAATGGAGGAAGGAAGGACTGTATAGATGGAGGGGAAGGGTGGGAGGGGAGGGGGGGAAGGGAAAAAATGGCAGAATGAATCAAACAACATTACCCTATGTAGATTTATGATTACACAAATGGTATGCCTTTACGCCATGTACAGACAGAGAAACAACATGTATCCCATTTGTTTACAATTTTATAATAAAAAAAAAAAGAAAAAAAAATAAATAAATATATAAATCCTGTTATTTTATCCATGCAAGTGCTGTGTAAGGTAGAATATATTATATCTATTTCATGCTAGGAATTAAATTCCATTTTGACACCAAAACTCAAATGTTTTTCACTCTGCCATACTGTCTTTGCAATATGCAACACTGTAATAGCACCAAACATATAAATCCAATTGTGTGGAAATGTTATTACATTCAGGGAGCACATATATCACAAGACATTTATTGGTTGTGTTTTTCTGGGCTGAATGAATTGAACAGAAAATTGTTTCTCAAACCTTGCTATGAATCAAAATTATCTGGGTGATATTTTTATTCCTCTTTATTTTAAAACAAGATTTCCTGATTCCACTAGACATACTGAATTATAATATCTGAGTGTAGAGCCCATGAACGTATTTATATCAAGGTTTAGTTGATCTTTTTGTTGCCATCTCAGTATCTTCATTTGAGAAGACTTGCAATACATCATTTCAAAATCCTAATTATCTGCACCTATACTGCTTCCACTCTAGTCCAGGGAGTCATCAAATTTAGAAAGCTAAAAATGAGAGATACAACTCATTTCTCAAAAGGTTTCAGAGAAATAGATAGGAAAGACTTGTTAAAGCTTTGGGACCAGACACTCAGATGAGAAGGACCAATACGTAAGTAGTGAAGAAAAAGAAACCATTAAATATTTGAAGATAGACAGGAATGTGGGATAGAATGTTGTAGTGTGCAAAAAGGAAAATAAGGGGAAATTATAGGAAAATAAACAAGTACTACAAAAATAATACAGACTACCATGTACTGAGTACCTATGAATATATGTATGCACCATCTTATTTTAATCCTATGAAGTGGTTAATATTATCCTTAATTTACAAATGAAGAAACAGAGGCTAACAAATGTTTTCTAGTTTCCCAGGTCACCGATAATAAAAGATGGGATTCGAAATCAGATCTCTTTGAGTAGAAAACTTGTGTACTTATGCAGTGGTCAAGGTCATTTAAAGAAGGAAAGAAGAATACATTTAGAAGTTGTTTTGGAAGAACTAATCAATATTGCTTCAAGCAACTGCTACACTCACACATGATCAAGAATTTTTTCTAATATCTGTGTGACTCATAAAAATGTCAACTCTGTACTAGTGCACTTCATACTCACATTGAAATATAAATATTGCTTTTTTCTCACTTCAAGACCATTTCATATGCTTAAATGGTTTTCCAAAAGAATCATTTCTGAAAATAGCACTTCAGTTTCTCTTATGACCTTACCTGCAGTGATTTATTCATGCATGCCTTCAGTGATTTATTTATGAATTCCAAAAAAATCTATGATCACTTACTGTGAATCAGGCATTGGAATTCTAAACGTTTTTACAGTATGTCAGACGTTAAAGATATCATTGATATCCTCTAACTTTTCTGAATCTAGCAGGGCACACATTACTGAAAAAAAAGAGAGCTTGAAAATGTGTTCCCTCAAAACACTGACTATAACAATCAAGAATAAAAGCTTTCATAAGTCAGTAAAAATGTAATATGATACCCAGCACGATAATCATATCACAAAATATTGATAATTACAGAGTAAGATCATCAAAATCAAGAAAGAAAAGATAGAAGGAAAAGTAATTTTGAAATTCTTCCATTTTATGATGTGTGTATATTTCTTATTTGTACATTCTTCTTCAAAAGTTGCCAAAGATGCCAACTTTTTCTTCTTATGTTAACATAATATCATAAGATATTTTAATGGCTTCAGTTTTAGGGCTTAGGAGTCATAATGAAAATATGTCCTGAACTATATTTTTAATGCAATCTTTTTTAGAGACTATGTGGAATATTTCTATAGTTTCCTCAGTGGAGAAAAGTTAATTTATACCAGGTGGTGAAAGATATTTTTATGATTCATATCTTAAATTAAGTCATGTCAGTGTGTGCATATGTGTATGTACACATGCATCTGTGTGCTCTTTTTAAATTTTTTTAAATATATATATTTTTAGGTATAGTTGGACACAATACCTTTATTTTATTTTTATGCAGTACTGAGGATCAAACTCAGAGCTTCATGCATGCTAGGTAAGCACTATACCACTGAGCCACAAACCCCGTCCTTTCTGTGTGTTCTTCAAATTTAAAGTAATGTCTTACTCTGACCAACATGAAATATATAAATGACCTGAATTCACCTCAATAACATCTGATTTAAATAAACAAAAATATATTTGAGAAACAGAATGTGAAAAATGTATATTCTAAAATATATTATCTGAGAATCTCTTCTGGGCTGCTCATGCTTTTAGAAACTTCCTTTATGGCCAAAGAGGCCAGTTCTGTTGGCAGGACCTGGGACAGTTCTATGCTCCATTTGAGTGTACAGAAATAAAGATAAGGCATAAGAGGATTGTCCAGTATAATGCTATTTCTAGAAAAGTGTTCTTTTACTCTCTTCAGTTTTTTTTTTCTGAATACCAATAGTCTACCACAGGAAACAGGGGTTTTTTGCTGTCAGAGGTAATGTAATCAGTGTTATGCCCTTGGTGAGTCCATTATTATGAATGTTAGAATTTCTATGGTGATAAACACATTTCTGATTTATCTTTATTCTACAAAGAATAAAGAGAATGCAAGAGCAGGTTCCCAAATGTCAGTGGTTATGTTTCCTCACGCAAAAAAGCTTTTGATATATTTTTTTTCAGATGTATCATTCCAAACCCACACGAATGCAACTAGTTCTTAAATGCTACTTTGTGGTCAAAATCTTTTTGTTATAATTATTTCACAGTGCCATCCTTGAAGTATCAGTTACAGACTTCAAAAATAAAATATTTCATGATTCAATTTCTGTGACTTGTAGCAGTGAAAACATCATAACCATCTGATATCATGACCTTTACTCTAAGCATTTCCAATTGACATTTATTAATAAAGACAGTTCAAATATGAAAACCTTCAAATAGTTAAGGCTGAATCAAACATCTGAGGAAAATTAAGAACCTTTAGTACAGCATCTGGCTTGTGACTAATAAAATGGTTGTTTTATTGATGTTGATTATTAAGGATGGTGATATTTAATAGTGCTTTTGTAACTGACACCCACTTTTCATTTGTGTGAATATATGGAGGATACAAACAAAACAGGAAAATGATAAATTGCTAAAATTAAAAACCTATTTTACTTATTAGGAAAATTAATATCAAAACCACAATAAACATACATCCAAAACACAAATTTTTCTTAAAATGCAACAATAAGTAAACAAACAACACAATTAAGAAATGGTCAAATGACCTGACTAACTCAACAAAGATATACAGATGACAAATAAGCACATGAAAAGATTTTCAATATCATACATCACTGGGCAATTGAACATTAAAACAACAACATGATACCACTACAACCCCATTAGAATAGCCAAAATCCAAACCACTGACAGTATCAAATACCAGTGGGGATGTGGAGCAACAGGAATGTACATTCATTCCTCATGGGAATACAAAATGGTATAGTCACTTTGGGATATAGTTTGGTGGTTTCATAAAAACCACATTCTTAACATAAAATCCAGCAACCACATTTCTTCTTACTTCCCCAAATGAGTTGAAAAGTTATATCCAGAAGAAAAGGAAACTTCCATGAGTAGTTACAGGAACTTTATTCATAATTACCAAAACTTAGAAGCAACCTAAGTGTTTTTCAATAGATGAATAGATAAAAAAAAGTGTAGTATATCAATACAATGGAGCATTAGTCAGCAATCAAAAGAAAGGAGGTATCAACATATGAAAGAGATAGAACAACCATAAAAATATGTTAAAGAAGTCAATCTGGAGCAGCTTTACACTGCATGATTTCAACTATTATTATATCCTGGAAGAGGAAAAAATATGAGATCAATTGTTGTCATGAGTTTACAGGGACAAGAGAGAATGAATAAATGGAGTATAGGAGATTTTTAGCTCAGTGAAACTATTCTGTACGACACACCAGTGATGGGCACATGCCACTCATTATGTGACAAAACACAGAATGTACAATAAAGTGTAAACTATTGGCCTTAGTTTACAGTCATGTACAAACATTGGTTCATGGTTTTCAACAATTGTTCTACTGTGATACAAGATGTAAACAGAGAAAACTATGGAGGAGAGGATTATGTGGCAAAATCTTCATATTTTCCAATCATTTTTCTGTAAATTTGAAGCTGCTTTAAAATAGTAGTCTATCAAATTTTTCTAAAATGTAGGGTAGAGTAGAAAAATAAAATAATTAAAATCACAAAGCCCCATTCTCAGCATACTGACAAGCTGTTTGTTCTTGAGCAAGAGTTGACCTCCATGAGTTTCTGTTTCCTCATCTCCAAAAAATAGAATACTCTACCTGATAACTAAGTTCCCTTTATACCATAAAATCATGTCATTTTAAGAAGTATTAATATCAAAGAAAGTGAAAGGGTAAACTATAAATTTCAGGCATGAAGGTCACAAAAGCCCAAGACCTAAATCATCATGGAATCGAACTACAAATATTTTGAACAGAGTAAAGGTTTAAAACGCAAGTGATTTTGTTTAAAAAAAAGTCTAGCATTAGAAAATGAGATGAACCTTCACTCAAATATTAGATCAAACAGTAATAACCTATGGGATCTAGGGAAAGTCATTTAACATCTCCGAACATCATATTTCTCATCTCTAAAATAAGGATAATGATGCCTGCCTTGTCTATTTCAACTGAGATGATAGTGGTTAAAGTGCATTGTGAGTTTTTTTAAAATTTACTTTTATTGTAAACAAATGGGGTACATCTTGTTTCTCTGTTTGTACATGAAGTAGAGGCATACCATTTCTGTAATCATGCATTTACATAGGGTAATGGTGTTTGATTCATTCTGTTATTTTTCCTTCCCCTCCACCCCTCCCACCCCTCTTTTCCCTCTATACAGTCTCTCCTCCCTCCATTGTTGTCCCTCTCCCACCCCACATTATATGTCATCATCTGCTTATCAGCGAGATCATTTGTCCTTTGGTTTTTTGAGATTGGCTTATCTTCCTTAGGATGATATTCTCCAATTTCATCCATTTGCCTGCAAATGCCATAATTTTATTATTTTTTATGGCTGAGTAATATTCCATTTTATATATATATATATATATATATATATATATATATATATATATATATACCATGAATTCTCTATCCATTCATCAATTGAAGGGCATTTAGGTTGGTTTCACAATCTGGCTATTGTGAATTGAGCAGCTATGAACATTATTGTGGCTGCATCTCTGTAGTATGCTGATTTTAAGTCCTTTGGGTATAGGCCAAGGAGTGGGATAGCTGGGTCAAATGGTGGTTCCATTCCAAGTTTTCTAAGGAATCTCCATACTGCTTTCCAGAGTGGCTGCACTAATTTGCAACCCCACCAGCAATGTATGAGTGTACCTTTTCCCCACATCCTCTCCAACACCTATTGTTGCTTGTGTTCCTGATAATCGCCATTCTAATTGGGGTGAGATGGAATCTTAAGGTGGTTTTGATTTGCATTTCTCTTATTACTAGAGATGTTGAACATTTTTTCATATATCTGTTGATTGCTTGTATATCTTCCTCTGTGAAGTATCTGTTCATTACCTTAGCCCATTTGTTGATTGGGTTATTTGTATTCTTGGTGTAGAGTTTTTTGAGTTCTTTATATATTCTGGAAATTAGTGCTCTCTCAGAAATATGAATGGCAAAGATTTTCTCCCACTCCGTAGGCTCTTTCTTCGCATTGTTGATAGTTTCCTTTGCTGAGAGAAAGCTTTTTAGTTTGAGTCTATCCCAGTTATTGATTCGTGCTTTTATTTCTTGTGCTATGTCATCCTGTAAAGGAAGTCTGATCCTAAGCCGACATGATGAAGATTTGGACCTACTTTTTCTTCTATAAGATGCAGGGTCTCTGGTCAGATTCAAAGGTCCTTGATCCATTTTGAGTTGAGTTTTCTGCAGGGTGAGAGATAGGGGTTTATTTTCATTCTGCTGCACATGGATTTCCAGTTTTTCCAGCACCATTTGTTGAAGAGGCTATCTTTTCTTCATTGCATATATTTGTCCCCTTTGTCTAGTATGAGAAAACTGTATTTATCTGGGTTTGAGTCCGTGTCCTCTATTCTGTACCATTGATCTACCTGTCTATTTTGGTACCAATAACATGCCGTTTTTGTTACTATTGCTTTGTAGTATAGTTGAAGATCTGGTATTGCAATACTCCCTGCTTTACTCTTCCTGCTAAGGATTGCTTTAGTTATTCTGGGTTTCATATTCTTCCAGATGAATTTCATGATTGCTTGCTCTATTTCTGTAAGGTACATCATTGGGATTTTAATTGGAATTGCATTTAATCTGTATAGCACATTTGGTAGTATGGCCATTTTGACAATATTAGTTCTGCCTATCCAAGAACATGGGAGATCTTTCCATCTTCTAAGATTTTCTTTAATTTCTTTCTTTAGTGTTTCGTAGTTCTCATTGTAGAGATATTTCAACTCTTTTGTGAGATTGATTCCAAAGTATTTTATTTTTTTCGAGGCTATTGTGAATGGGGTAGTTTTCCTAATTATTCTTTTCAAAGACTCATCGCTTATGTATAAAAATGCATTAGATTTATGTGAATTGATCTTATATCCCGCTACTTTACTGAATTCACTTATGAGTTCTAAAAGTTTTCTGGTGGAATTTCCTGGTTCCTCTAAGTATATAATCATATCATCAGCAAATAGGGATAGTTTGAGTTCTTCTTTTCCTATTCATATCCCTTTAATTTCTTTGGTCTGTCTAATTGCTCTGGCTAGAGTTTCAAGGATGATATTGAATAGAAGTGGTGAAAGAGGGCATCCCTGCCTTGTTCCAGTTTTTAGGGGGAATGCTTTCAGTTTTTCACCATTTAGAATCATATTAGCCATGGGCTTAGCATAGATGGCCTTTACAATGTTAAGGAATGTTCCCACTATCCCTATTTTTTCTAGAGTGTTGAGCATGAAGGGGTGCTGTATTTTATCAAATGCTTTTTCTGCATCTATTGAAAGAATCATGTGATTCTTGACTTTAAGTCTGTTGATCTGGTGAATGACATTTATTGATTTCCTGATGTTGAACCAACCTTGCATCCCTGGGATGAAACCCACTTGATCATGGTGTACTATATTTTTAATATACTTTTGTATGTGATTTGTAAAATTTTGTTGAGAATTTTTGTGTCGATGTTCATTAAGGATATTGGTCTGAAATTTTCTTTCCTCGATGTGTCTCTTTCTGGTTTAGGTATCAGGGTGATATAAGCCTCATAGAATGAGTTTGGGAGGGTTCCCTCCTCTTCTATTTCATGGGGTACTTTGAGAAGTATTTGAATGAGCTCTTCTTTAAAGGTTTGAGAACCCATCTGGTCCCGGACTTTTCTTTGTTGGTAGGCTTTTGATGACTTCTTCTATTTCATTACTTGAAATTGATCTACTTAAATTGTGTATGTCCTCCTGGTTCAGTTTAGGCAATTCATATGTCTCTAGAAACCTGTTGATGTCTTTGAGATTTTCTATTTTGTTGGAGTATAGATTTTCCAAACAGCTTCTAATGGTGTTTTGTATTTCACTAGTGTCTGTTGTGATACTTCCTTGTTCATTCCGAATTTTAGTAATTTGGGTTTTCTCTCTCCTTCTCTTTGTTAGTGTGGCTAAGGGTTTATCAATTTTGTTTATATTTTCAAAGAACCAACTATTTATTTTGTCAATTTTTTTCGTTGTTTCTTTTATTTCAATTTCATTGATTTTAGCTCTTATTTTAACTATTTCCTGTCTTCCACTACTTTTGGTGTTGATCTGTTTTTCTTTTTCTAGGGCTTTCAGTTGTAGTGCTAGGTTGTTTATTTGTTGATTTTTTCTTGTTTCATTGAATGTGCTCCATGAAATAAATTTTCCTCTAAATACTGCTTTCATAGTGTCCCAGAGACTTTGATATGATGTATCTTTGTTCTTGTTTACCTCTAAGTATTTTTTAATTTCCCTCCTGATATCTTCTGTTATCCATTTTTCATACAATAGCATATTATTTAATCTCCAGTGGTTGGAGTAGTTTCTGGTTTTTATTCTGTCATTTACTTCTAATTTCAATGCATTATGATCTGATAGAATACAAGGTAGTATCTCTATCTTCTTATATTTGCTAACATTAGCTTTGTGGCATAGAATATGGTCTATTTTAGAGAAGGATCCATGTGCTGCTGAGAAGAAAGTGTATTTGCTCTTTTTTGGATGGTATATTCTATATAAGTCCATTAGGTCTAAATTGTTGATTGTGTTATTGAGATCTATGGTTTGTTTGTTCAATTTTTGTTTGAAAGATCTGTCCAGTGGTGAGAGAGGTGTATTAAAATCACCTAGTATTATTGTGTTGTGGTCTATTTGTTTCATGGAATTGAGAAGGATTTGTTTGATGTACATGGATGAGTCACTGTTTGAGGCATAGATATTTATGATTGTTATTTCTTGCTGATTTATGGTTCCCTTAAGCAGTATGAAATGTCCTTCTTTATCCCTTCTGACTAACTTTGGCTTGAAGTCCACATTATCTGATATGAGGATGGATACTCCAGCTTTTTTACTGAGTCCATGTGCATAGTAAGTTTTTTCCCCATCCTTTCACCTTTAGTCTGTGTTATCTCTTTCTATGAGATGAGTCTCTTGCAGGCAGCATATTGTTGGATCTTTCTTTATAATCCAATCTGCCAGTCTATGTCTTTTGATTGATGAGTTCAGGCCATTAACACTCAGGGTTATTATTGAGCTATGATTTGTATTCCTGGTCATTTGGCTCATTTTTTTTTTTTTTGACACGACTTGGTTTCTCCTTTATTTGGCAATTCCTTTAGGCTAGTTCCTCCCATTGCTGATTTACATTGTTGTTTTTCATCTCTTCCTCATGGAATATTTTGCTGAGAATGTTCTGTAGTGCCAGATTTCTTTTTGTAAATTCTTTTAGCTTTTGTTTATCATGGAAGGATTTTATTTTGTTGTGAAACCTGAAGGTAACTTTTGCTTGGTATAAGATTCTTGGTTGGCATCCATTTTCTTTCAGGGCTTGAAAAATGTTGTTCCAGGCCCTTCTAGCTTTTAGGGTCTGGGATGAAAAATCTGCTGATATCTGTGTTGGTTTCCCCCTGAATGTAATTTGATTCTTTTCTCTCGCAGCCTTTAAAATTCTGTCTTTATTTTGTATGTTAGGTATTTTAATTATAATGTGCCTTAGTGTGAGTCCTTTGTAATTTTGTATATTTGGATTCCTGTATGCCTCTTGTATATGATTTTCCATTTCATTCTTTAGATTTGGGAAATTTTCTGATATTATTTCATTGAATAGATTGTTCATTCCTTTCGTTTGTTTCTCTAAGCCTTCCTCTATCCCAATAAGTCTTAAATGGCCTTTTCATGATATCCCATAATTCTTGTAGATTCTGTTCATGATTTCTTACCATCTTTCTGTTTGGTCAACTTTGTTTTCAAGATTAAATATTTTGAAGACATTGAAGAATATCTGAGCTTCTGTCTTCCAGGTGTTCTATCCTATTCGTTATGCTTTCTATGGAGTTTTTAATTTGGTTTACTGTTTCCTTCATTTCAAGTATTTCTGTCTGTTGTTTTTTTTTTCAGTATCTCTAACTCTTTATTGAAATGAACTTTTGCTTCCCACATTTGTTCTTTTAACTGTTGAGTGGTGTGATCATTCAAAGTCTGCATCTGCTCTTTCATCTCATTTTTTGCCTCTCTGATCATTTTAATTATGTATTCTGAACTCCCTTCTGACATTTCTTCTGCCATGCTGTCATTGGATTTTATTGATGTAGCATCTAGGTTTGTTTGGGACATTTTCTTTCCTTGTTTTCTCATATTGGTCAGTTATCTACCCCTCTAGTAGTGAAACTCTGAGATATTGCAGATTTCCTCTATTGACTACTATTACCCCTGTAGATTTCCAATAACTCACCTCTTAGCCTGCAGTAGCCTGAAGTCTTGGAGGAACTTGATAATGCAGTGATACACAAGGAAGCTGCCCCTCTAGTGGTGGCGACCTTCAGGTTGGGTATATTTCCTTCTGGTGGGCACAGGCGCCTCCACTTGTTGACCTATGGTCAGCCCAAAGTGGGTCTAGACTACAGACTGGGGCATGGCTGGTCTGGGCCTGTATCCCTGGTTCTACTGCCCTGGTGGGAAAGTCTCACCCGATGGGGAAGACTCACCCAGTGGGGACGTCTCACTGGGCATCTTTTCTCTGAGAAGTTCCCTTTTGTCCAAAACTACCACCTGGGCTGGGCGGCCTTCCTCTGCGACATTCCCAGGGGTCTGGACCTATCTCCTGGACCAGGGAGCCTTGCTGTGCGATTGAAATTCTTGCTGGTCAGCCCTCCTCTGTGATGTTCCCTGGGGCCCAGAACTACCACCTGGGCGGGGGGCCTGACCTTGTGAGGGACTCTGTCTCTAAGTGGCCCTCCTCTATGACATTCCCTGGGGACTGTACCTACTGCCCAGGCCTGGGACCCTTGCTCTGTGCCAAAGCCTCTCGCTGTGTAGTCCTCCTCTACAATGCTCCAGGTTGTCCGGGTTCACGGCTCCAGCAGGGATGTCTCACTGGGCAACTCTACGCCACAAAGTTTCCTGCATTCCAGGAATAATTCAAAATGCCTGCACCAGCCTCCAAAGAAGCTAGGGAACCCCAGCGATGGTGTGCTGAGTCAGCACAGAGGTAAGTGCAGTGTCTCTCTGAAGTAGGGGGGCAGGCAGGCAGGCTCAACAATGGTGTCCGACCTCAGCGTGGGGGTTGTGGGGCTGATTCGCTCAGTAATGGCCTGCTTTGTGAGTTTTAAGGGGCTTTAAAATGGACAATATTAGTATTAAAATATAAGTGTACCTTCAGTTAAAATAGGATCATAACTGATGAAATGTCAAAGTGGTCTTCTTTTGGTATATTATTCAATTTTTATATTTAATGTCACATCCAGTAATTCAACTAGTATGAGCACTGTACAGAGAAAAATCTACTTTTCCATGTAATCACCTTAAACCAGTCTTATTCAGTTCTTTAAATACTTTTCCATATTTAGTGTGGCTACATTGCCTCAAATTGACTGGGCCTTGTGTGCCAGTGATGTGTCCCTATATACTGTAGTATCATATTATATTAATATGAAGAAAGAGAAAGAGAGCAGAGAGAGGGGTATAGATAATTGATGTAAGGGGAAATTCTGTATCAAGAATTGGAAGAAAAGATATGAAATTCTTTCTGGATATTTTTATCCTGCTTGTAATTGTTTGAAAATAGAGGTTCCCTGAAGTCAGAAAGAGGGACTACCAATGTAAATGTGAAAAATACTAACAATAAAAATAGCTAAAAGAAAATATAATACTCTTAGTAAATAAAGAACTCTTATACAATACTAAAATTATGATTATCCATCTTTTTTAAAAATCAGGAAAGAATATAACATACTGTTCACTGAAAAGGGAAACAAAAATATTCATTCAACATATACAAAATATTCAATGCTCAGTTGGACTTCGAAATTCTTTTATTATTATACCCAAGAGGCTATTTTTTAATACAACATCTTTTGTGCTATATAATTATAATTGTGTAATTTTAATGGAAATGACACAGAAAATTAGAAATATATATATTTAAATGATAACATCTAAACTTGATGAAGATTCAAAAAATAGGTAAATTCCCATCCTTCTATTAGAATATACAACAAACCATTTTAATTCAATTTGTTGATATCTGTCTCAATTAAAAATGGATCTGAAATTTGACCCAGTGATTCCCTTTCCAGCAATTTCTCTAAACCAAATCTCCAAAATAATGTGAGGTCTTCACAGCTTATCACCGAGGCATCTATACAGAGATGTTTATTTTACTTAGAGTATCAACAACTTAAAATATGCTTAAAAATAGAAAACAGTTCATAACATAGTTTAGTATAAAACACATTATAATCCAGATAATACTAGCTCACTTTTATAATTAAAAGGATTTGATATAATAGATAAAATACTGTATAAATTTAAAATAAAATATAAATATTGGTTATATATGAGTGGTGGAACTACAGGTTATTTTTTCTTAAAGTTTTTATTTGCATATCTCCATTTTCTATGATGTACATGTATTATTTCTATAACTTGAAAAAGAGTATTTTAAAAAGGAATAGTACATTTCTATGAGACTTTTATGATCTTTAGGGTCTTTTTCTCAATGTGGTCTGCTTTTACTCAATAGGTAATAAATGAGTGTCTTTTATGTGCCTAGCACCATAGTGAACATCAGAATAGACATCTGATATACAAACAAAATTTTATTTTCTTTCTTTCCTTCATTTCTTTGCTCCCTCTCTCATTCCCTTACTTTGTTCCTCCCTTATTTACTTTCCCTTCAGTTTTGTGCCAGAAATGTTGAAGATACTAGAAATACAAAAAAAGAATAAACTTAAAGTTCTTTGCTCTCCTATAATTTAGAGACTAGAAAGGTAATGAACACTTAAATAGACATTTACAATATAATATACAGGTGGCATTTAAAAGCATGACTTAGATTGACATTGCTTAAATCAATGAGTAGACGAATAAGAAAAGCAGACCAAGGAAAGATATAAATATATACATGTAGATATATAAAATTATAGAATATATAGAATATATATATAATTATGTAATTTGCATTGAATTAATATAAGAAAAAGTCTCACAGTTCTTGTTTCTTATTAATATAAGTTGTATTTGCTTATGGATTTGAAGAACTTTGGTCTATTTAACCTAGTTTTGTAATCCAAGATTGATAATCCTGTGGATATATAATATATTAATTACACATACATATGCCTATTTTGTACCAGGCAATATACTAAGTGATTTATATGTGTTTAATTTATATCTCAAAAACTGAATTCTCCCAATATTTCCCACCTTGGTAAATAGCACCATCATCTACCTAGTTCCAGCCTCTCTAGATTTCTTTTGATTCCTCTTTTTTCCTTAGACCTTTTCCACCACTTATTAAATTTACAAGCAATCTAATTTACGGGTTTGTAAAATATAACCCAAATACATTTGTTGTGGTTTGGATCTAGAAATGTCCTCTTAGAAGTTCATTTTTTCAAAACTGATCCCCAATGCAGCAAGGTTCAGAGGTAGGTTTTTTTATACATCCATTTGATGTGTTAGTAATCTGAATAAACTATTGGGTGGTAGCTGTAGGCATAAGGAGCATGTTTGGAGCAAGTAGGTCACTGGGGGCATGGACGTGGACTATATCTTGTCCTGGGCTCTTCCCTCTCCCTCTTCCCAACCCTTCTTCCTGGCTGCCATGAACTGACACTATAATGCTTTTGCCTCATCTCAGTCCAAGAGTAATAGAATTGGTCAACCATAGACTGAATATCTGAAACCATGAGCTCCAAATAAACTTTTCCACCTCTAATATTCTGTGTCAAATATTTTCATCACAATGATGAAAAGGTGATAAATGCACCACCTACTTCTCTCCATGACCATCACTAAAATCTAGTCCAAGATTATCTCTTATTGCAGAACCTAACATCTAGTCTTCCCTATACTCCTTATCTTCCTGTAAAATAAATAGAGGTGCCCAGAGAGCTCTTTTAAAATGTGAAGATCATGTTTTCTCCCACTTGATCATGTTTTCTCTCTCTTGAAATTCTTCCTTAAGACATTTCATTATACCATGTGACCTGGCTTCAACCTATCTATTCAGCACCAGCTTTTACCATTCACTTCTTAGTTCAATTAACTCCAAAGGTATTACCTACTTTCTTATACCTTAAAGAGCTTTATTCCACTGTAGGGTCTTTGAAGTTTCTGTCTCTTCTTGAAATACTTCCTGTGATGATTTTATCACATTAGGGTTCTTTCTTCTAACGATTCAGTTTAAATGCCACTTCTTCATGGGACTTTTCTAACCTCTGTTCCAAATACATATTACTCAACTCTACCCCAGTAACTATCATTTTGCCAGTTCCCTTTCCTTTTAGTACTTATTCAATCTGAATTTATCTTATATATTTGCTTCTCATATATCCCCTACATTAGAACATGAATTTCTTGAAATAGAAAGGTCCTAACTAACCACTGTATTCTATGTACCCATATCAATAGATAGCTCATGGTATGCACTCAATAATATTTGTTAAAGTAACTTATAGATCAATAATCCTTATCACAATTAAATTTGTATTTTGTAGGTGAAGAAACAAAGGTTCATGGAGATTAAGAAACTTGCCTAGGGTTATCAAACTTTTAAGTGGAAGTTAGTCACATTAATCTTGCTGCGAATGCCAAAAGCATTGCAGAAAGAGGAATCTTCAAGAAAGATGAATATCTAAGAAAGTGTATTTTAATGGAAATTAAAGATGAAGAGTTGAAAGAGTTTCAGAAAGGAAAGAGTTTAATAATATGGAACATCACACAGAGATTAAAAAAAGGAAGAACTATAATAGCTATAATTAACTGAGCTAGGAACATGTCTGAGGCATACATTATTATATTATTCTTTTGTTTAATAGATTGTCAGGTAGATACTTTCATTGATCCCATTTTGTAGATAAGAAAATTAAGATAAAAGCAGTTTAAATGCCAATGATCAATGAATGACAGAGCAGAGAATAAATCTGGACATCACTGCAGCTTATAATTAAGAAGTTACTGATGATCTTACTAGTGGGAGTAGTTTTAGAGGAACAAGAGTTAGACTTTAGTAGTTTAAGAAAAGGGTAGTAGAATAAAAAATATAGAAAATAGGTTATATAATATTTTCCTACTTCACTGGCTTTAATTAGAAGGCAAGGTAATTATAAATGGACATATGGTCAAATGTAGCTTTGTTTCCAATATAGAAGAAAATGGAACATGTCATAATTGAATCCTAAGTGGGTATAAATATTCTAAATCCATACTTCTAATGATTGATTCTAAAGTTTATACATTTTCATTTTTATCTTAACAAGTTGTAGAAAGAATAGTTAGTATTTTATCCAAGAAACCCAAGCCATCAGTGATTTCCCAAACTAAGCATCAATACATTTTCATAGTATGAACAGCAGGGACTCATCAGGTAAAGCAATGATGACTATAACAGTTAACATAAATGATCATCATTATCAGCAAGTAGCATAAAAATATAATTTATTTCCTTCCTTCTTAGGGCAACTTAATCATTTATTTTTTCCCTTGAGGGCAATGTAACACATGACAAAAAGAAAAATCAAAATTAAGAAAACAATACAAATATTTAAATTATGGAAATAGTTTGACTAGTCCATATAGAATATTACTGAAAATGCATATTGAAATGCTACTTGTTCTGTGTATCTGTTGTTTGCAGGGGGGGAAATCAACAAGATTTTCCTTATGGAAAAATAAACATTGTGAGGCTAATTTCCTTCCTACCAGTGTGTACCACTTTGTCGCAAGTTTCTATATCATAGGTTGGGAGAAAAGTAGAGTTAACTGGAACATTTGGCAGAAAAAGGAGAGGATGATGAAAGTAATGTTCTAGAAATAAAGGAGTGGTTTGGTAAATTGTTTCAGAGAAATAGGACTTTAAAATCTCATAACCTAGACACTAGGTCCATAGGACATAGGATGAAGTATAGACAAGGAGTAAGTAGGAGTTGCTTCATCACCTTTTTCTCTGGGCTCTACACACAATGAAGAGAAGTAAGTTGTGACATTCAGAATTTCTTCCAGATTGTTTCAACCAGCAGGCCAGTAAATTATGTTAGGAAAGCCTTTCATTTGTGAATAGTAAGAAAAGTACAATGGGTGTCTTGTTCTTGATTTTTTTCTGAAGAGAATATATATTACAAGGTTGGTAATGAAGTAGACAACTCAATATACAAAGAATTTATATAAACTTCTTGTGGACAATTTTAATAGTAAAAAGATAAAATTTATAATAAATAACTGATATTTCTTTTAAAGTTTTCACAAATAATTTGTTTTACTTTCAATTTATATAGCAAAAAGTCATCACCATACATAGTAAGAAAGTTATAAGCAGTTACAGGAAGTCTGTGATGTGCTAAAATTTCACTGGCTTTTAAAAATGAGCAAATACATATGATACAACAATACAAGAAATATTGTGAAAATGTAGTCCCTCCTTGTGTTAGTCAGATTTACATTGCTGGTGAAAATACCTAAGAAAAACAACTTAGGAGGAAAGATTCATTTTGGTTCATGGTTTCAGTCCATATCAGTTGGCTCCAAAGCAGAAATGTCATGGCAGAAGGGCATGACAGAAGAAAGCTGCTCACTTCATTGCAGTTACAAAACAGAGAGAGAGGGGCTAGGGACAAAATATACACTTCCAGGACATTCCTTCAGTTACCTATTTCTTCTAACTAGGTTCCATCCCCTACAGTTTCCACCAACTCCTAATAATACCATCAAATTATTAATCTATCAATGGATTATTTCATTGATGGCATCAGGACCTTTATAATCCAGTCACATCCCCCAATCCCTACTTCTGAACACTGTTAACCCTGGAGACCAAGTTTTCAACACATGACTTTCTGGGGAAAATTCCAGATCTAAAACATAATGCCTCTCAAAACTTAAAGTTTTAGTTTTTTAAAATGTCATTTAGAAAACAAAAATCTATAGATATTCGTTAGACTCTAGAAAGTAGACTACCATATCATTACAAGGAATATATACAATATAAATAAATACTATAAAATTCCAAGTATATTTTGAATAAGTTTGAAGCAATAACTAAAATAAAGTGTCAACGAATGTAAACAACCTCTTTATTGCTACCTGAATCAATTATTAAGGCTGAAATTTTGTCACAACTTACATGTTAATTTATAATTAAATTGAGAATTACAGAAGAGTTAAACATTTTTTGAAAAGAAAATAGCAGTCATGTATGGATACATGCATTAGTGTTTTAACGTGGAATTTTCTTTAGCTTAAAATATCTCATCAAACATTGCTTCTTCCATAGTGACATGTGCATGTGTTCTTAATTTTAGTTAGCAGTAATGGTTTGACCAAATTCAGACTGATACCTGACCTTCTCCATCCCTTTGTGGCTTAAATGTGTATATGCTATATAATGAAAAACATAGGAATCTTAATACTAAATATTTAGGAGCTCTGTTATGACCTGGATCTGCAGCTAAGCCTGTGACAAAATTTATGATTCAACCTACCTCCAGGGGCTGGAAACCCAGGCTTTCACTGAAAGAACATTGAAGCTGAGTAGCCCTCCTGGGGAATGAACCCTCAACTTCTACTTCATTAAAACAAAACTCAAGCCATGTGAACTAAACAAGCTCTGTGAAATGTTCAGTCTCAATGAACAGATTCATTTTAAATTTGGAAATGCCAGCAGTCTATGTATAAAATCCACAGATGAGCTTAAATCAAAGCTGTTCAGACTCAGCCAAGAGAAAATCTCAAAGGAGATTGGAAGGTTAAAAATTTGTTCAGGAAATGACTCAAATTCATTCTGAATCAAGGTCAGATAACCATATGTATCTGGAACCAAATATTCCCAGACAGAGACAATTGAGAAATGGAGGACTTGCAGGAAACAGTCCAGGGAGACAAAGAATAAGGAAATTTAACTAATACTCTGGGGTATAACATAAAGACTTGCAGCATTCTCTATCATTTGGTAATGAGTATAGAAGGATAGTACATTAGTTATAAGGATTGGAAGATTTGAATAAAAGCAAGATTCAGATTAAAGATATAAAAAAGTAGATAATACTGCTTTGTCAAATTGGCACAAAATAAACCTTCCACCCTAATAATAATATGATAATGATATTATGATGATGATGAAAATCATGAGAATAAGTAGTACTTGAGTACTTGCTTTATTTCAGATACTTAAAGGAAACTTGGTTTCAATTAAAGTAATCCTATGAGGTAGGTATTATTTCAATATCATTTTACTAATTAAACTGAAGCACAGAGATATGAAACAGAGAAAATGGAAGTGATTTTTGTTAGATTAAGAAGAAATTTATCCTTAGTGGAGCGTTTATTCGAATTAAGTATATTTACACACTATAAGAAGTATTTCTTGAATTTTTGTGCTAGAAGGCAACTGAAAATATGAATTCAAACTTCTCTTCTCGCTACCCAATAATTTTTTTGAAAGCATCAAAGCCTTTAAAAAACTGCAATGTTCAAACTGAACTTAAAAGAAGACAGGAATAGAAGTCCAATGTAGACTCAGAAGACAGATTAGGCTGGTTTCATTCATGAGCATGAAATTTCCCACTATCAACAATGAATAGAGACTTCAAAAAGTTTCTTCAAAGTACCCTCCTTCAGTTCATTCCCACCCCATTGTACTTTATTCCCAATTATACCTCTGGACATGCCCATTTTCCCATTTGTAAAACATGACTTTCAGATGTATTCAGCAAGCCCCTTGAAATTTTTCAATATTCATAATACATTCTGTCAGCTCAAAATTTCTCACACTACTGAAAATGTAACATTCTAGTATGGAAAACCAAATTCCACACCTAGAAAAATTAGAGTAAAATATGAACATCCCATTTTAGTTAGGTATAAACTGTCTTAATGGGCATTTTTTTCAGTAGGGTGATAAAATTACTAAGGATGATACTTTTCTATTGAAACATGTTTGACACTAAAAACACATTTTATACTTATTTTAATGCAACAACAGTATCTAATGTTTGACAAGCACAGTTATAATTGAAAAAAAATACTGTTCTTCCCATCACTACCTAAGGTCAATTTCCCTTAGTGTGTCCCTATGTAAGTTGCAGTGCTTTGAAATGCGTTATTTTATACTGTCAGTGTTAATTTATAATCTGTGTAGAAGTCACGAAAATTTTAGGATACATCCTAATTATCATGAATTCACTTATAAATAATAGAATGTGCATTATCAATTAATAAGAATACAGAACAATTATTAAAAATGAAAATGAAACCACATAGTGAAGGAACTTTCAGACTGATTTTTCATTCAGAGGTGTGCAGCTCTTATTCATTTGAATGGATTACACATACATATATACAAAAGTTCAGCATAGTCCCATTTGCTATAAGGAATATATAGCAAATATGCAGTGTTCATTTATTTACATGAACATAAACATCATGAGTAATATACTTTATAATTTTATTTTATTATTGTTGTTGTTGTCCTTTTTAAAGTACTGGAGATCAAACCTAAGATTCATGCATGCTGGGAAAGTGCTCTACCACTGAGCTGCATCCCCATTCCACAATATTATTTACTGATACTCCTAAGAATTACAAAGGGAATGCTAGTTTCAAAGTTTTCCCTGTGATCAATTCCAAGGATATTTACAATATGCCTAATGCTTCTGTCAGCTTACCCATCCTAGGAGAAGCAAGTTGACAAGAAATAGAATGATACCAATTATCACATATATCAGGAAAAAATGAAGTAATTATCCTGATTAACCTCAATAAATGAGAATATTATACAGGTAATACATTTTTCTGTGCAAAGAAAAAAGTCTTTCCCAGAGGAATCTGGAATTAGAGTGTCCACATTCAAATCTTGACATTCATACTTACCCATTGATTGAATTTGGAGGACTGATAAAATCCTTTTTGATCTCAGTTTCATCTTTAAAAATAGCGATATTAATAGAACCTGCCTAATATCAATCTGGTGAAATAAAGTAAAATAGGCTATGTAAAGCTTTCAGTCTGTTCTTGGCATATAGTAATTACCCAATAAATGTTATCATTAGTATTCTCTTTAGTAAGGTAACACAAAATAGACTGTTAATTGCTACCAAAAATATGCAAATGTCAAGGGATTCAAAGCAAAATGTTTATGCCTAAAATATAGGATTTGAAAAAAATTAAACATTTCACATTTCATATATGAAGTTCATAGTTGAATTTCCTGGAAGACTTTAGGAATTCAGAAGTCCGAACTGTGATAGTGAAAATGTTTGTGATCATTTCTAGGAAATACAGAACAAGAATGATGACAGGTTCAGAAGTGAAAATGTGCACAGATAAATGAGAAATAAGAAAAATTTCATTTTTGTGGAATCACTAGGTGGTAATGGGAGTAAGAAAAGACAAGATAGAAGAAATAGAATGGACTAATATTGTACAATGACCTGAGTTTGAGTGACAGGTATCTATCCTTACTTTGGGATGCAATAGGGGAGGTAGAGTTTTGAGTAAAGTACTACTAAAATCAATACAGCAGTGGGTAAGGGAGATAAAAACTAGGAGACTAATTAGGAAGCTGTTATTAAAAAGTGATCACAGGGGCTGGGGAGATAGCTTAGTCGGTAGAGTGCTTGCCTTGCAAGCACAAGGCCCTGGGTTCGATCCCCAGCACCGCAAAAAAAAAAAAAAAAAAAAAAAAAAAGTGATCACAGGAGTGAAAAACATGAGAAAGTGAAGGCAGTGTTTGTTAAGGCAAACTCCACAAGACATGGCAAATTATGAGGCAGATATGAAACAAAAGGAAGAAGAGGGAGAAAATCCAAACATTTCCCCACTTGGAGCCAATAATTGCAATCAAACCTATCCTCAGTATCACTGGGAGAAGTTTCAATCATCTTCTACAGCATATGACATGAAAATAGAAACATGGATTACCAATAAGAATTATGGCCTGTTAGGAGATGGTTCATTATAATCACCCAGAACAGGCAAACATAAAAAACATAAGAAATTAGCTTGGAAATTAAGACAATATCTGTATTGTCAAAGCTAGCATACAAAGGTGCTGCTTATTCTTTAAGTAACTTTATTTGCTTTACAATTTTTTTTATTAAACCATCATTTCCAATAAACAACAAAGAGAGGGGCCAAATGGCATGAGGCCCTAGCATTACTGAATCAAAGGATGAGATATAACAAAGTGGCAGTATTCATATCTAAGTTAGTTCCCAAGAAATAAAAATGCCCACATAATTCCTCTTAGAGGGCAACATCATTTGGAGGGCATTATCAGTGAAAACTTTACTCTTAAATATGTATCTGTTACTTACATTCATTAGGCAAATGATATAATTATGACAAAAGCCCATAAGTGTGTGACTATAGATACCAACTAAACTTCAAATTCTTTTCAATCAAGTAATGGCATAGCAGATTCCAATGACTGATGTAAACATTTTGTGTCCAACAGATAAGTGACTAGGAGTCATTTAAACTACAAATTTATCACCTTTTAACATATTTTAATTTTGCTAATGAGCTACTCTTTCCAATATAAAACCTTAATTTATTAAAAATGACCAGAAAAAATGATCAGAAAATAAAAATTTACTCACCTATGCAGTTTGTCTATTATAAAAATAATTCAAGTTAAAATCAAAGAAAATTTTAAACAAATCAAATTGCATTTTGATATAGCTATATCATATATTGAGATTCAAGGATCTACCATTGCAAAATGTACAGTGCATTAATATTTAAGTGTTCAAATATATTTTACTATCATGTGGAGATCATTAATATATTATTAAAACATACTTTCCAAACAAACCATGTTCTTACAATAATATATTTTTAAAATAAATAACAGTAGTTTTTGCAAGGCTAATGGAGAAACAAAGCAAAAATAGGTATGACTCTTAAAATTTTCCAGTGCCTTCAAACCTTAAAGTTCAATAATTAACTAACTAAATAAATTTAAGACCAACACAGTCTATCAAAATGTGTTTACTCTTTTCTTACTCTTATTTAAAGGATTCTATCTTTCCATGCTATACAAAGAATTTGGTTCCTTTTTCTGTGATTCATAAAAATAAATGTGTTCTTTTGAAGATATGATATTTTTCATGTAGGCTGACTATTTAACACATAGCTGCAGTGAACTGAGTTAGCTATCAAATATCATTCTAATACTATCTAGATAACTACCCTACTTTTCTCCCACACTTTCAATTTTTCCTGACTGTTCTTTCAGCTAGGCAGAAACAGTTTAATTCATTCCAATTGATATATTCTATTGTATATATAATCAAAATAACACATTCCATTGTTTCACCAAGACAGCTTCAATGATAATCAAATGACTCTGTGGCCAAATTCTAACTCTGTTACAGAGAAATATTGATCATTATAAACTAGATGGTATTTATAAGTTCTGAAATTTTCTTGCTGCTGTACTGGTAGAATACACTATATATTTAATTTTTTTTCTATTTTCACTGATTCATTTGAAATGTAATTTGACAATAGATACAACTTATAACAGAAAACTATTCAGATGTGTCTTTTACAGAATGAATGGTACATTGGTTTATGCCTGATGATACATTTATTATTTACATAAATATAGACCTAAGAAATGTAAGACCATGAAAAAATAGACATTATCTAAAGCCAAATTAAACAGAAAATGGAATTATGTAGTTCTTCAAATGTCCAAAGAAATCCCTAAGTATACATAGAAACTGAGGGATGTTACATTTGTGTTTTTTGCTATTATGTTTAAGTAACATATCTAAATAAAACTTCATTTAGATAAACCCGAAACTATTTTATTAACACATTTTATAATAAAAACAAATGTTATAGAAGAAAATGCAAACAATACACAATTCATAAATAAAAAGTTAAAACTTTTCTGCTCCCTGTCTCATTCTTTAATCAGTTGCCCGTTATCAGACAATTGATTTATAGCTTTTACATTATGAATGGAACTATCCTTGCACAATCATATTGATATACATTTGTGAGTATATCTACAGAGAATTTTGCAATGATGGAACTGATAAGAAAATGTTAATTTAAAATATAATATATTGACAAATTAACCTCTAAAAACTTGAATCAACATGTAATTCCATAAACAGTATGAGAACTTATTTTTGTATATTCATACCCAAAACAGGAATTATTAAGCCTTTACTTACAGGGATTAAAGAGTGGATCATCTATGGTTTTTATTTATCTATTAGTAAATGATATTGAGTAAATTTTCAAATATTTATTGTTCATTGGTATTTATTTTTCTGTAACTCCCCAAACTATCCTTTGTCCCATTTTTTTCTATTGGATAATTCATGTTGTTATTTTTCATATACACTTATGCACTTAAATTCTTCACTTATTAAGGAAGATTTACTTTAACTGAAAATATTTTTCACTTTGTCATTTAATACTTAAATATTTTTTCAATTAAATAAATGTTTTATTACTTAATTTTATAGTATTTTATTTTATGGTATCTGAACCTTATGGCATCTTTCCTCCTAACAATATAAAAGAGTAAAGAACTCTATTTGTTTCTAGTACTTTTTGTTTTATTTTACCAGCTTTGTAAGTAAAAATTACCTGTGATAAACTTCACATTTTGACATATACATGTTGATTAATTTTGAAATGTGTATACATTTATGAAATCATTCCTGCAATCAAGGTAGTAAACAAATTAACCACAAAAGTTTTCAGGTAACCCTTGAAATTTTCCCTTCTTGCTCCTCTACCTCCCATCTCCAGGCAACTATTGATCTGCTTTCTATCACTATGGTTGAGTTTTCATTTTTTAGAATTTTTTGTAAATACATTCAGTATGTATTCTTTTATTTTCTTGCCTAGATACTTTCTTTCAACACAACTATTTTGAAATTCATCCATGCTTTTGTGTTTCAGTAGTTCTTTCCTTTGTACTTCTGAGTCGTATTATATTGTGTGTATAAACAAATTGGTTTACCCACTCACCTGCCAATGCACATATGGATTGTCCCAGTTTTGGGCTATGGACATACATAGTCATGTATGGGATAAATACCTAAAAGTAGAATGGCAGAGTCATATCAAAGATGTATGCTTAACATTTAAGCAACTGACAACACTTTTCCAAAGCAGTTATAAAATTTTATATCCCAACTATAATGTATGACAGTTTCAACAGTTCCACATCCTCATTAACCCTTGGCATGGCCAGTATTTTTTTACTTTAGCTACTTTTGTTTACACGTAGCAATATCACACTGAGGATTTAACTTGCATTCACCACCCCTAAATAATGATATTGAGCTCCTCTTAATATGCATAATGCCAACTGTATATTTTTACTGATGAAATGCATTCAAATCTTTTGCCAAATTTTTAAGTATTCAATGTTTTATTATTAAACTTTGAGAGTCCTTCATATATTCTATTTAAAAATCCCTTGTTATGTACGTGATTTGTAGATAGTTTCTCCAGTCCACAGACTGTGTTTACATTCTCTTAAATTTTCTTTTAAAAAGGAAGAATTCTTAATTTTCATAAAGTTCAACTTATCATTCTTTTAAACTGTGCATGTGGTGATTTATAGTTAGGAAATTTTTGTCTAACCCAATGTAACAAAGAATTTCTCCAAGGTTTTCTTCTAGACATTTTCTAGGTATAGTACATAGATTTAGATCTATCGTCCATTTTGAAATGTGTGTGTGTGTGTGTGTGTGTGTGTGTGTGTGTGTGTGATATGAGGTATATTTACATTTGATAGTTGAATCTACAACACTGTTGAAAAAGGCTATTCTGTTTCTAGTGAATTCACTTTGCAGGTGGTTTAAATCTACCTCCTTGCCATTTAATTTCCACTAATTTCAACTTTTGTTCTTTTTTCCCATGTTTTTTGGAGTAACTATTTTTTTTTAATTTCACACTATACTCCTTGTAACTTTTTTAACATTAATTTTTCTGGGGGGTTCTTCCATTTTGTGGCATACCAATTTTCACTTCTCATACTCTATATTCAATAGATATTATACTACTTCACAATTACTATAAGAAACAGAGAACAATAATTTCCCATATATAGCCTCATATTTGTGCTATTGTTGTTATACACATTTCTTCTAACTCTACAGTAAATTGTTGCTATTTTTACACTTAACAATTACCTTTTGTAAGATAATTAAATACTGAGAAAAACATTACTCTGTTTTTAATCATAATATACTTACCATTTCTGCTGCACTTGATTCCTTTGTGTTCATCCAGATTTATCTCTGGTAATATTTTCTTGTACTGGAAAAACATCATTTAATATTTTTCACAGCACCAACTGGTACAGTTAAACCAGAGACCCTGCATCAAACAGAAGACAAAGAAGGCGCAAACCTTCATCATGTTGGCTTAGGACCAGACTTCCTTAATAAGACTCCTAGAGTGCAAGAAATGAAAGCAAGAATCAATAAATGGGATGAATTCAAACTAAAAAGCTTTTTCTCAGAAAAGGAAACAGTCAATAATGTGAAAACAGAGCCTGCAAAGTGGGAGAAAATCTTTTCCACACACACTTCAAGTAGAGCACTAATCTTGAAAATTTGTAAAGAACTTAAAAAAATGTTACATCACAAATACAAAGAACCCAATCAATAAATGGGCTAAGCAACTGGGCAGACACTTCACAGAAGATATACAAGTGATCAATAAACATATGAAAAAGTGTTCAAAATCTGTAGTAATTAGAGTAAAGCAAATCAAAACAACTCAAATTTCAGCTCACTCCAATTAGAATGGCAATTTTCAAGAATACAAGCAATAAGGGGCTGGGGAGATAGCTCAGTCGGTAGAGTGCTTGCCTTATAAGCACAAGGCCCTGGGTTCGATCCCCAGTACCCAAAAAAAAAAAAAAAAAAAAAAAAAAAAACAAGAATACAAGCAACAATATTTGTTGGTGAGGATGTGAGGGAAAAGGCACACTCATACATTGCTGGTAGAGTTGCAAATTGGTGCAGCCACTCTGGAAAGCAGTATGGAGATTCCTCAGAAAACTTGCAATGGACCCACCATTTGACCGAGTTATTCCACTCCTCAGTTTATACTCAAAGGAATTAAAATCTGCATACTACAGTAATGCAGCCACATCAACGTTTATAGCAATTCAATTCACAATAGCTAGATTGTCAAACCAACCTAGATGCTCTTCAAGAGATGAATGGATAAACTGTGGTATATATACATGATGGGATATTATTCAGCCATAAAGAACAATAAAATTATGGCATTTGCAGGTAAATGAATAGAGTTTGAGAATATCTCATTAAGTGAAATAAGCCCATCTGAAAAATACAAAGGCTGAATGTTTTCTCTGATAAGTGGGTACTGTTACATAATGGGGGGAGAGGGTAAGGGAAGAATGGAGGAGAGTTGGATTGTGTAGAGGGAAAACAGAGGAGGGGAGGGGGCTGGGGAAGGAAAGATACTGTAATGAGACAAATATCATTACCCTATGTACATGGATGATTACACAAATTGTGACTCTACATTGTGTACATCCATAGAAATGAAAATTTGTACCCCATTTGTGTACAATGAATCAAAATGCATTCTGTTAAAATTAAAAAAAAAAAAGTGAGACTTAAGATTGGTTTGCCTTTAAATGTGACCTGGCATTTTTCTATCACAACTATTAATATCACTTATTTTCTATGTTAAACATTTTGATTATGATTTGTCTTAGAGAGGTTCTGCTGTGATCTTGTCTATACAGGGTCCTATATGCCTTCTATTTGTAGATCTCTATCTCATTTCTGATATAATAAAAGTTTCCTATTATTATCTCATTGAAAATGTTTTTGATGCCTTTAGTCCGTGCTTCTTGTTTTCTTCTATTCCAATGACTCTCAGGTTTGCTTTTTGTTTTGTTTCATTTTGTTTTGTATTGATGCTGTTCCAACTTATTTGTATATTCTGATCATGATTGTGCTTTTGGTTCATTTGTTTGTTTTTTGCTGTTGTTTCCTGATAGGGCATACTAAGTACTCAATTTCATGTACCCTGTCTTTAAGCCCTGAAGTTCTGTCTTCAAGGCTTGAAGTTTTATTTTCTATGCAATCTGATCTACTGATCATGAATTCAAGTGAATTTTTAATTTGATTCATTGTGTCTTTCATTTACAGGAATTCCAATTGGTTTCTTTTTGATACTTCTATTTCTTTAATGGAATGATCCTCCATATTGTATATATGCTCACTTAATTCATTCCTTAAATCTTCTTTTAGTTCATTGAACATTTTAATAATCTTTTTTTAAAAATAATCTTTCTCTGGAATTTCAGTCACTCCTTATCTGTGGGATCCTTTATTTGGGAATTATGAGTTGCAGATGGGTTTCTTTTTGTTTGTTTGCCTTTTACCTCATGTTTTCAGAGATTTTAGGCTTGTACATCAGTTGAATTGGATATCCTTTTCTCTGTATGCAGGCGTTATTCTGTGTGTAGTTACATTTTTGTTGTTCTGAGACTTATGTATTTTATATGAATATATGTCCAGCATTGGGACCTGAGATCTCCCTCTCATTGTTTCTCCTTGGGGCCTGGTTGTTGTTTTGGGGAATCCGTCCCTCCAGTTCTATGTGTTAAAGTATTTTTTAGGCTCAGGTGAGGTTAGATTGTGTGGGGAGTGAGATTTGCTCTTAATTAGCAGTGTTGTGAATATTGTTCAGCAGCAGGACTCTACTTTGTGAACTTGATGCTCCAATCACTTTTCAGCCCATCTTAGAAGAAGGGGGAGCCAATAATAGCACTAATGTTAGCAACAGTTATACAACCTTAAGATAAATATCCAGTGCCCACCTTGACATCTCTATCTCTAATTGCCAACTGTATAGGAATGGTGGGGTCAGCATTTAACATCAGTACTGATGATAGAAAATTGTTAACTAGATCAAGCATTAAACATTTGGTGTGTACCATATTATCCACTATATTAATCACAGCAACATGAATGGTGTAGGAGTAACTATAATTATGTAATTTAAACTGTATAATTCTATCAGAGAGTGGGATTACTGTTCCTTAAGTGAAGAGAAAATAGAAAGGCAAGAGAAAGTTCAAGATATTAAAAAAGTGAACAGATGTGAGACAGGAGATAGGTGACAGATTTCAACTTTAGAGAAGGAGTAAAAAAAAATTAACTAAAAATCATTAAAAATAAAAAAGGGGGATAGGGAACAGGAAAATTTAGCTATCGTTGGAGGAAAAGAGTGAACAAGGTATAATAAATGGGACAAAACCTAAGGTATGCACCAAAAATCAAGTGTAAAATTAAAATAACTCAAACCCATATATAATTATATCTCACCTAAGTCAAATCAAGGCTAAATAGTAAACATGTGCAGAAGAAAGCAATTAAATGAAAGTAAAAATTATATATGTATATCCCAAACATCTCTGTACAGTGAGAACTCACACATCCACACACATACACTCACATACCCACACACAAAATCTCACAGAATGAAAACATAAAAAATATATATAGTGAAATAATATTTTAAAAGATTTTAGAAACTTAAAATCTTTTAAAAGAAAATTAAAAATGGGCAAATACAGCAGAAAACTAAAGAGAAAAATCTTAATTAGGAATACAGGGTTTCCAGGTATGATGGAACACCCCTCTAACCCCAGCAGCTAAGGAGGCTTAGGCAAGAGGATCACAGGTTCAAAGCCAGCCTCAGCAACTTAGCAAGGCCCTAAGCAAATTAGCAAGACTCTGTTTCAAATTTAAAAAAAATAATAAAATAGGGTTGGGGATGATTCTCAGTGGTTAAGCACCACTGGATTCAATCCCTGGTACAAGAAAACAAGAAAAAGAGAGAGAGAGAGAGAGAGAGAGAGAGAGAGAGAGAGAGAGAGAGAGAGAGAGAGAGAGAGAGAGAGAGAAGGAAGAAGGAAGGAAGGAAGGAAAGAAGGAAGGAAGGAAGGAAGGAAGGAAGGAAGGAGAAAGAAAGAAAAATAAAGGGCTTGTGTCTGTTGAGGTGGTCAAAACTATTGACAAGAATGAATTTTCATGCTTTAATTTTATTTTGGGACTCTGAAACTCTTGGATCAAGTGCTCGACATTATTATGTCCAACCTTTTTGTGCTAACCTAGCTGCCAGCTATTGTGGCTATGAATCAAAGCTGGTTTTAGTGGCTCTCAGCTTCCCATCTTCCAGTATGGAGTTGTACAGACAAGAAAGTGCTGACCAATTGTACACTCATGTAGTGGGCATGGTGCAGAATTCTAAATTAGAAATTCCAGTAGTTGAGATTTAGTCTTGGCTGACCTTTAGAATTGTTGGTGGATATTTGAGATTTGATCCATGATCCTTGTTGCTGGGGATTCTGGTCTCTGCTGGTTGTCCTGGTGGCCTCCAGTAAAATCTTATTTTAGGGTGTAGAAGCTGAACCTCCACAGGTTTCACATTCACTACAATGAATATGAATTTCTGAATATTCACCCTAGAATGCAGATACTCCTGTGTGGCCGTTATAGGCATAGTCCCAAAAACTTTTACAGAGTGCCAGCAACAGAATTTTCTCTCCTTGATATCCAGAGGCTGTATGTAATAACACGATTTTCTCTGCTTCTATTTCAGTCACTCTGGTTTAGGCACACTCTGGGGGTCAAATAGGCTGCTTCTGCATTTTCTGGAAACTTCCTTTATGAGTTCCCGAACCTGTGTCTCTGCTTGATGCCAAGCAGTCATTGTGTGACCTGTTTATATTGAACTATCTGCCCATGGCCCAAAGAATTTTGGTTGATTTAACTCAAACACTTTCTCCACCCACTTGATCCATTAAGATCAGCTTGCCTTTTTGTACCACAGGTTCCCCCAAACCAATTTCCTTATTTTTGAATTTTTATGTTTATCCATTTTCCCCTCTTCTCTGCCTCTGCATCACCCTCACCTCAGCAGTCATGGATGCTGCCGCTGGTAGCCAAGCTGGCACATATCTAATGTATTGTTTCTTATGTTATGCACAAAGTTTCTGACTTTATGTGCATCTGTGGTTCCTTTTATTGTCCAGTATTAAGTGTCAGTGAGCTCCCTTAGTTATCCACCTCAGTGGGAAGCAGTCTTCTCAATTCTTAGGTCTGGTGCTGTGTAACTGCTTGGATATCCTTCCTCTGATCTGTCATCTATTCTCTCTCTCCTCTCTCTCTCTCTCTCTCTCTCTCTCTCTCTCTCTCTCTCTCTCTCTACTATATCTTATTGAACACATGGAATATAGTTATGTTAACTGAATATTCTTGTCTACTATCATTTGAGTCAATCCTGGTATAGAACTGATTAATTTTTCTCCTAATTATGTGTTATAGTTTCATACTTATTTGCATGCCTGGTAATTTTAATTTTTTATTGGATGCCAAACATTATGAATTTTTCTTTCTAGGGTGGCGTATATTTTTATATTTCTAGAAATATTCTTCAACTTTAGTCTGGGGTATCATTAAATGACATACTAATTTTGATCCTCTAGGGTCTCTAGAATCATACATTTAAGCTTAATTAAGTGGGACTAGAACTATGTTTATTCTATGGTTATGTGTTTTTCAAATACTAGACAAGTCCCTTCTTAGTACTGTCACTAGTATGCAATAAGTTATGAGCTATTTCACTCTGGCTGGTAGAAACAGACACAAAACCTGACTTTCTGAGAACTCAGTACGGTTCCCTCTAATCCTTCTCTCTCTCTCTCTCTCTCTCTCTCTCTCTCTCTCTCTGCTCTCTTTTCCAGTACTTTTCTCTAAAAACACTAATTGTCTTGGCTTTCCTAGACTCAAGCTCTGTCTTCTTAACTATGGGTATCTGTCATGTTCTTCTAGTGTTCCAGTGCTGTAGACTAGAAACTTTCTGAAAGCACTAAGCTGGGACAATCATAGATTTCAACACATTTGTAGAGATAACTGTGTTGGTTGCCTATGTCCAGTGTTCAGCATGTCTTTGTTTCACTTATTTTGTCCATTTTAGTTGTTTAATGTAGGAAGATAAATCTAATCCTTGATGTTTTTTGAAATTCTTTCTCTGAATTTTAAAGTCGCCTGTTTAATGTTCAAACCATGGCTAACATTCATTTAGGTGTAGCAAGTAAGGTAGAGATTCAACTCTATTTTTTAAGTCCCTAGTCAGTGGTACTAATGCTAGTATTTAACATTAAATGAAAATCATTTTTCAGGGATGGTGATATAAGTAATAAGGCAAAGTAAAAAGAATGTCCATGACAATGGTGAGAAAAAATCTGGAAATCAGTATATATAGAAATTTAAAAAGATGTTAAGAAGGCACACACCACTAAAACTCAAGTCAAAACTCAAACACCATTCTGACTGCGGAGAGAAGAGCCTGAATATACAATGGAGAACAGTATTAGGCAATGTGATAAGAATGTTCACAAGTACCTGAAAGAGGAGGCTAAAGTCAAAGCTACACAGTAACCTTCACTACGCAGGTCATTCTTTATGAAATGATGTGGTTAGGTACACCATTTGGGAAACACTTATACACAGCAAATCTGAATGAAATCACAAAATATGTGCCCATGTACACTAAACTAAACTCAGCTCTGAAATGTGTTTGACCTGCAGCAGATTTCTTTCTCCTTTTATTTTATTTCCTGAATTCATTCAGTATATTTGCATTTTTATTAGGACACTTCAACTTGAAAATTGTATTGTCTTATTTCTCTTAAAAAATATAATTTAATACAGGGAATTCCTTTTCTCATATAAAAATATTTGACTATAGATGTTCACTTCAATTTACTCATTCTTGTTAAGTTATGGACCTTCATAGGCACTTGAATTTGTCCACCTGTCTAGTGTGGGAAAGTGTGTTAATCACAGTAAGCAGAATATTTGGAAATAAAAGTGGAAAAGAATGATTGACTCAAACTATAAATGGGTACATATGGAGGAAACAATTTAATGTGTATTGAGTGACTATTTTGTGCCAATGCTTATAAGATTTAATCATCCCAATAGTATTATAAAATAAATATTACCCATATCATACAAATAAGAAACTTAAGGTGCATAGAAGTCAAGTCAGAAAATTTACCCAATGCCATCCAGTTAAAAAGTTGCTAAGGCAGGATTAAAACACTTATACATCACCAAAATTCTCCATCTTTCAATGGGTTCCCAAATCTACTTAGGTCAACAGATTCAACTGTGGCACGTTGACAATACTGATTTTGAAGCCCTGCCACTAGAATCTGCTTTGATGATTCATTACATCTGTAGAAGGGACATGAAATCATCCTTTTAAAAGTTTTTCATGCATTTAGATTGTAGACTACCATTTTGGAAGCATTTGTTTTGCCTTTCATGAAGGAATCTGATTTACTAGACTTTCTTTGAACTTAATCCTACTGGCCCTAAGGAAGGTGAGTGATGTAAATGAATCTGTATTCAGAATTATTGGAAACATAGAGGATAAATTAGAGTGAAGAGATTGGAAGTGAGGTGAGTTAAAAGATTATTGCAGTACTTCAAAACCAGAATGAAGGCAATAGATCTCATTCCAGTGCTGTAGAATATATGTCATCAGAGGTAAGACTATTCTGGAAAGATTCTTTTAATATTTCCACTCTAAAAAAATCTGAACTATAGTACATTGGATGTGTATCACAGCTGTTTTCATGTCTTACTGAATCTATTTTCTTTGATAGTGTGTTGGCAGTTTGAAATCAACCATGGAGACATGGAAATCAGCACACAAATTAAGGCATTTTCGTTGTTTTTGTTTTTTAGAAACAGCTGGTAAATACTTATACTACTAAAGTTAAACTCCTTAGGACAAGGCCCTTAGTTAATTTATTTCATGTTCTTCAGCTACCATTAGTCGTGTTCTAATGTGCCTCTACTACTCTGTTCAAAAAAAAAAAAACCTCCTTTAGGTTGAAAATTTATCATACACAAATTATTAATTATTTATATATTTAAAACACTTTAATTTTTGCGCTCATTTTATTTACCTTTATTCAAAAGGTAGTTTCATTCTAATTGTTATTTTTACAGAATTTTTATTCTCCCCTATATTTATAAGGCACTGGAAGCTTTTTATAATATTATAGATAACATCTTGTTCAAAGAAACCCATGCAAGCTCTTATTTTCACTCTTTTTTTTCCATATCTGTTTTCAAATAGGACATTCTGTAGTAGTAAAGATATTACTGTACCACAACATGATGGCAGGGTACTCACATTACAGAGGAGAGCAGGCTGTTAAAAAGTTAGTGGTATATGAACATTTTTCAGTTGAAAGAACAATCACTGCAAATAGCAGCTTTTATGAGTGAAATAACAGAGTAGTGTGGGGTTGTCACTAAATGTCTGCAAAATTGGCAAATACTGCCAGTTCACTCTCTGGGAGTTAATAGCAGCCTCATTTTAACAACATCTGCACTTCTTTCTCAACTATAGTTTGTGAAAAATGATGTTTACAACTACTTAGGTTTAATATGTAGATGTACTTATATATCAAAAGTAAATTAGATGTAAGTTATTTAATTTTTTTTGTTCGTGTTGAACACATTCTCTCCAAGTGGTATGAGTTAAGAATGAATAGCTTCAGGGATTATATATAATGGAATATCCAACTTCTTTCACACCAGGCTTGTTTCATTTTCTCCTTTAGATCCATGTGACTGAGGATCCCAACTATCTGAAATGTGTTAGGTAATGGCAAAAGTTGCTGCTTTCAGCATATTTTCTACTGGAAAGTCCTACGTAGGTGCTTTTTATTAACAGACCACATTCCTGGAAAAACATCTCTTTTTCCAACCTTTGAAATTGCTAGTTGACCTGTAGTAAGTCTTTGCTCAGCAAATAGTAAAGAAAGCTGTATGTTCCTTGTTTGGCAAACTCTAGATACCCAGAAGAATAGATCTTTAGCCACATTTAAAATTAAAAGAGAAAATAACATTGGTGATAAGGATGTATGATCTTGCTTCTTTCATTAAAATATCTGTTTCTAGCTATTTCCTCTATAAAGTACCAGGGAAAAAAATGAGATCATTCAAAGAATTCTCAGGAAATTAGTCATTTAAAAAATGTCTAAGCTTAATTCATCAGTGGCTCTTATATTCTAAGTTGACTATTTTTCACTAAATAGCCTCCTACTACCTCAAAAGGATATTATCAATGTCAACCCATATACATATATTATTTGTGTAAATTTTTAAATCCACATAATCTCAAATACTAAATTTGTATTTCTTGAGCTAATAACATTATTTTCCAATATTGATAATACCTACAAACGTTATTCCCTTGAGGAATCACAAAAGCATTAAATTATGGTAATCACCTCTATGATACATTGCAGCATTCTGAATAAAGTACTATTATATTGCCAATCTCTCAAAATGAAAAGAACACAAAATTAGCCAATATGAGGAATGTATAGATCTAGATTTGAAACTCAGCTTTGCTTTATTATGTGGTATAACCTTGAGTGCAGTTATTTTGCTTCTATATTCTTATCTATAAAATAATAGTTATCTTACACAGCTGCTGTCTTAAATGAAGTATATGTGTAATGAAACCAAACAGTATTTGACACATGGTGAGTGCTCAATAAACTGTAGGTAAGAATTTATATAATATTATCATTGTTCTTACTTTAGTAAAATGGACTTTTAGGATATTGACATAAACACTCAGAGGCTATTTTTTATGTAAATATTGTAAATTCTTATTTTGTAGTAATACAGTTGGTAGAGAGATGACATGGACAAGTGGTTAATATGTGCTCTAGATCTAGGATACCTGTATTATAATTTTGGTTTTACTATTTGTCAGTTGTATGAGTATTCTCTATGCTTTGGTTTCTTAGCATAATTGTTTTACAATCACAAAAATTATTGTAAAGACTAAATGGGTAAAATTGCTTAAAATTGTTAGCAATATTCCTGAGATATAGTAAATACTCAGCTATCAAAATCATCAAAACATAACAATGAATTCATTTTTCATTCACAATGACTAAAGAGAATAATAAAGCTGATTAACATACATTTAAGCAATAGAAGTACCAAAAGGGAATACTGGTTTTAGGTAAGTAGCATTTTACTAAGTATCATTAATAGTAAATGATGGTATTATTGTTATTATTAGAATTGGTCTGGCAAACCAAAGCCTGTCTTGTTTTCATGGACCACTTTTCTTCATCCTTGTATGGGCTACTTCTCTTCATTAGAAGAAAGATATCATACCAAACTGGCAATTTGGTCTAGGCTATTATAATTTGGACAGAGTTTCATGGCCTGTAGATAGGATCTTGTTTCAGAAGGTTACTAGGAGTTGGGTAGTTTTTGTTGTTTTGTTTTGTCCTGTTGCTGGGTATTGAACCCAGAAACTCAAGCATGCTAGACTTTTAATAACTCTATCACTGAGCTATAGTCCAGCCCCTGGGAAGTTTAATTGAGCCCTCTTTCAAGTTGGAAAAAGAGCCCAAGATCAAGGAAGGCAGCAGAATTTTAAATGACTGGATAATATTTATAGATTAGAGAATGAAGACATTCAACTTCATAAACTAAGTGAAAATAAGTGTGGAATAAAAGTGTTGAAGTTTAGGGATCACATTAATAAGTATTATCCTCAATGACTCTTTATCACAGGTACTAATTAGAAGCTAAAACACGAAGGGGATGTGGATTGCAAAGGAAGGCTGGAAAGCAGACAGAGAAGCCCAATACTTAACACGGAATCACTAGATCCTAAGCTCTATTCAGTGGTGTGACTGAAGCTATGTACTTTCTGCCTAGGTACTGGTAGTCATTAGTACCAACCAAGACATATATGTAGAGGAGAAAACAAAGACATGCATCTCTTTGGCATGAGTTTCATCTGGAGAAGAAATCTACATGATGCTGCTTGATAAATTTAAAAGCAATAAGAGTGATGTCATAATATGGTTCAATCCTCTTGAGCCCATTGAGGGATAACATATCTCCTAATTAGCAACATATTATGATTATACTTTTCTACGTGCTTAATAAAAATACTGTGCTGAATGGAACTGAAGCAGATAACTCATTTGTCTATGTGAATGTCTCTTTTAGACAAAAATTAAATTGGTTGGTATTATTGGTATTTCTTAACTCAGCTTTTTTTTATAGAACAAAGAATGGCAAAAATGTAAAAGTACTAGGTCTTTAGGGTAATGGGTCATTATAATCTAGTGCAGCTACTAACACAGACAGTTACTCAGTCACATCCAATTCAGCTACAATTCACTGGAGACACAGTAATTCAGAGCTGATGAAATCTTTAAGAATTTAGATGTCTTTATCTCTTGGTATTATGGTTGACATGATAACTATCTAAAAATCAGACTCTACTTCTTAATGAACTATCTTTAATTTATAAGGTACTAAAGTTAGAAATGTGGAAAATATTTTAAATTATTTAATTAAAATATTGCCATTTGACTAGATTTAATTTAGGTGTACATATATGTGTAATTTACATAGATAATTTTGTGCATAAGAAAATATTCGTTTATAATGAAGAAAATATTTTAAACCAATGTTAGATTAGATTCAATATGCTGAAATTATTACTATTTTAACTTCCCTCCAAAACTTGTTTTCTAAACAGACTTGAGAATTTTACTTTTAATCAAGAAGGAAATTACATGTCTCAAAACTTCTACTTCAACCAAGTTGGAGAAGAAACAGAGATGACATTTTTTACTTGCTCACTTCAAACAACCAAAAAGTAGATAAAATATATGAAATAATGACTTTAGAATACTGAACATCAGGCAAGAGAAGAAACACATAAAACAAACGAGATGTATAATCGTCTTTGCCAACTGTTTTGAAAGAGTTTTCAGGCAATGCCATACAAATAAGAGGAACCCAAGCAGAGTCCAGTGGACTTGATTTGAGGAGATATTGTTGAGAACAAGGAAGACCAAGGTTGCTAGAATTTAAATGATAAACCAGAGAGAAGTGACTGGTACATAGTAAGAACCCTAGAGTTTTTCATAAAGTCCTATTTTAGAAATTTGATATGTTTATATTGATTAGCACATACATGTGAAGAAACTTTGTATCCAGGAAAACAATTACCAGAAGGAATTAGAAGCAATGATGTCATTCAGATACACAGGGCTGACAAAATTGACTATTCCCATCACCTACACTAGAATATTCCTTCACTCCCAGAACTCTGAGTAGAGTAACCATAATCATCTTGTATCAGTAGTAGGAAATAATTAATTCTTCATTAAACTCTACTCTGGTCACATCCAACAAATCTTAAAAACAGGACCTCAGTGAATCAAACTGCTTCAAAGTAATATAACCAGGACCAGAATCGAAGCACAAAAAGATTTATAAGAATACAAAAATAACCAATTCCCAGTAAAGATTACTCACAATGTCTGGAATTCAGTAAGAAAATTAACAAACAAACAAAGAATATGAAAATATAACCCATGACTCATGGTAGATGGCACAGTAGAGGAGGTTGCTTTCCAAACTGCTCCATGGTGTGAGACCAAGAAAGTGGATAAATAGCTTATCAGTGATGTAGGTGAAAGAGGAACCTTCTGAGTCCCCAGAACAGCCTGGGGACTCAGAAGTTTGGCTACAATAAAATAAAAGAAGAAAGACCATGGCCAACGCCAGCCACTGCTAGAGCTGATCCACCACCAGCAAAGCAGGGAGAAGGACTAAGAGAACCCGCATTTCAGGTGAGACCATGGTGTGTCTTGGTACAGAGAAATCACAGATCAAGGACACTGCTGGACTGATCCAGAGGATATGCTACACTATATCTTCATGTGGGAAAGACACTGGGATTCTCCCAGTTGTCCATGAGTGTCAAAATAGGAGTCAACATTCTGCTGAGCTATGGTGGCTGGCAGCTATGGGAGCAAGTCCATGAGCCCAAATGTGGGAAATCTGAACTGGGTCCAAAAAGCAGACCTGGCAGATGCACACCACATAACTCAGAGTATGCCTATAAGACCAGGAGAAAATTAAGCACAGAGAGTGTTTTACCCAGGAAATTAAGGGTCATAGAGGTGGGAGAGATCCCTGGTCTTTCTCTCTCTCTTTGAGTATGGTGGCTTGCAAGATCAGCTGGGGTGGGCTGGGATTTGATCTGGTGGGCAAGAGTGAATGTGTGCTTTGGAACTGAACCCAGGAGACTGGGACGGGTGGGATCCATGGGTGATGGAGAGTGGAAAGTATTGGATCCTCCACTGCATGAGTGGAACCCAGGGAAGACTCCTGGGGTGCAGTCTCCCAGTGTGGATTAGCAGCTACCATACCCTAAACATGTGCTGATTTAAAATCTTCAAACCAATCACCATTCAATGAAGCACCTGGGGCCTGCCTGGACCTAAACTCCACCTTTAGGAGCTCTGACTCTGGGAACTCCTCTCACAGAACTCTATAACAACCCCACCATGAGAATAGGCCAGAAAACACTCTCTGATCCTCTCTATCTCACACTGATAAGAAGGGAACCTGAGAAATTTTGAACTCCTGACAACTTGATGAGCAAGAGAAAAAGAGGAAGAATTCCACAACTCACAGTCATTAGTCTTGTCAGCAGTATTTACCTCAAGAAAAAACGGAAAGAAAGATATTTGGGAACAGGCAACAAATTGCACATAGAGAAACCCACAAAATATTCCCAAACTCCTGCTAAAAATAAAGACAAATAAAAGACCAAAATATCAATTAATATTACAAAAAAAGACAAAATGGCTACAATCCACAAATATGTATCAATAATAACACTGAATATAAAAGGTCTCAACTCACCAATTAAAAGATACAGATTAGCAGAATGGATTACAAAACAATATCCAACCATATGCTGTTTTCAAAAGACTCATCTCATAGATAAGGACTTCCGCTTGCCGCCGACCAGCGGGACAAACAACACGTACACTTCAGAGGTTCATGAAGCAGCTTCTGCTTTATTCGGATAACACCCTCAATATATAAGCAGTCTCATGCATATGCAATTGTAACCAGATATGTCCAACCAATCCTATTAAAGGTCAAGCGATCACGAGCTCAAGCATACATGTAAGATATATCTGTCCACGCGCTAAGTGGCTGAACTAATTATCATACAGTCAATGGTAAGCGCTTCCTGTTTTTCTCAAGGTGCATTCAGCACGCCATTTGGCTCTCTGCCAGTCGCCATCTTGGATGCATGTGGTATAACCCTGGGCCCTGGGTCTCGCCCACCACATTTCCCCCTTTCTGTTTATAAAAGAGACCGTGCCTGTCTTAGGTTGTCCATGGCAGAGCAACATCCTTACCTGTCATTGGACAATGAGGCTCTAGCCCTCATTTCCTGTCTTAGGTTGGTATGAGCTCCCCATGAATCTTACCCGTCTTTAACTACCGGTCTAGCACATTTAATCAGACTTGGGGGGATGAGCCAGCATCAATTGCGACAAGAGGTTGGCGAATAATGGCTGTTTCTCTGCGTCGATGTATACGCATTTTGTATAAACACTATATGCGCAGAACAGATACAACACACAATAGACCTCCCCTGGACAAAAACCCAAACCATTCTTTTCCCTATTGAACAGCGGACAGGAGAAATGTGGCCAATTATTGTAAAAATAGGAGGCTATAGAATAGAAGAGTTGGTAAGGGATACAGGATAGGGCCACGTCTTTACTATCCCCACAGTTCACGCGAGTCTCCTCCATTAACTTGGTGAGAAATCCGCCAACAACATCAGCGGGAGAAGCCTCCTCATCTTCTTCCTGTTTTTGGGTCTCTGTTGAGGCCTTGACCAATCTCTCCGGCACCCAAATTGGCGATTGTGCGTCCTGTGGGAAAACACAAACAGACCCTCGGGTCCAGATTAATACCAGATCCGGGCCTTTCCATTGTCCCGATAGAATGTCCTTCCAGAGAACTTGAGGTAGATGTTTTTTATTAGGCTCTGAATGACAGCCAGCAGCTGATCAGCCCTCAGAATTGAGATTTAAAAAATTTAAGATGAATAAGACAACAGATAATTTGTCTTTTGGGGATCTGTATGATGCCCCTATTCCCCCTTTTTGTTTATAAGCATGTTTTTAAGCATTAAATGGGCACACTCAACAATGCTTTGTCCAGTAGGATTATAGGGAATTCCTGTGACATGTTGAATACCAAAGGTGGAAAGGGATACTTTTAACGCCTTAAGGATTAATTCTGCCACAGATTCAGTAAACAAGGATAAGACCTTGTTAGGGGCATAATTCATGTGAACCCATAGAATAGGACACTTTTGCCAAAACACTCCTGTGGGTAACTTATTTGTGGCCAAGACAATGAAAGATAAAGGCTTAGCTAGGTCAATACGATCAAGATGAACCTTTTCCATGGCTGTTTCAACAAGCTTGAGACCTGTTCGAGCCTTAGGGGTAAGCACCCACTTAGAAAGGGGGTCAGTGGGATATCATGAAAAGGCCAAATTTGAGAATTATTGGGATTGAGGAAGGCTTAGAGAAACAAACCAAAGGAATGAACAACCTATTCAATGAGATAATTTCAGAAAATTTCCCAAATCTGAAGAATGAAATGGAAAATCAAGTTCAAGAGGCTTATAGGACTCCAAATACACAAAATTACAACAGACCCACACCAAGGCACATTATAATGAAAATACCTAACATACAAAATAAAGACAGAATCTTAAAGGCTGTGAGAGAAAACAACCAAATTACATTCAGGGGGAAACCAATACGGATATCAGCAGATTTTTCAATCCAGACCTTAAAAGCTAGAAGGGCCTGGAATAACATTTTTCAAGCCCTAAAAGAAAATGGATGCCAACCAAGAAACTTATACCCAGCAAAACTTACCTTCAGATTTGACGACGAAATAAAATCCTTCCATGATGAACAAAAACTAAAAGAATATACAAAAAGAAAGCCAGCATTACAGAACATTCTCAGCAAAATATTCCATGAAGAAGAGATGAAAAACAAAGAAGCAAATCAGCAAAGGGAGCAGCTATCCTAAAGGAACTCTCAAATAAAGAGGAACCAAGTCGTGTCAAAAATAAACAAATAAATGAATAAAATGAGTCAAATGACCGGGAATACAAATCATATCTCAATAATAACCCTGAATATTAATGGCCTGAATTCATCAATCAAAAGGCATAGACTGGCAGATTGAATAAAAAAGAAAGATCCAACAATATGTTGCCAGCAAGAGACTCATCTCTTAGAAAGAGATACCCATAGACTAAAGGTGAAAGGATGGGGAACAACTTACCATGCACATGGACCCAGCAAAAAAGCTGGGGTATCCATCCTCAATTCAGATAAAGTGGACTTCAAGCCAAAGTTAGTCAGAAGGGATAAAGAAGGACATTTCATACTGCTTAAGGGAACCATAAATCAGCAAGACATAACAATCATAAATATCTATGCCCCAAACAGTGGCTCACCCATGTATGTCAAACAAATCCTTCTCAATCTCAGAAACCAAATAGACCATAATAAAATAATACTAGGTGATTTTAACATGCCTCTCTCACCACTGGACAGATCTTCCAAACAAAAATTGAACAAAGAAACCATAGATCTCAATAACACAATCAATAATTTAGACTTAACAGACATTTATAGAATATACCATCCAACGAAGAGCGAATACACTTTCTTCTCAACAGCACATGGATCCTTCTCTAAAATAGACCATATATTATGCCACAAAGCTAATGTTAGCAAATACAAGAAGATAGAGACACTTCCTTGTATTTTATCAGATGATAATGGATTGAAATTAGAAATAAATGAAAGAGTAAAAAACAGAAATTACTCCAACACCTGGAGATTAAACAATATGCTGTTATATGATGAATGGATAACAGAAGATATTAGGAAGGAAATTAAAAAATTCTTAGAGGTAAATGAGAACAAAGAAACATCATATCAAAATCTTTGGGACACTATGAAAGCAGTACTTAGAGGAAAATTTATTTCTTGGAGGGCATTCAATAAAAGAAGTAAAACTCAACAAATAAACGACCTAACACTACAGCTCAAAGCCCTAGAAAAAGAAGAACAGACCAACACCAAAAGTAGTAGAAGACAGGAAATAGTTAAACTCAGAGCTGAAATCGACGAAATCGAAACAAAAGAAACAATACAAAAAATTGACAAATAGTTGGTTCTTCGAAAAAAAAAAACAAAATTGATAAACCTTTAGCCACACTAACAAAGAGAACACGAGAGAAAACCCAAATCACCAAAATTTGGAATGAACAAGGAAATATCACAACAGACACGATTGAAATACAAAACATAATTAGAAGCTATTTTGAAAATCTATACTCCAACAAAATAGAAAATTTCGAAGACATCAACAAGTTTCTAGAGACCTATGAATTGCCTAAACTAAACGAGGAGGACATACACAATTTAAATAGACCAATTTCAAGTAATGAAATAGAAGAAGTCATCAAAAGCCTACCAACAAAGAAAAGTCCGGGACCTGATGGTTTCTCAGCCGAGTTCTACAAAACCTTTAAAGAAGAGCTCATTCCAATACTTTTCAAAGTATTCCATGAAATAGAAGAGGAGGGAACTCTCCCAAACTCATTCTATGAAGCCAATATCACCCTGATACCTAAACTAGACAGAGACACATCGAAGAAAGAAAATTTCAGACCAATATCCTTAATGAACATCGATGCAAAAATTCTGAACAAAATTTTAGCAAATCGCATACAAAAACACATTAAAAAGATAGTGCACCATGATCAAGTGGGTTTCATCCCAGGGATGCAAGGTTGGTTCAACATCAGGAAATCAATAAATGTAATTCACCATATCAACAGACTTAAAGTCAAGAATCACATGATTATTTCAATAGATGCAGAAAAAGCATTTGATAAAATACAGCACCCCTTCATGCTCAAAACACTAGAAAAAATAGGGATAGTGGGAACGTTCCTTAACATTGTAAAGGCCATCTATGCTAAGCCCATGTCTAATATCATTCTAAATGGTGAAAAACTAAAAGCAGTCCCCCTAAAATCTGGAACAAGGCAGGGGTGCCCTCTCTCACCACTCCTATTCAATATCATCCTTGAAACTATAGCCAGAGCAATTAGACAGACCAAAGAAATTAAAGGGATACGAATAGGAAAAGAAGAACTCAAACTATCCCTATTTGCTGATGATATGATTATATACTTAGAGGAACCAGGAAATTCCACCAGAAAACTCTTAGAACTCATAAGTGAATTTAGTAAAGTAGCGGGATATAAGATCAATGCTCATAAATCTAATGCATTTTTATACATAAGCAATGAATCTTCAGGAAGAGAAGTTAGGAAAACTACCCCATTCACGATAGCCTCGAAAAAAATAAAATAATTGGGAATCAATCTCACAAAAGAGGTGAAAGACCTCTACAATGAGAACTACAGAACACTAAAGAAAGAAATTAAAGAACACCTTAGAAGATGGAAAGATCTCCCATGTTCCTGGATAGGCAGAATTAATATTGTCAAAATGGCCATACTACCAAAAGTGTTATACAGATTCAATGCAATTCCAATTAAAATCCCAATGATGTACCTTACAGAAATAGAGCAAGCAATCATGAAATTCATCTGGAAGAATAAGAAACCCAGAATAACTAAAGCAATCCTTAGCAGGAAGAGTGAAGCAGGGGGTATTGCAATACCAGAACTTCAACTGTACTACAAAGCAATAGTAACAAAAATGGCATGGTATTGGTACCAAAATAGACAGGTAGATCAATGGTACAGAATAGAGGACATGGACACAAACCCAAATAAATATAATTTTCTCATACTAGACAAAGGTGCCAAAAATATGCAATGGAGAAAAGATAGCCTCTTCCACAAATGGTGCTGGGAAAATTGGAAATCCATATGCAACAGAATGAAACTAAACCCATATCTCTCACCGTGCACGAAACTAAACTCAAAATGGATTAAGGACCTCGGAATCAGACCAGAGACCCTGCATTATATAGAAGAAAATGTAGGTCCAAATCTTCAACTTGTTGCCTTAGGATCAGACTTCCTTAACAGGACTCCCATAGCACAAGAAATAAAAGCAAGAATCAACAACTGGGATAGATTCAAACTAAAAAGCTTTCTCTCAGCAAAGGAAACTATCCGTAATGTGAAGAGAGAGCCTACAGAGTGGGAGAAAATCTTTGCCTCTCATACTTCACATAGAGCGCAAATTTCCAGAATCCATAAAGAACTCAAAAAACTTTACACCAAGAATACAAATAATCTCATCAACAAATGGGCTAAGGAAATGAACAGACACTTCACAGAAGAAGACCTACAACCAATCAACAAACATATGGAAAAATGTTCAACATCTGTAGTAATAAGAGAAATGCAAATCAAAACCACCCTAAGATTCCATCTCACCCCAATCAGAATGGCAATTATCAAGAATACAAGCAACAACAGGTGTTGGTGAGTATGTGGGGAAAAAGGTACACTCATACATTGCTGGTGGGGTTGCAAATTAGTGCAGCCACTCTGGAACGCAGTATGGAGATTCCTTAGAAAACTTGGAATGGAACTACCATTTGACCCAGCTATCCCACTCCTTGGCCTATACCCAAAGGACTTACAATCAGCATACTACAGAGATACAGCCACATCAATGTTCATTGCTGCTCAATTCACCATAGCCAGATTGTGGAACCAACCTAGATGCCCTTCAGTTGATGAATGGATAAAGAAACTGTGGCATATATATACAATGGAATATTACTTAGCCATAAATAATGATAAAATTATGGCATTTGCAGGCAAATGGACGAAATTGGAGAATATTATGCTAAGTGAGATAAGCCAATCTCACAAAAACCAAAGGAAGAATGATCTTGCTGATAAGTGGATGATGATACATAATGGGGCGTGGGAGGGGTTAGTTTTAGGGTTAGAGTGAGGGTTAGGGAGGGGGAAAGAATGGGGGAAGGAAGGACTGTATAGAGGGAAAAGAGGGATGGGAGGTGTGGGGGGAAGGGGAAAAATAACAGAATGAATCAACCAACATCACCCTATGTAAATTTATGATTACACAAATGGTATGCCTTTACTCTATGTACAAACAGAGAAACAACATGTATCCCATTTGTTTACAATAAAAAAAAAAGAAAGGGGGTCAGAATCACCTTTAGGAATATCAAACAGGGGGCCCAAACTTGAGGTGGGTAAATGAAGGTAAGGTCTAATCCAATTAATATCACCCAAAAGTTTTTGAAAATCATTTAAAGTTCTAAGTTTGTTCACCCGAACATTAATTTTTATGGGTTTAACCATAGTTGCATTTATGATAGATCCCAGGAAGTTTTTGGTGTCTGTCATTTGTACTTTATTAATGGCAATATGTAAGCCCCATCTTTCCAGTGACTTTAGTAAGGAATTATAACATTGATCTAAGACAGGTTTTTCCTTATGAGCTAGCAAAATATCATCCATATAATGATAGATTAAAAGTTGAGGGTTAATTTGTTGATACACACCGGGGTGGAAATTATTCTGATTACCTTGCCCTTCTTATGGTCCTTGGCCTGTCAGCATATTTAGATTCCATTGAGGATTGCCTGCAACTGCATTACGTCTGGCAGTATCAGAACATATCTCCTGGTTAGCCACCTTCCACTTTAATATGGCTGCGCTTTTGTTAGGATTGGAAGCCATACCCAATCCCCTTAAACTCTGATCTGCCTGTTGAAGTGGCCAGGCTTTGGGCCATTCTGTAGTTTTGATAATACTTTTGTCAGCTCCAGTTTCTAATAAGCCCTCAAAACTTTTGCCTTCTATCACTTTGTCATAGGTCTATCTTTTAAATCCAATGTTAACATGACCATATTTTGGCCAGTAGAACCTAATCCTTTATTTCCCCTAATAATATTCTTTGATGGATATTGATCATGGCAGCTGGGTAAGACCAACAATTGTGCTATGCGATCACCCTAAGCTATTATTGCTACACCTCTGGGTGAAGAAGCAAGGATTTTTATTTCTTCTGTAAAATCAGGGTCTATAACTCCAGGGACAATATTTAATCCTCCTAAAGCAGAAGAACTCCTCCCCAGAACTAGTCCCACTGTTCCTTTATGTAATGGGCGGACAACTGAAGTTGGTATTGGTTGTACTCCAATCTCTGGAGTTAATACTGCTCTGGTGGAGGCACAGAGGTCTGAACATCTACTTTCTCTTTTAGAAGCTTGACTTGATTGTTCTTCTTTTATAGTTTCTAATATCTTTTCCCCTTCTCTTAACCATTCTTGAAATTTTGTTTTTTTGGAAGTCAAACAGAAATGAACTAATGTCCATATCTCCACAACAACAACAAACAGAAATGAAACAAGAAAAGGTAACACAAATAACACCTTACATGCCACAACAACAACAAACAGAAACGCAACAAGAAAAGGTAACACCTTACACATATTCATTCACTACAGGATGTCCTTCCCTATCTCTTGGGACAGCCTTTCATTACATTCCCTCTCTAGGGGAATCTTCCGTTATATTCCCTCTCTAGGGGAATATTCCGTTAAAACCTTAAGGCCATCGTTTCCTCAAATAGGAAAACCTTCTCGTTAATTACACTAGCGAAACTGTCTTTTACTTACCTGAGCGCTCACCATTCCCCGTACCGGCCACCACTTTCCGCTTGCCGCCGACCAGCAGGACAAACGACACGTACACTTCAGAGGTTCATGAAGCAGCTTCCGCTTTATTCGGATAACACCCTCAACATATAAGCAGTCTCATGTATATACAATTGTAACCAGATATGTCCAACCAATCCTATTAAAGGTCAAGCGATCACGAGCTCAAGCATACATGTAAGATATATCTGTCCACGCACTAGGCGGCTGAACTAGTTACCATACAGCCAATGGTAAGCGCTTCCTGTTTTTCTCAAGGCGCATTCAGCACGCCATTTGGCTCTCTGCCAGTTGCCATCTTTGGATGCATGTGGCGTAACCCTGGGCCCTGGGTCTCGCCTGCCACAAAGGACACCCATACTCTGAAGGTAAAAGGATGTAAAATCACCTCAGAAAGATAATAGAGGTACAGATTGCTCCTTGACTTCCACCAATCAACTACCAGTTGACCACTTGCCCACCTTTTGCCTGCCCATTGTGTGCCTTTAGATTGCCCATTGCCCACCACCCAAAGTCCATCTGTCCGGTTCCCACCATTTGCCTGCAGACCTCCCACAGATGGCCCACGGAGTGCCTGCTGCCCTTTGCTGCATGGAAGTCCATTGTCAGGATACCTACAGGTTTGATTACATGTGGCTGCTGCCATTTTGGGACACTGGCCAGGGCCTGGAAGTCCAGGGCCAATGGGCCTGCAGGTTTGCCACTGCCACCACTACCATCTTGGGGCATGGCTGCCTCAGTCTGGGGACATGGGAAAGGGTCTGGAGATATATTCATAGCAACTGAGATCTTCCTGCAGGGTATACTAGTGGCCACTATCTGGCTGCTTCTTTGCAGGGTTGCTCCTTTGTGTGAGCATATCCCTGGTGGTTTCTCCGTAGGTTGGAACTGCTTTAAGATCTTGGAACTGCAGCAAAGCAGAGCCTGGGGAATCTGGAGCCCAGGTCTGCCAGATTGCAGCTGAGACTGTGTGGGTCAGTGTGGGCCTGGCAAGTCTGTGGAAAGCCAGAGACTGGGGGCAGTTTTCTGGTGAGGAGCTCATGTTGGAGAAACTGGAGAAAATTTGGCTCTCTCCAACCTAGTGAGCCCTGAAGTTCACAGGGATGAAAAAGCCCACTACAATAGGGAAGTCTGGAAGAGTATGTGAGGGTATCTTACTATGGGTGCATCTATCCCACTAGTCCAGCACCAAACAGACTGGAGTTACCATTAAACTTCATACAATCCCACCTATCAGCAGGGAAGGGAAGCTGAGAAAATTTTTGAAAGCCAATGAAAGAAATCAGCCTCTCTCTGTCACATTGCTACCATCATTGAATCCAAATATTTTTCATGCATCAATTGATTCAAGAGTCGGATGTCTGAATAATATACTACTGCTTGGTTGTGTATTCTTATATTTTTGCTTTTGTTAATTTTTTAAAAATTTGTATATATTTTCTCTCTCACCTCTCTGTCTCCATGAATTCTCTTTCTCACTTCTCTCATGCTATCAGCCAACCTCTTTTAATTCCTCCTTCAGTCTCATAAATTTTTTTTACTGCTATCTTCTCCCCTTCTCCCTCATAAACATCAGATCATACACTACCTCTCTACCCTCTTTGTCCATCATTTGAAAGAGTAAATCCTTTTATCAAACTTATTGTTTATATTGTAGATAATAATGGAACACATCACTTCTGTTTATTGAGACAAAACTGTAGATGCCTCAATAGAAGCCATTTGGTTTAAGGTTTTATACTGTTTGCATTGGGTACTATCAATATTGGTCTCCCCCTTAAAGGTGAGGTACTGGAAGCCTTCAAGGACACTATAAGATTACAGGGTAGAAACTATACTGCCTCAGATCCATACTTCTTGATGGGAAGAAACACAAACAACATGAAAAAAATAAGGGAACAAAGTGCCTCAAACAAACTGAGATGTTCCAACAACAGAATATGTAGATAACACAGTAGAAGAAATGGCAGAGAAGATAGTTAAACTAATATATGAAGTAAAGGAGAGAATAAGGAGTGAAATCAAACAGGAAAAACAGCAAGTGAAAGATCACTTCAATGGAGTTAGAGACTGTGGGGAAAAAAACAGCAGAAATCCTCAAAATGAAGGAATCAGTAAACCAAATTATAAATTCAATAGAAAGCATCACCCACAGATTAGACCACCTGGAAAACAGAACCTCAGGCAATGAAGACAAAATATTTAATATTGAAAATAAAGTGAACTGTACATAGATGGTAAGAAACCATGAACAGAACTTCCAAGAAATATGGGATAACATGAAAAGACCAAATTTAAGATTTCTTGGAATAGACGAAGGCATGGGGACACAAACCTAAGGAAAGAACATTTTTTTCAATGACATAATATCAGAAAATTTCCCAAATTGAAAGATATGAAATGGAAAATCAACTACAAGAGGATTACAGGACGCCAAATGTACCAAATTCCAGCAGACACACACCAAGACACATTACAATGAGAATGAATAACATACAGAATAAGGATAGAATTTAAAAGACTGTGAGAGAAAAATATCAAAGTACATATAGAGGAAAACCAAATTGGATCTCAGCTGATTTCTCACCCTAAATGCCAGGAATAACATATATCAATCAATCTCTGAAAGAAAATGGATGCCAACTGAGAGTTTTATATCTAGCAAAACTGAGCTTCAGATTTGAAGAGGAAATGAAAACAACCTTACATGACAAACAAAAGTAAAAGAATTCGCAAGTAGAAAACCTGCACTACAGAACATTCTCAGCAAAATAATCCATGATGAGGGAATGAAAAAAAATGGAAATCAGCAAAGGGAGGAACTACACTAAAGGAAAAGTCAAAGGAGAAAAAAAGTCAAGTTACAAACCAAAAATAATCCAGAATGACTAGGATTATAAATCATATCTTCATAATAACCCTGAATATTAATGACCTAAAGTCATCAATCAAAAGACACACAAGACACAGTTAGCAGAAGGGATGAAGAAAGGCATTTCATACTGCTTAAGAGATTCATACATCAATATGACATAACAGTTTTAAGTATATATGCCCCAAACAATGGAGCATCTATGAATATTAAACAAACTGCTCTCAATTTCAACAATGAATTAGACCACAAGACAATAATACTGGGTGACTTTAACACACCTTTCTCACCACTGGATAGATCTTCCAAACAAAAACTAAACAAAGAAATTATAGAACTAAACAATACATTGAATAATTTAGACTTAACAGACATATATAGATTTTTTTCATTCATCATCAAGCAAATACACTTTCTTCTTAGCAGCACATGAATCTTTCTCTAAAATAGATCATATGTTATGCTACAAAGCAACTCTTAGCAAATACAAAAAAATTGAGATACTACCTTGTATTCTATCAGATTATAATGAAATGAAACTGGAAATTAACTATATAATAAAAAAATATATAAGCTACTACAACACCTGGAGACTGAACAACACACTACTGAATGACAAATGGATAGCAGAAGGAAACAGGGAGGAAATAAAAAAAATTACATACAGGTAAATGAGAACATCAATACAACATATCAAAATCCCTGGCACACTATGAGGAAAGCTCATTGCATTGAGCTCATTCATTAAAAGAATAAAAAGTCAATGAATAAATTACCTAATATTACATCTCAATGCCCTAGAAAGAGAAGAACAAATCAACACCAAAAGCACTAGAAGATAGGAAACAATTAAAATCAGAGCTAAAATCAATGAAATTGAAATAAAAGAAACAACTCAAAAAATTGACAAAATAAAAGTTGGTTCTTTGAAAAAATAAATAAAATTGATAAACCCTTAGCTATACTAATGAAGAGAGAGAGGGAAAACCCAAATTATTAAAATTGGTGATGATAAAGAAAATATCATGATGGATACCACTGAACTACAGAAGATAATCAGAAACTATTTTGAAAGTCTATACTCCAATAAAATAGAAAATCTCAAAGTCATCGGCAAATTTCCAGAGACATGTGAATGACTCAAACTGAATCAAAAGGACATATGCAATTTAAACAGATCAATTTCAAGCAATGAAAGAGAAGACACCATCAAAAGGCTACCAACTAAGAAAAGCCCAGGACCAGATAGATTCTCAGCCAAGTTTACAAGACATTCAATGAAGAATTAACACCAATATTTCACAAATTATTCCATGAAATAGAAAAGGAGGGAAACCTTCCAAACTCATTCTATAAAGCTAGTACCACGCTGATGCCAAAACCAGACAAAGACACACAAGGAAAGAAAACTTCAGACCAATATCCCTGATGAACATAGATGCAAAAATTCTCAAAATTTTGGGCAAATCACATACAAAAATAAATTATAAAGATAGTGCACCATGATCAAGAGGGGTTCATCCCAGGGTTGCAAGGTTGGTTCAACATACGGAAATCAATAAATGTAATACATTGCATCAATGGACATAAAGATAAGAATCATATGATTATTTCAATAGATGCAGAAAGAGCATTTGACAAAATAGAGCACCTCTTCATGTTCAAAACACTAGAAAAACTAGGGATAGTAGGAACATACTTCAAAATTGTAAAAGCTGTCAATGCTAATTCCAATGTGAGCATCATTCTAAATGGAGAAAATTTGAAAGCATTCCCTCTAAGAACTGGAACAAGACAGGGATGCCCTCTTTCACCACTTCCATTCAACACATTCTTAGAAACACTAGCCAGAGCAAGTAGACAGATGAAAGAACTTAGGAGTTGCAAAGAGGAAAAGAAGAACTCAAACTATCACTATTTGCTGAGGACATGATTCTGTATATAGGAGATCAAAAAAATTCCACCAGAAAATTCTAGAGCTAATAAATGAATTCAGCAAAGTGACTGGATATAAAATCAACACCCATAAATCAAATGCATTTCTATATATCAGTGATGAATCCTCTGAAAGAGAAATTAGGAAAACTACCCTATTCTCAATAGCCTAAAAACAAAATACTTGGCAATCAATCTTCCAAAAGAGGTGAAAGACCTCTATAATGAAAACTACAGAACACTAAAGAAAGTAATTGAAGAAGACCTTAGATGACAGAAATATCTCCTATATTCTTGGATAGGCAGAATTAATATTGTCAAAATGGTCATACTAACAAAACTGATATACAGATTTAATGCAATTCCTATTAAAATGCCAATGACATTCTTCATAGAACTAGAAAAGGCAATCATGTAATTCATTTGGAAAAGTAAGATACCAAGAATAGTGAAAGCAATCCTTAGCAAGAAGAGCGAGGCAAGACACATCACACTATCAGACCTTAAACTTTACTACAGAGTAATATTAACAAAAATGACATGCATTGGCACCAAATTAGACATGTAGACCAATGGTACAGAATAGAAGACACAGAGACAAACTCACATAAATACAGTTATTCCATACTAGACAAAGGTGCCAAAAACATACAATGGAGAAAAGAAAGCCTGTTCAACAAATAGTGCTGGGAAAACTGGAAATCCACATGTAACAAAATGAAATTAGACCTCTATCTCTTGCCCTGCACAAAACCCAATTCAAAGTAGATAAAAGTCTTAGGCACTAGAACAGAGACCCTGCACCTAATAGAATAAAATGTAGGCCCAAATCTTCATTATGTTGTTTCAGGACCTGACTTCCTTAACAAGTCTCCTCAAGCACAAGAAGTAAAATCAAGAATCAATGAATGGGATAGATTCAAACTAAAAAGCTTATTATCAGTAAAGGAGACAATCAATAATGTGAAGAGAGAGCCTACAGAATGGGAGAAAATCTTAACCACATGCACTTACATAGAGTACTAATCTCCAGGGTATATAAAGAACTCAAAGACTTACCAGGAAAAAAACAAATAGCCCAATAAATAAATGGGCCAAGGAACTGAACAGACAGTTCACAGAAGAAATACTATAGATCAACAAATATATGAAAAAATGTTCAACATCTCTAGCAATTAGAGAAATGCAAATCAAAACTACTCTAAGATTTCATCTCACTCCAGTCATAATGGCAATTATCAAGAATACAATGATAATTTTTGGCAAGGATAAGGGCAAAAAGGTACACTCACACATTGCTGATGGAACTGCAGATTGGTGCAACCACTCTGGAAAGCAGTATGGAAATTCCTTAGAAACTTGGAATGGAACCACCATTTGACTCAGTTATCCCACTCCTTGGTTTATACCCAAAGGACTTAAAATCAGCATACTACAGTGATGTACCCACATCAATGTTTATAGCAGTTCAATTCACAATAGCTAGATTGTGGAACCAACCTAGATGCCCTTCAACAGATGAATGGACAAAGAAAATGTGGTACATATATACAATGAAATATAACTCAGCCTTGAAGAAAAATGGAATTATGGCATTTGCAGGTAAATGGATGGAGCTAGAGAATATCATGCTAAGTAAAATAAACCAAATTTTAAAAACCAAAGTCCTAATATTTTCTGTGATAAGCGAAAGCTAATTCACAATATGGGGAGATAAGGAAGAATAGAGTTACTTTATATTAGGTAGAAGGAAGTGAAGGGAGGGGAAGGGTTATGAGGGTAGGAATGATAAGCAGATGCTCATCCATAAAGGGGGATAGGGAAGAATGAAGGAACTTTGGGTTGTGCAGAGGTTAATGAGGGGAGGGGAGTGACTGTGGGAATGGGAAGGACAGAGGAATGAGACATTCATTATTACCCTATATATGTGTATGATTACACTGCTGGTGTGACTCTACACCATGTTCAGGCAGAGGAAGGGGAAGCTGTGCTCAATATATTTACAATGTATCAAAATGCATTCTACTTCCGTGTATAACTAGTTAGAACAAATTTAAAAAAATAAATTTTAAAAAGAAAGATAATACACCATGATCAAGTGATTGTAATCACAGAGATGCAAGTTTGGTTCAACATATACAAATCAATAAATGTAATTCACCACATAAATAAGATTAAGGACAAGAATCATATGATCATCTCAGTAGGTGCAGAAAAAATTTCATAAATACAACAACCATTCATGTCAAAAAAATGAAGAATTTATGGATAAAAGGGACTTACATCAATATTATAAATGTAATATATGACAAACTCAAAGCCAATATCATACTAAATAGACAAAAGCAGATTTTCCTCTAAAATCAGGGACAAGGGCGTGCACTCTTACCCCTTCTGCTCAATATATTTCTCAACCTCTAGATAGAGCTATCAGGCAAGAGAAGAAAATTAAAGGGACACAAATCAGAAAAGAAGAAAAAAATACAATCAGAAAAGAAGTCAAACTATCACTATTTGGTGATCATCCTACGTGAAGAAGACAAAATAACCCTCCGGAAGACTTTTAGAACTGATGACTTTACTTAGCAAATTAGCAGGATTCAAGATCAACACTCACAAGTCAATAATTTTTCTATATTGCAATAGTGATTCAGTTGAAAAGGAAAGCAGCAAAACCATCCCTTTCATAATATCCTAAAAAAAAAAATCTGGGAATAAATCTAACCAAGGAATTGAAAAACTCTACAATGAAAACTATAGACTACTGAAGAAAGTAACTGAAAAATATCTCAGAATATTGAAAGACCTCCCATGTTCTTGGATAGGGAGAATTAATATTGTCAAAATTGATATACTACCAAAAGCAAAAAACACATTCAATGCAAGCCTCACCAAAGTACCAATGACATTCTTCACAGAACTAGAAAAATCAATCCTTAAATTCATTTGGTAGAATAAAAGACCTAGAATAATCAAAGCAATACTGAACATTTGGTAGAATAAAAGACCTAGAATAATCAAAGCAATACTGAACAAGAAAAGTGATGCAAGATGCATCCCAATATCCAGTCTCAAATTATACTGTAGAGCTATCATAACAAAAACAGCATGGTACTGGCATCAAAATAGACAAAATCAGCAATGGAATATAATAGAAGACACCAAGAAAATCCCAAATACTTACCACCCTCTGATACTTGAAAAAGGTGCCAAAATGTATGTTGGAGAAAGACAACATTTTTAATGAATGATACTAGGAAAACTGGATATACATTAGATCCCTATCTTTCACCCTGCACAAAAGTCAAATCAAAATCATCAAAGACTTCAGACTTAGATCAGAAAACATGCAATTATTAGAAGAAAACAGCATCAACAATCCATCATATAGTTACAGGCACTGACTTCCCCAACAAGAACTCTAAAGTTCAGGAAAAAAGAATCAATAAGTGAGATTCATCAGATTAAAAAGCTTCTCTACAGCAGCTGAAACTATTAGGAGAGTGAAGACAGAGCCTAGAGAATGGTAAAAAAAAAAAAATCTTTGGCAGCCACTTCAAAGGGGATTAATATCCAGAATATATAAAAGCTCAAAAAACTCAATACCAAAAAAACCCCAATTAACAAATTGCCAAATAATCAGAAATGTCTCAAAAGAAGAAATACAAATATCAAACCATATATAAAAAAAGTTCAGCATCTCTAGCAATCAAGAAAATGCAAATTGAAACTACACTAAGATTTTATCTCTCCCTAGTCAGAATGGCAATAATGAAGATGATGAACAATAATAAATGCTGATGAGGATGTATGGAGAAATGCATACTCTTACATTGCTGATGGGATTCCAAATTAGTATAACTGCTATGGAAAGCAGTATGGAGACTCCTATAAAAATGATGAGTAGAACAAACATATCACCCAACTACCCCATTCCTCAGTATTTATCCAACAGTACTAAAAGAATCATACTATAGTGATATGGCCACATTGATGTATTTAGCTGCACAATTCAAATAGCCAAATTATGAAATCAACCAAGATGCCCATCAACAGATAAATGGATCAATAAAATGTGGTATATATGCACAATGGCATCTTACTCAAACATGAAGAAGAATGAAATAATGACATTTGCTGGTAAATGAATGGAAATGGAGAAAACAATGCTAAGTTGAGCAAGCTACACTAAAAAAATCAAGTGCAAATGTTTTCTCTCATATGTAGACTAGAGAGTAAAATAAGGGAAAGAGCAGGGGATGGGATAGGACATCATAAAGAAATAAGATAGATTAATGAAGTAGAGAAGCAGGATGAGAGGGAGGGAGGAATGAAGGGAAGGTGGAATGAATTAACAATAGAAGGTTGTATACATACATAAATATACCAAAAAGAATTTCATCTGTATGTATAAAATAGCAATAAAAAAATGAAAAGATAAAGGAGTGAAAGGAAGATAAATAGAGGAGAGGAGAGGAATAGGAGAAAGTAGGAAGGAAGGGAAAGGCAAAGGGGTGATTGAAAACCTGCATGTATTTTTTTGTCAAAATGAATCCAACTACTATGTATAATTATAACGCTCTAATAAAAATAACAAAAAGAAAAGGATTATGGCAAACTTCTTGTTCTAAGCAATGAAAATAAAAAGGTATTAGAGCAAGATCATCAAAGAATTGAAACAAAAACACTGTCAACATAGAGCTCTCTATTCCGACAAAATATATTTCAAAAATGAAAGTGAAATAACGATATTTTCTGATGTTAGAAGCATGAGAGAGGAAGGAGGAAACATTAGATTATATAGAAGGAAATGAGGGGAGTATGAAAACTGGTGGAATGAGACAGACATCATTACCCTATGTACATGTTTGATTACATGAATGGTATGAATCTACATCATGTACAACCAGAGAAACGAAATGATGTACTCCATTTGTGTACAATGAATCAAAATGCAGTCTGTAAAAAATTTAAAAATAAATAAATAATTTTTTTTAAAAAGTGTGAAAAATTCACCACCAGCAGGTAAATGCTGTAAGAAAAGTGAAAGGAAGTTTTTCATAAAGAACAAAAGTAGATCTACACACAAATAAAGAAGATCACTGAAACTATATGGGTGAATATATGGTTCTTTTCTTATGATTTTTCTTTCTACAAAACACAATATACTGCTTGAACAAAAATAATAGTAACATAGTACGAGTTTTAATATAGATAAGAGCAAATCCTACAATAAAATCACACCATTATAAAGTTATAATAATATACTTCAATAGGTGTAACTTCACTTGAAATTACACTGTGATAAATATGAATACTATAACCTTACAAAAAAACACTATAATAACCAAATAATTTTATCTAATAAACCAAAAGATAAAACAAAATTAAAAAATACCTAAATAGGGAGTAGGGAAAATGTGAATTAAGAATTGGCAAGCAGGTACAAAACAAATAGCAAGAAGGGAGTTTTAAACTCAGCCATATTAATAAGTATATTAAATAAAAATTATGTAAGCATCCCAAACAAGAGACAGAGATTGTCAATTTGAATATAAAGGAAGATCCATCTCTGTGCCATCTACAAGAAAATAACTTTAAATTTAAGACACAAATAGTTTTAAGTAAACTAGTGAGTAGATAGACCACATCAGCACTAATCAAAATAAATCTAGAGGGGCTAATATTAGGAACAGATAAGCAGATTTGATTAGTTTTATAACTCTTAGAACCAGGTTATGTTACTCTTGTAACTTAGTTGTTCTTTTGCAAAGTTTTCTCTATTCTAGGTTATTTGAATTCCCATATGATTTATAATCACCATGACATTTTCTTTTTAAATACAAAGAATGTTATAAGATGTAAATGATTCAATTTCACCTCACAAGTTAGGATGGATAATGTCAAAAAGGCCAGAGAAAGTAAGTGCTGCTTGAACATACAGAGAAAAGGGAAACCTTGTAATCTATTGATGGGAATGTAGATTGTTGCATCCATTATGGAAAACAGTATGGGAATTCATATATTAAAAGTAAAGTGGTCATTTGACCCAAGAATTTCTCTTTTCATCTTTTTACTATATGCCCCAAGGAAATAAAACCGCCATCTCATGAAGACATCAGCACTCCCACAGCAAAGATTGAAAGGGCCCCCTAGAATTGTAGGAGAAGTGAGCCAATGTGATTACTATCCAAGGAAACCCAAGGAAACTTGGAGGTAAAGCCGAGGAATGCTGGGTATGTTCTAAAGGTCCCAAATCCTTATGGAATTCAAATCAGGAAAATTTATGGTTTAGTTATGAGGTATCCCCAACAGCTCATGTATAAGATAATGCAAGAAAGTTTAGAGGTGAAATGACTGGGTTATGAGAGCCTTAAACTAATCAGTATATTAATCCCCTGATAGGGATTAACTGGATGATAACTCTAGGCAGGGAGGGTGTGGCTGGAGGAGGTGGTCTCTGGGGCATGCTTTTAAGGTTTATATTTTGTCAGTGATAAGAGGAGCTCTCTCTCTCTCTGCTTCCTGGTGCCATGTCCTGAGCTGCTTTCCTCTGACATACCCTTCCACATTGGTGTTCTACCTTACCTCTGGTACAGAGCAATGGAGTCAGCTGTTTACAAACTGAAACCTCTGAAACCATGAGCCCCCAAGTAAACTTTTATTTACTAATTGTTATTGTCAGGTCTTTTGGTTATAACAATGAAAATGCTGACTAAAACAGGAAGACACAAAAAGAAATAGCAATGAGTCAATTTGGAATATCATAAACAGTTCTAATGTCAATTTTGATCTTATAGATATTGTATTTTATATTCAATCAATAGATGTTACCTTAGTATATTGCAGTCCTCAACCAAATTTACTATATTTCTTCATTAGCTGGAATCATTATTTCTATCTTTGCTTTCCTGGCATAAGTTTTCACTTTCTCCTCTTAGTCTCTTTTCTCCTTTGCATTACCTGCTCCTGCCTCAAATACCGTTTTCCCTCTTTTTATCTTAGTTTATATTATTTTATTCTATATTTCTCTGTTTTTACTTTGCCCATCTTTTCTCATCTTCCCTTTCAGCTGCTATATAGTTTAAAAGTAATATTACTATCTTGAGTACCTAATTTCTCAACCTATTCAAGAACATTACTGCAATTTTATACCAAATTAGAGGAACTTTGGAGAACATTTTCAATATTTTCCCCTAAGCTTTATTAGTAAATGGCTTTGCTCTGCAGTGATTGCAGTTGATAGGATTTAGTATCTTCTCACAAAGTGGTGCTTATATTGGTTATAACAGAGAATACATCGAATTGGAGCATTAATACTCAGATATTCACCCACCCTAGGAGACTTAAGATGAAGATGGTCACTAAATAATCCCTTGTATAAAAGTAGAAGAGATAATCATCTTAATAGATGGGTAAACATACAAGCGATATTAAAAATCAAGGGAAGAAACCACCCCAAATAGCCCACAACACTCCAACAACTAGCCCCATTATACCACAATGGAGGAAATATTGGAGAAAAAATTTATAATATTCATACTTTAAATGTTCAATGAACTAAAAGAAGATATAAAGAATGAACTAAAGAACAAAAGTCAGGAAGTAAAAGGTCATTTCAAGAAAGAGAGATTCTGAAAAAACCCCAAATTCTGGAAATGAAAGAGTCAAAAAAGCAAATTAAAATTTTCGTAGAAAGCATCATAAATAGATAGGAACACATAGAAAACAGGTTCACAGGCCTTGAAGACAAAGTGTATAATCTTTAACATATAACTGACAATAAAGAAAAGATGTTAAGACACCATGATCAGAATATTCAAGAAATCTGGGATAACATTAAGAGACCAAATCCAAGAATCACTGGCAAAGGAACACACATCTTTTTCAATGAAATAACATCAGAAAATTTCTCAAACATTAGGAGTGATATAGAAATCCAAATACAAGATCCACTCAAAGTGAATCGAAAACCTAAAAATTAGGCCAGAAACATTGCAACTGCAGAGGAATACATAGGCTCAACACTTCAACATATTGACACAGGGACCTACTTTTTTAACAAGACCTCTAAAGCTCAATAAATAAAATCAAGAATCAATAAGTGGGATGGCCATCAAAAGCTTCTGCACAGTAAAGGAAACAATTTAAGTGCTTAAAGAAGGAGCCTACAGAATGGGAGAGAAACTTTGCCAGTTATTCTTCTGACAGGGGATTAATATCTGGAATATAAGAACTCAAAAAACTTAACACAAAAATAAATAAATAAATAAATAACCAAACCACTAAATGGGCAAAAGAACTAAGTGGATATTTTCTCAAAAGAAGAAATATCAATGACCATCAAGTATATAAAAAACGTTCAACATCTCTGGCATTGAGGGAAATGCAAATCAAAACTACACTGAGATTTTATCCCACTCCAATTAGAATGGCAATAATCAACACTCAAAATATTAGTAAATGATGGAAGGTTGATGGGGGAAAGGTACCCTCATATACTGTTGATGGGACTGAAAATTAGAACAATCACTTTGGAAAGCAGATTGCTCAAAAAACTAGGAATGGATCCACCACATAACTGAAATATCCCATTCCTTCATATTTATCCAAAAGAACCACAATCAGCATACTATAGTAATACAGCCACATGAATGTTTGTAGCAGCACAATTCATGACAGGCAAGTTATAGAACCGGCCCATGTGCCCATCAACAGATGAATGGATAAAGAAAATGTGGTGTCTTTGGCTTGGTGGCTGGGCGGGTTGGGTGCCTGCAGCCTAGCTCCACAAGGCAGGCGGGTTGGGTGCTCGCCTGCTACCTCCACGATGCAGGCGGCCTGGCTCACCCACCAGCTTGCTCTGCGACTGCAACTGACCAGTGATGGCGCCGTCCTTGGTGCAGTGGTCAGGCGGGGTACAAACAGAGAAACAAGATGTATCCCATTTGTTTACAATAAAAATGAATTTAAAAAATGTGGTGTACATACACAAAATGAAGTCTTACTCAGCCATAAAGGAGAATGAAATTGGGGCTGAGGATATAGGTGGTGGATCACTTGCCTAGTACATGTGAGGCGCTGGGTTTGAGCCTTAGTACCACATAAAAATAAATAAATAAAATGAAGGTATTATGTCCATCAAAAATTAAAAAAAAAACTTTTATGCAGTCTAAAAAATGAAAAGCTAAATTTAAAAGTAATAAAAATTATATTATTAATAAAAAAATAAAAAAGCATGATATTATGGTATTTGCTGGTAAATTGATGAAACTAGAGAGCATCATGCCAATTAAAATAAGGCAGACTTAGGAAGTCTAGTGTCAAATATCTTGTCTCAAATGTGGAAGCTAGAGCCAAGTAAGGGGAAAAATAAAATAGAAGGGAGATCAGTGGATTAGAGGAAGAGTTATGGGGGTAAGGAAGAGGATCAGAAAAAGGAGGAATTGGGGAATGAAATTGAAGAAATTGTGCTATGTACATATACAAATATACCGCAGTGAATTTCACCTTCATGTATATCTATAAAGCACCAATCAAAAATAATAAAAAAAAACACTAATTTAGAGGAATAGAAACAGGTGGAGGGAGGAAGGAAAGGAAAGAGGAACTACTGAGGACTGAAATAGAGCAAATTACATTCCATGCATGTGTGATTGTGTCAAAATTAACCCCAACATGATATATAATCATAATGCATATTAGTATTTATTAAAACATTTTTTAAAGTACAAATCATTCTCATACTATGACAGATTTGAAAAATTCAGGATGCATGATTTTAGTTTCATCTTAAAATTCCAGGGAATTTAATGAGAGAGTTACTCCTAAAAAGTATTTTATGGCTGTGTGTATTGACTATTTTACTAGATTAGAATATTTTATATTAATTCTCTAAAACATTCTTCAAAATATCTCAGAATTGTTTAAAATAGAAATAAATCACACAAATTTAAACGTAAGTCCATCTTTGAATTATACTCTATTTTGTTTTATTAACCTAAATGGGTATGTAGTATCTAGCATATCATTTTCAGTTCATATATAAATCTAAGCAATGAAAAACAAGGATAAAGACATATTTATATACAATTATATTAGAATTAGACTGTAAACTGTCATTTCTGACCTTCATTCATTAGTGTGATTATTTCTAGCCATGTATTTACACAGTTATTGTCCTCCTGGAAACCATTATAAAGCATGGATTCTGTTTGGTTTCAAGTATTGCGTTCTGGTCAAGCATTATATATGAAATAGAATAATGGACATTTGACATGATTATCTTTTTATATCCTTCTAAGTTACTTTGGACCAAGGCAGAAAAACTCTCCACTGTTTATACTAGGAAAAAAATTAAATGTTCTGATTGACCATTATACTGAACTTTCTGACTCGGAGGTCTTGTAAAAGCGTTTCTGAAAGGGGGTAGAAATGTAATACTCCATATTCATAATGAACCCTTATGACGGTCTTGGCTATATGATAGCAAATTAGTATTTTAAAAATATTTAGGTATTTACTTACTATTTCCAGAAAATATGTTTAAAACTATTTTCTTCTTCCAATATGATCAATTGTAAGTGTTCAAAATATTTGTGCACTCAAGACAAGTAAATTTACAACAGATTTGGGCATGTTGTGGTGGTTTGAGTGATACTCTGAATGTTAAAAATATTTAATAATACCAATAAAGGAATCAGGTGCAATGGTACATGTTCTGTAAATCCCAGTGACTAGGGAGGCTAAGAGAGAAGGATCACAAGGTGGAGGCAAGCCTCAGCAACTTAGGGAGACCTTGCCTCAAAATAAAAAATAGAAAGGGCTGGAGGGGTAGTTCAGTGGTATAGTTCCTCAGGGTTCAATCTCAGTACTGGAAAAACAAAAAGAACAGAGGAATCAAGACTTGCTACAGAAACCATAAGCCAGTGTCAGGATATATGCAACTACAGGGTGCAAAAACCCTTTGCACTAATTAAAATATGAAGGACATTACGCCACATATTTTTTAGTGAGGCAATATCTCCTCCAAAGGGGCAGTAATCACTTATTGCAGTATAAAACTTATTTGATATTGCAATATTTTTGACCCTTTAATGGAGTACAGTACTCTAAAAAGATATATACAGTACTTTGTGGTATTAAAGTTTCAAGTTGTGGGGTAAGACAGTGGAATGAATCTGACATAACACTCTTACATACATATATGATTACATCACAGTGAATCTTCACATCACATTCAACCTCAAGATTAGGATTCTGATTATAATAAGTACTCCATGTTTGTACAAATATGTCAAAATAGACTATTTTAATTCTGCATGTCTATTGTCATGCAGAATTAAAAAGAACAAATAAAAATTTTAAAAATAATATGTAAATGGTCTTCTCAGGAGGGATACAGTAGAAAAAGTTGAGAACCTCTGTGTTATAAGATGGAAAATTCCGTTTTTGTAGAAGGAACAGGAACCAGAACATGTCTACATGAGTTTTTCTTTCTGTGAAATTTGGCAGTTTTTTTTTAGGGTGATTATCTTTATGGTTGCTCTGAGGTTGGCAAGGGGTGAAGGAAAGGAGTGGAATGAGAGGATCTTCAAGACTTAAGGTCTTGGAGAAATAATTTCCCCATCAACTATCTACCTCCACATCTTTCTCCACACCACTACACTGAACTAATTTGATTGACTATTTATAGTCACATGGAGTTTTTCAGTCTTCACCAAGTACAGGATTATAGAACTGACTGACATGAATTCCTAAAGGTAAGGTAAACAAAAACACCAAGAAAAACTCAGAGAAGAGCTTAGAAAATTCTGTAGTGCAATGTCAATGTCAAAGACATTGTTAAATTATTTATTTATGAAGAACCATTCTCTAAGTATTATTGTCATAGGCTTATTTTATTTGCTCAAAATTGAACAAAGAAGCAATAGTTGACCATTTGGGTTGTTTATTAATGAGTGAGCCCATCTTAAAAAATATTCTTACTCTGATGTAGCTGTGGACTTGACTCAAAATGACTACTCCATGTAAAAAGCTCCTTGGTGCCATAGTTTCTGATCCTCATATTGCATTACCACACAGAATAAATTAGATTTTAAATATACATTAGAAGAAATAGGACAAGGCACACTCATTCTTTTTCCTTTCATAGCATATTAATGATGAGCTGGCAATGTAATACGTAACACGACAGCAAACAGACTTTAAAGAAGTGTTTTCAAATGTACTTCAACAGCATTCACCGTTACTTCAGGGAAATGACAATTGTTGGGTGGACTGAAAATGATTTAAAAATATTGTAGTGCAAAGTCTAACATAAGTGATAACTGATAATTGTGTTTTTGTAGAAAAAATAGCTTAATGCAAGCTTAGTATATTCCTGATTGCTTAGGATAGGTTTATCCAGAGTAATATGAAGCTGTAATAATCTTCCCCCTGGTCCCCCAGTTCTAGAAATTTTCCTTCTTATTCACGCTTCCACCATAAGTGAAGAGGGGCACAAAAATGAAAAATACAATTTCATCCACTGTAGTACTTATTTAAAACTCCTCCTAAAAGGCTACTTTAAAACAATAACTAAGCAGAAGCTGTGAATGTTTACACATTTTCCTTTATCATGGACTTCTAAAAACTTTCTGTGTCCTGGATTTAGTTGGTATAAGCATATTTTTACTCCATGTTTCTTATGGGAAAACATTTAGAAACATATTTCTAATCAAAATACAAATATATAGGTATCATATTAGTGACAACACATTTGCAAAAGATCAAAGCACATAGAACAGTGGCTTTAACAGCTATATAGAATATTAGATTACAATAAAGAAGTGTTTTTCTTTCATTATGCATGACCTAGACATTTAATTTTTAATAAAAATACTGTAAATGGTCGGGTGCAGTGGTGCACAATGTAATCCCAGCTGCTCCGGAGGCTGAGGCAGGAGCCTCACTTTGTGAACTCACTGATTGTGAGTTCAAAGTCAGCCTCAGTAAAAGTGAGGCACTAGGCAATTCAATGAGAACCTGTCTCTAAATAAAACATACAAAATAGGGCTGGGAATGTGACTCAGTGCTCAAGTGCCTGAGTTCAATCCCCAGTAACCCCACAAAAAAAAAATAAAATCAACTGTCAACACTTAAAACAATGTCACATTGTTGTATTAATAATGTGGATTTTACTAGTGTAGGTGCTTTCACAGACTAAATTGTTTTCACAAAGTACAGAAATCATTCAGGCCATTGGAATGGCAACCTACTTCAGTGTATTAATGATTCCTTCTTGCTTTAGGTAATATGAAAATGCAGCTCAATAGCCCATACATCAAAATAGCATTATACCAAGCAACAACCTATTCAGAAACAAATATTGCAACCTCAATGCAAACCTGTTGTTTCTTGTGATATTTTGCCCTAATTAACACATAGTGCAAATTCCATCAGATAGCTTTTTCTTTACATGCACTTAATTTTCTGACTTTAATTTCAGTAGTCCTATTGTATTTTCTAATTTCTCCATGGGATTATCTTTATGCCTCAGCAATGGAAGTAACAGGCTTATTTAACTGTCACTGATGTTTATTATTGACATCATACTTTAAAATAATGTACCAATTATCAGTTCTTCCATGCTGATAAAATGTATTAAATGCAAGAATAAATTCAAAATAACTGATTAATATAGATCCCTGGGTGTATTTGAGTGAGTGTACAGGTTTGTGTGCGTACTATTATGTTAGTGCTTTACTGAACTGCTATATGGAAATGTCACTTTTGCATTTTGAAAGAGCACACTAGTGTTTACATATTCATGTAACAGACTGTTGCCAAGATAATTGTCAAAATTTTGTTTTAGACATTATATATATATATATATATATATACACATTTGACAGCAGCTGAAAATTCAGAACTTGTTTTTACTACTTTTCTCTTTTGTAATGTTTTATACTGCTGACATTAATTACTGCTTTGTTACGTAATTTTAGTGTCAGAGCAAGCCTTAAAAAGTAGTACTCTTTTGAAAAGCCTTAAAATAATGACTTCTACTACAAAAAGCTAAGTATTGCCCACAATTTTAAATAAAACACTGAAATCTCTATTTGAGCCTGGAAATTTTGTGTATACTTTCAGGTTTTCTACCTCCCCTCTACCCAAATTCTAATAACTACTAATTTATCTCCTCTAAAAACCCTGTAAAGACAATGTTTCTCCAATGTCTTAGAATACTCTTTTGAATCAAAGCAACCAATTGTGAAACTGTAAAAGAAGTAATCTAGCTTGTTTATCTGTTTTTACCCTTCAAAATCAGAAAACTTTTAAATAATTAATAGTCAATGTGTAGGACTATATTCTAAATCATACTGTAGAACAGGCAGCAAAATGCATTCTAGTTAACATTAAACTCAAATCAAATTTATCTTCCATCCATTTCTTTTCCTTTATTTTTGAATCCTCCCTCATCTAACCACTGTCCAATGCTCCCATGCTACACCGGCACCTATTTATAAAGGACACTGAATTCAAAACTTCACCAAATAGGAAAAAAGACTATCTCCTTTCATACGATACAGAGGGAAGAATAAAGAATAGAGAAATTGCTACAATGTCAAGAACCACAGAGGTAAATGTGATTAGTTACACTTCTCTAGTTCTGCCAATGACATATTCAAGGACTCAATGAAATCTCTCTGAAATATAAGACTACTGCCTTCAAGCAAACCAACGAAGCTTAATAAATACATTTCTTAAAGAAGACTGAATTCAATTATATGATTTCTCCTTTAAGTGGTATGTTCAAGAATCATATGATTATGTTGGAATTTATATTTCTTAGAGAAAAGGAGACAGTATGATAAAGTAAGTAATGTCATTAAGTGCATTCAATTTAAATAAATATACTTTTTGTGAAGTAATATCTTTTTATATTTTATGTTAAAATATCCTTCCTTTGTGAGATTTGCAATGGTATTTTAAACATATCATTACATGTAAAAATAAAAAGTTAACAAGTCTATATGTAAAAAGTCTATGTAAAAATCTGAGAACCCTGTCTATGCCTCATCAAACTGACCAGGGGAAAACAATCACAGACATTCAAACACTCTATGAGGAGAAATCGGTCTATCTGACTTTTTTAACATCATTGAAATGAAACCAACTAGCTGTCAGAAATTTAGCCTGATTTTAAAATGATTAAATAAACAAGTTAAATATTTCTAATCTTTAATTATTGTGCAATAGCAACAACTTTAGACCAAAGTAATGAGTTCATCAACACAGGTCATGTTGCCCTAAAAATCACCTCTATTTTGTTATTTGGTTATATATTACTTCATTGAGCTAACATCAGTGTGGCTATTTAATAAGGTGAAAAATTAGTGTATATTCTAAAACAATCACCAATATAAAAAAAACAGTTACAACTAATAAGCTAACAAGAAATAAGATTGAATCATTAAAATATTCAATTAATCCACAATAAATCAAAAAACAGGAACAAAGAACAGAAGAAACAAAAACAAATACAGCATACTACATTTAAACCTATTCATTTCAACAATCACCTTAAATGCAATGGTTTTAATACCCAATTAAAAGTTAAAGGTTGTCAGATTGTAAAAATGAAGCAAAACCCAAATATATGCTGCCTAATTGAAATCTATCATAAATGAACAGATGCATTACAAATAACAAATGATGTATTAGTTATTTGGGGTTGCTATAACAGAATACCAAACATTTAACAGGCTTAAAACAACAGAAATTTATTGTCTGATGGTTTGGAGGATGAGAATCCTGAAATCAAGCTGTTAGCAGGGCCATGCTTCCTGTGAGACTCCTTTCTTGTATCTGCCTAGCTTCTGGAGAGTATTGGAAATCCTTCAAACTCCTTGGCTTACTGCTGTATCAGATCAATTTCTGCCCTCTTTCCACATGATGTTCTCCCTGTACCTGAGTATTCACATCATTTTCCATTTGTGTATATCTGATTCTGTTTGCAAATTTCCCTTTTTCATGCAGACTCCAATCATGTTTGATTAGGGTCCATGCTGATGACCTCATTTTAACACTATTTAATATCTTATTTCCAAATAAGGTCATGCTTTGAGGTTATGGGGGTTGGGATTCAAGCTATCAGTTTTAGAGAAACACACTTCAATCCTTAAGAGATGGGGAAAGGATATATCATACTGACGTTGTCAAAAGAAATTTCAGTGTCCATATTAATATGAAACATAGAAGATTTCAGAACAAAGGATATTGCCAAGAATAAAGAAGGTCATTTCATGGGCTGAGGTTGTAGTTCAGTGGTAGTTTTTCCTAGCATATGTGAGGCACTAGATTTGATCCTCAGCACCACATAAAAGTAAAATAAATAAAATAAAGGTATTATGTCCATCTACAACTAAGAAAAAAAATATATAAAGGCCATTTCATAATATTAAAGTCATCAGTCTGTCAAAGGGAAATAACAGTCCTAAACTTTTATGTACCTAATAACCGTTACCAAAATGCATGAAGTCAAAACTGATAGAACAGCAAAGAGAAATAAACACATTCATAATTATAGTCAGAGATTTCAATAGTTCTCTATTGTCCACTAAGAGAAAAAATAGAAAATCTGCATAGATATAGTAGATGAACAATGTAAGCTCGGGTGGGCTCGGCGGGCTCAATGGCGGGACCAAATGTAAACTTGGTGGGTCTCGGTGGGCACAGTTAGCAGCCAAATAAAATGGGACAGAAAAGTGGCCCAAGCAAGCTTTATTGGAATTTGGCTCTCGGGCAAAATTCCCAGACCCCGGGGGTATAGGGACCCGGAGAAAATCACACATGGCCCTGGCTGCCCAGGGTTTTTATAGACTAGGATGGGAGGGGGGTCTTGTTGAGTGTCAGGTGGGTGTGAAGGGTCAGTGGAACTTTCCATCCACATTGCTGCGAACTTTCTGGTCACCTTTGGCGGGCTGGTCTTTGTTCTAGCTGCTCAGCTTTGCCCCCTACAGTCGCCTAATTTCCGACCTAACAAACAATACTACCAATTAGATCTTATTGATATTTATAGACTACTCTGCCCAACAACAGCAGACTACACATTCTTTTCAAATGTACATGAACATTGACCAAGATAGACCCTATTCTGAGTCATAAAGCAAGTCTCAACGATTTGAAAGTATTCTAATTATATGAATTATGCTGACCACAATAAAATTAAAGTATTAATCAAGAAAAAATTCTCTGGAAAATCCTGAATTCAAATACGACTAATTGTCAAATTTCCAAATAACCCATGGATAAACACTGAAATCAAAAAGTACATTAGGAAAGACCACAAATAAAATAAAAATGAAAAAACAATATAAACCATTATTTGTGAAATACCACTAAATTTGTACTTATAGGAGGAATTTATAATGCTAAGCACCCATATTTGAAAAGAAGAAAGATATCCAATCGGGAATCTTAGTTTCTACCTTAAGAAACTAGAGAGAGTAAATTAATTCCAGAGTAAATTAATTATAAATTACTAAACTAAATATAAGAACAAAAACTACTAAGATCAGTGAGAAAATTCAGCGAAATAGAAAACAGAAAAACAATAGACATGAAAAATTGGTACCTTCAAAACTGACTTTTATCTGTAAGAAATTAAAAATGACCTATATAAGCAGAGAAGTATATCATGTATTAGGGTTGAAAGACTCAGAATTAAGATTGTTAATTATATGCTGTTAAGAATACTTAATAAGATTACTAATATTCTCCCCAAATGGGTCGATAGATTCAATACAATCTCTGTTAAAACTCCAGTTGGCTTTTGCAGAAATTGACAAAATGATTCTGAAATTCATATAGCAATACAAAGCACACATAACAGTCAATACAACTTTGAAAAAGAAAAAACTTGGAGTGCTATCATTACATTATTTCAAGACTTATTATAAAACTACTGTAGCCAAGATACAGTTCTACTGATAAAAAAAAAAAAAAACTATACCATGAAATAGAATAACACAGAAATGTACTCACATATATATGGACAATTTAATTTTTATTAAGATGCAAGATAGTTCATGGAAGAAAAGATACTCTTTTCAGTAAATGGTGGAGGAACAATTGACTATACATGTTTTTCAAATTAAACATATTCCTAACATATGGTTCATCCATTCCACTCCAAGGTTTCAATCCGAAAGCAATGAAAGCATATGTTTGGATAATAACTTGTACATAAACATTGATTCAAATATTTTTGTAATCTAAAAACCAGAAATGTTCAGTGAATGGAAAAACTATGAAATCGGGTTTGGAATGCAATACAGTATAGTGGAATACTATTGAGCAATAAAAATGAATACACTGTAAATAGAGGTTAAAACACGGATGAATCTCAAAATAATTATGTTTAGTAAAAAAAGGTCAAAATATTGCATTATTCCATCCATTTAATCTTTGAAACTGTAAACTACTCTGTAATGACAGAAATCAGGTCAGTGGTTACCTGTCAACACAGGGGCATGGAGACTACCAAGCAGTACTAAAAGGAAACTTAAATGGATAAATATATTTATTATGTTGATTTTGGTGATACTAAATCACCATTGTAAATATATGCAAATGTCAAATTTTAATTGTGAATTTTTGCAGTTTATGTCAATTATACTTCAATAAAGCTGTTAAATTTTTAAAAATGACAGTCATAGTCATTAATTTAACAGCTTCTTAAACGGTTTTAATATATCAGTAGGTTAAGAACCAGAGATCTATTTATTTCATCCCTAGGGTGAATTCAGTTGATTGTACAGACATCTGCAAAAAAAAAAAAAAAAAACCCCAAAAAAACTTTCCTTTTATTTTTATCCATTATTTAAGAAGACTTATGCTACCTTTTTCAGTTCAGATAAATAAGGACCTAGGTTGGCAACAGATGCATTTTCAATAATCTTTAATTCCAAGAAATGCTGTCTTCACTCTTGCTTTTAATCATGAGATGTTAAAGGAAGAGATATGCCTATGGATCAACTTTCCTCTACCTTTTGTTAGGCAATACAACAAACTGAACTTTTGTGGAGACTGGAGAGGATACTACAAAATTGGGTTTACAAGAAATTTTCTTAATATTTTATCTTGGAACCAATCATACACCCATAGAGACAATATTGCTAATAAAATATCCTACATTTGAGGAATGTATACATTATGCATTGCTTCTTTACAAGAAAACTGCATTGGGGAATAGCTCAAAAGCATCTTCAGAAATAGTAGCATGTCCCCAATTCCTAATTGGGAATATGGACCCAAGTCATTTACACTTTTATTCAATTCCCTTTAAAGTATGCCAGTAGATTGTGATTCTGATCCAGACTTAACCTTTAGGCTCAGGCATTAACCTCTCAGAGACTGGTGCCCTATTTTTGTTGATATATTGAGCTTTATGATCTATAATAGTAAACATGAAATAAAATACTTATTCACCAAAATTACCATAGTTTATGCTCATTCCCTGGAGAATCCTATTTACCAGAAAATTGCCAAAAATTTTTATTGTGTTCCAGAAACCTCTTAGAAAAGCCAATTCCTGAGAAATTAGCATATAGTGTTTATAAAAATGAGTATGTAATAGAGTATTCTCATTATTTGACTACTGTGATTAAGTATTTCTTTAAATATAATTATTGGACAGTAAATATATCAACATTGAATTCTAACATCATAAATACCTCGGAAACTAGAATAGACATAATTGTTTCATTTTGGATTATACCAGAATATCTTAAAGATTATCACTACGAATAGCAAAAACTGTTACATATGCTCATAAGTAAATTTAGGTTATTTTACCATTTTGGATTCTGAATAAAAGGAATGTTACTATATTGGAATTAAAATGTATGGATCTATTATATTCTCATGGAGTTTGGAGATAGCAGTTTTCAGGAATTTAGGAATACTTAATTGTTGAACCCCAGGGTTGCAAAGATCCCAGCATACTGTTTTTTCATCTCAAAGAAAAACTTGGAGGTGGGGCTGGGATTGTGTCTTACTGGTAGAGCACTTGCTTAACACATGTGAGGCACTGGGTTTGATTCTCAGCACCACATATAAATATATGAATAAAATAAAGGCATTGTGTCCATCTACAACTAAAAGTATTTTTAAAAAATAAAGAAAGAACTTGGAGGACTCAGTAGAGGATTTGGAAATTTTATTATGAACATACTTCTTGGCAATGGAAGGCCAAGATACAATTCAGGGCCCCACAACTACAAACAGGGAGAATATATGAGGCAGGTTGCATGCCCACTGTACAAATGGATTTCTTCAGATTTTTTTTTTTTTGTATCAGAGATTAAACCCAGGGGCACTTAACCACTGAGTCACATCCCAAGATCTTTTTTTTTAATTTTTAGACAGGGTCTTGCTAGATTGCTTACGGCCTTGCTAGATTGCTGAGACTGGCTTTGAACTTGTGATTCTCCTGCCTCAGCTCTGGGAGCCACTGGGATTACAGGTGTACACTATTGTACTTGGCCTCTTGAGATTCTTTATGAGTACACTTTTTTACTTTATAACCAAGGTCACTCTGCTTTGATCTTCTTCTAAAGACTGGAGACAAGGAAGTGGCCAGTTTCCCCTCTCTATCTCCTTTGTTATCACATACAGAGTCCTTCTTATCTCACTGATAGGGACAACAAGCTTTCCTAGGCACTGACTAGGGTTTACCCCAAAACACACACAAACATACACATGCACTTATAAATATATAATGTTTTATTTGCACTATTCATAAATTTAATGGAAACAAAGGCTTTTACAATTTCATGACTTTCTCCCTTCTCTAAAGATGACGGGAAATATCCTATTTCTGTGACTACATACACATATCCAGCATCCAACCAGCAACGTGAGTCTTGACAGCTCCTGCCAAGGTAGTAATATTGCTTGTAATTGCTCTCAGCTGGGCTTTCAATTCCCTGTGACAGGCAGGAACATCAACAAGGTCAACTCATTTATCTACAGTGGCAGTGGCACTAGCCTATTATGAAAGTACATGAGAATATAGGCTTTAAAAACATGGCTTTAGAAGTAAGATTAAAATAGAGTGAAATAAGAAAAATGTTAAAATCGCAAAAGATTTCTTTTAATAAATTTTAAAACTGTTACGTAAGATTAGAATACACTGAAACATAGAAATGGAAGTTATTCAAATATATTTTCCAATAGAAATATAGCATAAGTGTTAAGAGCATGGACATGAACTATTTATTGATATATTAAATGAAGTAATCATTAGTAATACCATGATTGTGGTAGGAATTAAATTAAATATCAAATATTAAGTGTTTAGCATAAGGCCTGGCACATATTCATCATTCTTTATATTAAGGATATAATGGTTTAGAATAGGGACAAAATTAAAACTATATACTGTTTCCAGAGACTCAGAAAAGGTGTCCTGATATCAAATTTTATTTAACTGGAAAGTATTTTTAATTATATTTTATTTGGATATTTTATATATTTTGAAAAAAATAGGAAAGTAGCATCATTTTTTAGGGAACAAATTATCCTGAGTATTTATTCATACTTAATTTAAGAGGCCTATAGACATACTGTTTTCATTGCAAAATAGGTTGTGATTATAGTCATCCTATCCTGTGTAATGTAGTGCAGATTGTTTGCATATGTATACATCAGACACTACAGATCTTGCATAGGGCTGAGAATCTCCATAGGTTTCCAGACAGTTCCCCCTTTTGAACACATATAATATGGATATGCTTGTCAGTTCCCACACAAACATGTGTACCCCTGCATGTGTGCTTAAAAGTAGAAATCATAATTGGCCAAGGAAATGTTCATATCAGAAACTAGAAAAAATATTGCCTAGTAAAAATTTGTAATTATTCTCACAAGTGATACTACCCTTAATCCTATAGTGTTAATTCAGCCTTGTGCATTGAGTCTCAAGAAATATTTAAAGCTTGCTAATATATTTCTCCCATCAGAGAATCTAGGAACATGGTTTGACTAGATCCTGTTCTTACACTATCTTCATCTGTCTATTGTTAAAATAAATATTTCCCTGTCTTCATTAGAGGTAGTAAAATAATTCATTTTGTGATCAATTGCTGATTCAGTATTTATGAAGTTCAGTAATCTCCTCAAATAGATACTGAATCTAAATTCTTATCGTTTTATCCTGAATACTTCCTTTTCACAGAAAAGAATACAGCACACATAATTGGATTGACTTGATTTTGTATTTATTCAACACTGAGCCTTCAGGCTGCCATTTAAAACTGCATTAACAAAACTACCACTACCTTTATTGTGGTTCATTGCTTAGATGACTAGATAGCACTGACATCAGTTCAATAATCACAGCATGAAGAGTTACTTTCTTCATGAACAACTGAAAAAAAGTCACATAGAAACATCCTAATACTGGACAATGCCAAGCAAAATTGTTATCAGATCAAAATGTCTGAGAAGCTCATTAGTTTTGATTGAATGATGAAAATGTGCACATATCTGTTGTCCAAAAACCATAATGCTGATAATAAACCATAAAGATTTTTATCCATATTATTATGATTCATGATTTGATTCAGTGGATATACACAAGGTAAGGTACTTTTAAGTATACAGGATGAATTGCCTTTTGGCATTTTGTGTATTATCTGTTACAAATCTCAACACAATAATTTTTGTATATCCAGTCATTCAACATTAAGGTCTTTTCCATGAGTGCAGAAGATATGACTTTTGTCTGACAATAATTAAAATCCCTCCAACACTAGTTTCAATTTTTCACTATCACACACCCAATCTTTATTTTAGACAATACAAAGAGAAACATCTACTCTTTCACTAAGATTAGTGTTTTCATTAAATTACGTTTTTAAGGCACATCATTCCATATACAGAAGTTTCAATTGCAGACAAAGACATACATTTGGACATCAGATCTATCAGAAATATTACAGAAAATGAGATTTGTCCTGCTGTTGTGCTATATATGGAGAAAAAAAAACACATATCATCACTTACAAGCATTTACTAAGCCATGACTTCATACCAGAACAATTGCTGGAATACCACAATGACCATAATACTATGATCCAGGTATGCTCAAGGTACAATGGGAAACAAAAAAGAGACATGTGACTGAGAATGAGCATAAGAAGATCATAAAAGAGCTAAAGTTTTGAGCCAGGAAGAATTGAACAGGGATGCAGCTGACAACTAAGAATAGAAAAAGATATGCATGGAAGGTAGGTTGAAAAAGTAGAAATAGATTTTTTTCAAAAGTCAAATGTTAAATGACAACTTCAAGATTTTCAACCAAGAAGACCAAGAAATTTGTGCAATCAAGGGTGCAGATAACATTTTTGATAGGTGCTGGTTTGGGAGAACAAATATTTCTTTTAGGGTATTCTTTATTTGAAGTAATGGCAGGCCATCCACATGATACAATCCTGCTAGGAAATGAAAATATAGGGAAAATGCACAGGTAGACAATCAAGGATGGATTCAGAAGTTGTGTAATAAAATCACTTGTGTAAAACAGTGTGTCATCCCTCTTTGTGTGCCACAACAAATATTTCAATCCACCAAATACTTTCACTAATACTTGTTGAATTAATGGTTTGTACATACCATAGCAATGGAGCCCTTAAATCAAAATTATCTGCATAATTTCCTGATATAAAATACTAAAAGCACATTTTGTTATGTAATATAACATTCCTTATCAATGACTAAGTATATGTGCCAAATGTTACTTTGAGATCCATCTAATGCAATTCTAAAAGAGGCAGATAACATGAAAATTAGTCTCTGTCCTTTTTGACTCTGAATAAAATTAACCCATCAAATATTATACATTGAATCTATGCTGAATTGGTTTTGTGAACAGTGTCAGCAAAAATTTGTTAAAACAACTGCACAGTAGAAACAAAAACAGTTTTAAAAAACCTGTCAATTAATGCCACAATAATAACTGGAGTGCAAAATTATGCTCCAGAGGCACTGTAAGATGTTGCATACCTTCTGTAGCCTTTAAAAGGAGATGAGATTATGATGAGCATTGTTTTGGTTTCGCAGATGCTTTCACAGTCCCATTTTTAAAAATTAAATCCAGGAATATCATATGTGATATTGTTTTATCCCTTGAAATTGCACCTAAACATTCTTGGTGATAGATCATAAACTACTGACCTGCTTCCTCATCATGTAAATAAGACTGTTGCTGAACTAATATTTTATAAAGGAGTGAAAATCCATAGTCATTCCTCTTAAGAGGCATTTAAACTTTCATAAGCAATTATATATTCTTAAAACTCATTTGGTTGAGTTGAAAATGAAAGTGATTTGTTTTTCCTAAATTTAATTTTTGCCTTCAAAGCCCTGAATTCAAATAACTCTTTCAAGCATATCTTTCTTTGTAAGCAGTTCTTTGTTATTAGATATATTCTTGCTTTGCAAAAATCCCTCCCTTTACTAATATCAAATTGACACAAATATCTGGTACCTCACCCCGTGACTATTCTTGTTTTAAACAATACGGGAAGGACAGACCTGGGTGTCATACAAGGGAAAGTGGAGGCTATATTTAAATCTAGAAAATGTTCCATCTCCAAAAAAGATATTGGATTTTGGAGCAGCATATTACATAATATATTTAGAGTAGGCAGTATAAATGAGTTTAGGGCTAAGATGGATACACACTTGGAATCAGTACAGTTGGATATGCTTGCTGAATAGCAAGATGCACCTGCTGAAAGGCAGCAGGATAACTAGATTGATACTGGCCTATTCCAACCATAAATTCCATGTTTCAGGGTAATATTTCATGGTTGGCAATTGGAACAGTGGTGGCACAGTTGGATTGATTGGCAAAGAACACAAGGTTTTATTTGTCAACAAATGTGTTTCATGATTCATCATGGACTTACTGATTGATTGGATGCTGGCTGCATAGAAAAATATTTTATAAGTCTATCACACAAGGTTTTGGAAATTCATCAACCACAGTGATTCATCACCACCATCAACTACTGGAAGAATACTAAAGTTTTTCTGGTAGTCATTGCTGCTCAGGACAGAGACAAGAGCTTTGTAAATAGATTCAAATGCAATAAATGTAGAGTACAATCATCTCATTTATTATATTCCTTTTGTTCTTGATGTGAAACACTTTGCTACCTTCCTTTTCCTCACATGACATATCCAACCATGAATGAATACCAGAATGCCATAGGAAGACAGTTAACTCACCTTTAATATATCAAGGTTACCTCAATCTTGCTCTTCTAATGGATAATAAGAACAACTATTGTGTAATGGATAATAATGATGGATGTGGAATCAGAGAAAGCCAAATTGAAATACATAGCTTTGTATTAGATAGCTCTGTATTTAGGAATAAATTATTTAATCATTCTAAAGTTGCTTCCTTAATCTGTAAAAAGAAAACAAAAGCTTATATTTCAAGAGTTGAATGAAACAATACAAGTGTTCAAAAATATTAGGTTATTATTCAGCAGTTTTGGTCACACACATTAGGCAGTATGGTCCATGGTTCCTCATTCAGTATGATGTCCTAAGCCAAGTCAATATTCCCAACAGATCAAAAACAGTATTATGTAATACCTCCAAAATATTTGTACCCCTCATCCATGTGCTGAAACACTGGGGAGTTAAATCTTGGATTTCCCCTCCCAAATGAGGCTACTGTTGCTCATAGAAACTGGACAAACCATTTCGTTTCTTGATCTTTCATCCTCCTACTTAAAGGTCAGTCAATTGATCCATGTGTTAACAACTCATTAGTAAAAAATTTCAAAAATCTCCTATTTATTAGAGTGGTTCATAGAAACAGGTTATCTATAAATATGTGCAAAATGTGTGTTTGTTTAAGGCACTGTCCTTTGTGAAAATCTATAAAAAAAATAAAATAAAACCTGGGGGAAAATGGAGAAAACATTTGCAGGTGATTGAATTGCATAAGCCTAGCACCAGGGAGCAGCAATAGTCCAGAGTGGTACAAAGATGTTTACTCAAAGTTGTAGCAAACTATAATCTCTGCCCTTGAATTAAGAATGTTTTTAGTGCATCTTTACATCCTTCTACCATACTATTCAGGTGGAGGAACCACTCTTTGATTCTTACTTGAATAATGCCTTAGGATTGAAAATACAATGAATAAAACAAGATAAAGGTTTTTGTGTTCAACAATTAAAACTATATCCACCAAATCAGCATGAGCAAGTAAAGTTTCTCCAATTATACACCATCTATCCTGAGCCTCCTGATTACTTTTCATTACTCCTTTATTGGCCAACCCTTCAAGTTTCCAAAAACAAATGGGGATCAATCTCCTGGAGTTCAGCTGTGCTAAGAAATATTTCAGATATGAAGCTCAGGGAAATGGGCATGAATTTATTAGATGGGATAGGAAAGGAGAAAGAGGGACACTCTTAAGGGAGATAGTGAGTCCTCTCAGAGAAGAGAAGGACAAAGTGCCTCTCCTGCCCTCTAGTTTTATTGGGGAGTGCCAGGGAAGTTTCTATGGAGTTCTGCCCAGATTCACCTCTAGACTTTTGACTTACAGCAGGATGATATCAAAATTTCAAGTCTCCCTTGTGCATGACAACTCTAGGTCACTTTGGTCCATTCTGACTAGTTCTAATTGCAACCTGTTCTTAAAAGATTTTATGGTTCTGGAATCTGGTCTATGAAAAGGGTCACAAAAGTCTCCTGCTTCAGGGTAACTTGGGTTCCTCTTTTTAACATTATTTTGGGCCTGCATTTGTTCTGCAGATAACAGGTAGTTTGCTGAGGAACATGACATATTCTGTCCACTTAAGTCAGGCAGGGCTGCAGGCAAATTGCTTTTTAGGAAAGAAAGCATGTGGGGGTCAGCACAGTGGGCCCAGTTTATAGAATTATTCCCTTAACCGCATGTTGCCACTGTTCACGTTAGTCTGTTCCCTATCAATATTAAATCCTAAATCACATTCCTGAGGTTGACTTGCAGAATTTTGAACATATGGATAGAATTCATACATAAACGCACACATAAAAACTAAAACTTCCATATGCTTTGGAAGAATTATCCAAAAATATGAGAAGAAATAAACTTTAGATGCATTATTTGATTAGTTGGTTAGTACATCTAAACACACTCCATGGCTTACCAGGTTTCTACTGACATCTATGCTGGATGGATATAAAATTACAATCGCAGAGTAATTCAAATCCATTATGATTACAGGTTTCTATATCCTTCTGTTAAAGAATATGGATTCTAAAAGCACAGGAAACATTAGCTACCTTATAATTTGACACAGAAAACTGTCTAAGCCAGGGATTTTCTATCTAAGAGGGTCCAAGTATCAGAATCACCCTGTGGGACTTCCTCAAATTACACACTGTCCACCCCCTCTATGTTCCAACCCAAATATGACTCCAATCTCAGGACAAATATACCAGGCAGCAAAAGATTCTACCCAGGGGAAAAGTGGCTAGGCCATAAGTCTTTGTTCCAGAAATATACAAAGACAAATTGGTAGAAAAATAGATTTTATTCCAAGTCAGCTTTCAAAGAAGATAGAAGAAACTTAATTGTTTCAAAAATTCCATCTCTGAAATCCCTGAAAATTAACAGAAGCTTTTTTTTAACAATACCTTTATTTTATTTATTTATTTTTATGTGGTGCTGAGGATTGAACCCAATGCCTCAACATGTGCTAGGCAGGCCCTCTACCACTGAGCTATAACCCCAGCCTAACAGAACTTTTAAAAGAGAGGAGGCAAGGGAGAAGAGGCAGCAGGTTAGTCAGACAAAAGGTAGGAAAGCACATATACAGATTTGTTTACCCTGTGTTAGGCAGGGGCAAGGGGAAACCTTCCCTCCAAACTTCTTTGGTGCCTCTCAGGGTGAGGTGTTCCAATATTTCTTTTCAGCAGGAGAAATTTCTGTTAAATGGAGGTAGTGGGAGGAGGGGAGTTAGAGGAGCTGGTGGCATTAAATTCAGTCTGTTTAATTAGGATTGTCATTTATTCAACCAACATTTATTGAATGCCTACCAGGTGATATACTTATAAAACAAAAAGTTAAAAAAATAAATATAGAAACTAAATAGCCATCACACAAGCAATATATAAGTAATTTTCTCCATTTTCTCTCACTCTCCTACCTCTACCCCAAAAAACTGTGAAGCCAAATTTTTGAACTGATGAAAATGAGTAATTATATAATTTACTTTTCAGTTCTACTATACGATTTTATCCTTTCTTTCTCATTATGGAATATTTAGTACTCAAGAGTAAAATCCTCAGTATTTCACACTCATTTGGGGAATAATTATAGAAAAATGATATTAAGTAATACTTTTGTAACCAGTAAGATGTTTAAATTAGAATGGATTTCAAAATCAAAATAGATGTATTTCAAAAATTGAAAAATTATTCCTTTTATTTATCCTTAGTCTTATAATGTTGTTTATCTTGTGGGAGGGCTGGGGATATTGTAGGAGGAAGTGGGTCCTTCAGTTTTTATGTACCAGTCAGGCAAGATTACTGATAGCACACACACATGTGGCTGCACACATCAAACATTTATCAAAACAAAAGTACATTTGGCATAGATACCCAATGGTTTGTATCCAGAGTGAGAATGGGACTTATGTTGCCTGGTGGTCCTGTCTATATATTTCTTTAGTTCCTGATTTTGTCAGACCTGTAGCCTAATTGAGAATAATCAAAAGTGTGTATTGATAGGTATTTTAATGCTAAATTTACATGGGATATTTACTGAGTGGTTTGTGTTTTAAGGACTGTTTTGTATGTGGGAAGATAGAGAGGGGGTCCTTGGCATTTGTGGGCTCCCATGTTGTTGGCGTTAAGACATTCTGTTCTCTGGAAAGGGCTGACTGCACATACTGTCTTCTTGAGAAAACTGATTTTATCTCCCTCTGTGACTGTGAACCTATGACCTCCCCTTTTTCTTACCTATCTCAATCCATTCTATCATTTATATTCACAATTCATATTTTGTATATCCATCTCTTTATAAGGTATAGAGCATGAAAACTTTTAAAAGAGCAAGCAAGCATTTCATATTTCTTATTTCACATGGTATTTCAGATAGTGTATGTAAAATTATGTTAAACTGTGTACCAAATATGGAATCCACTAATATCAGGATATGACTAATATATACTTCCCTTTGTCTCTCTGAAAGAATTCCTGCTCTGCATACTATCTATGAAATGGTCCCACTAATTGTCAAAGGGCTAAATGTGGTTATGTATATACCTATTACAACCATATAGTTAATATATAGAAAGGCCACATATAAGTGATAATGTATATAATGAAAAGATAAACAACATAAATATAAAATAAATAGGCAATTTTACTCTGTACCTGGATGCTTAACTACTTTTAATTAGAGTACTGACATGTTCAAACTAATTTCTTTGCCTTCCTCTTTGTTATTGGTCTATTTGTTACACATCAGTTAGGATTTGCTTATCCAGTTAAACCTTCCTTCTCTGTAATTAGATACAACATAACTTCTAGTGGTAATTGGTCATCTTTCAAAAAGTCACGTTTAACTAAACACTAAACAAAATATTCTTTAAATTGCATAAGACAAATAACCTTTAAATAACCTATTCTACTTCTCAGAGAAAATATGTGAAGAAATAAAAGCATTCATATTCCTCAATAGTTTAGGGTGACACAACATTTTGAAGGACTTCAATACAAGGTGCTCAGCAGACAAGAGCAAAGAATAATGGAGCAAAGGAAATCTATCCAAAAAAAGGAAAAAGGCTGTGTAGTCACTAATACCTTACATATTTTGTGGAATGCTGGTTCTACTTCTACTGTGCACCATGCAAAATAGTTGTTCCTTTTCAGAACAACCATAGGCACAGGGTTGGCTTCTCTTGACGAGATAGAGGAAGTGTGGCTCTCCAAATTCTAAATGCTTAAATTTGAGAAAATAATTCTTCATTTTGCTATGGTTTGGATTTGGGGTGGCCCCCCACAAAAGCTCCTACATTGATGCAGGACTATATGGAGGAAAAACTATTGGATTATGAGAGGTGTAAACCTAATCAGTCTACCCTAGTTTGAATGGACTGACTGGGTAGTAACTATAGGCAGGTGGAGTGTAGCTGGAAGAGATAGGTCCCTGGAGGCAGGATGAAGAAAGCTTCATCTTCCCTGTGGCCCCCTCCCCCACTCCTCTCTCTGTGCTTACCAGATGTCATGAGGTGAGCAGCAACCTTGTACTATACCCTCCTGCCAGGATGTTTTGCTTCAACTTGGGCCCAGAGTAATGGAGTCAGTCAACCATAGATTGTAACTGTGATCCCAAATAAACTTTTCCTACTTTAAGATGTTCTTGTTGGATATTTTGGTCACAGCAATGAAAATCTAATACAACATTAAAACCCAAAAGTAAAAAAAAAAAAAAGCCTTTATCTCTGTTGTTTGAGTCTATGCCCTGTCACTTGTTCTCAGTAAACAATTCTTTAAGGACATAAATGACTAGGCTGGGAATAAAACCTAGGCAATCTGTCTTGTGTTAAGGCACTCAGTCCAAGGGCCACACTGAAGGATTCCTGGGCTAAACTATATCGTCCAAGAGTTAGATTTAAAGAGAAGGTTTTATAAAGGTTGCTGAATATAAAAAGCAGCAAATTAGTAGTGTTTAGTAGTGAAATGAGTCAACTGAGGCTTTAGAGCCAAAGTTCTTTATTAGGTATGCCTGTAAAATTGTAAAGAACTATATTGGAAGAGTTCTGGGAGTATATAGATCACACATGAGAGATCTGAAAAGTTTAAAGTATTAGAAACTTGTTAGGTTTATTTTATTTAAAAATCACTTTCATGTTTTACAAGGTTCAGTTATGTGTGCTCTGGTTATTTCTTTGTCACTCTTCCTCTGGCTTCTCACCTAAACCCAGGCCAACTCTCACCTTGGAAATCACATCTGCTCCTTTGCAGAGCTTTCTGCAAACTGTAATTCAAACTTACCTGTTCCTCTGGGTATCCACTTTATAGATATATAATATAGAGATATATAAGTATAGATATAGATAAAGATATATCTCTTTCTCTCTAAATCAATCAATCAATCAATCTGTCCATCTTTATGGACACTTTCCTCCAGATATTCCATCTGCAGTATTATCTGGGCTCACAATCCCCTTTTCCAAATTACCCTTTCCTCCTGATTTCTGGAGTTATTTTGAGTTCCAACTTCTCCATTGCTCCCATGGGCGGACACTGACCACATAATGATGATTTTTTTAACCTCTGCTACCTGTCAAAACTATTTCCTCTCCTTTATTCCCATTGTCCCTCATACCTACACTACCCTGATAGCTTCAGAAATGGTTTCTCTACTTTCTTCTTATCTAACAGCACCATTTTGTTATTCTACACATTACTTTACACTTAAGATTCCTAAAGTGAAGTGAGATCCTGTTACAGAGTGTCCCAGTTCAAACACCATTAACTTCATGAAAGCTTTCTTTTTTTTTTTTTTTTTTTTTTTTTTTTTTTGCGGTACTGGGGATTGAACTCAGGGCCTTGTGCTTGCAAGGCAAGCACTCTACCAGCTGAGCTATCTCCCCAGCCCCATGAAAGCTTTCTTGATCCTCAATTTCAGATAATCTCTCTAGTCTTCAAAAAACACCTGTAAAATTATACTTTTATCATGGTACTTTCCAGGTTATACCTCTTGTAATCAAAGTTAACTCTTGTATGTGCAACAGTGAAGTCATCTGACCTCACTATTTTCTACTTTTATAAACTTTAATTTTGCATTATGATTAAGACAAAACTAGAAAGAAGAGAACCAGATTTCTAAAAGTCATCACATCCAAAAGAAACAGAGCATGTGGGAAGTACTGAAAATCAGGAGAACTGGGTTCTAATTCTATCTTTTCCATAAATATACAAGGTGCTCTGATATATGTCACTTGCCCTATCTGGAGTATAACAGTTTCCTTCTACTTCATTGAACTTTAATGTACTATATGCAATTAAGAATATAAGCACGATTACTACCTCCACCAATTACTAACCAGGTGACCTTGGGTAAACTGCTTAACATCTTAGGGCCTCAATTTCCATATATGAAAATAATAGCTCCTACTTCCTATAACTGTTGTGAAGATGAAATCAATTAATAGCTCTAACCTTATTGGACCAATGCCTGGCACAGTAAATCCTCAATAAATATCAACTACTATTATCATTGTTTAAGGACTGTGACATTATTTCTGTCTGGCATATTTTTGAAGTGGGTCTTTCTTGAACAATGTGGGCATTCAGAAATGTACCACACACACTCAACATTGTATTTACCCTAAATAAATACTACAGAGTCAACTACTTTTACAGTAACAATTGCCAGGGTCAAACTCATGATTACCATGTTATGAGGTGACTAAAGGATCTTGTCAATCAAAATTATCTCTTCATGACCACTACCACCCCTCCAACAGACAGACAGACAAACATATACACACACACACATACACACTTCTCCCCACAGTAACTCTCATCAAATTATCACAGATTCAATCTTCTGTGTTAAGAATTGGGTTTTTTTAGTAGGTTTTCTATTAAAATGTAAATTCCCCAAGGAGAATTAACACATTAAGTGATTCACACCTTAATTTGACTGAACTTGTCAGATTCTGTTCTTTCAGATTGAGAAAGATCCTGCTGAATGGGGCTCCTGGATGGCTAGTGGGAGGTCATCCTCTCAAGATCAACTTTGCTGCTTCACAATTTTGCCACTGGCTGACTGGCCCTGACACATGCTGTTACTTTTCCTTAGGAAAGAATGCACTTACAAAAATGATGTTTTTGAGGTTTTTTTTCCAGAAAAAGAAAAAAATAGATTTGCGAATCCATACTTGATGTTGCTAGGGAGTTTGTTTGAACACTACTGATTGAGAACATTGTCGGAAATGTTTCATCCTTAAATAAAGATTAACTTTCCTCTGTTGCCAAAAATCACCCAGACGTTTTGTTATCTGCCAAGAAAGTGCTCAGAGGCATCTTTAAATTACATAGTTGTTTCCAGCTTTAATGCTGAATTGACATTTGCTCTTTAATTGCAATAAATCTCTTCACAAACCCATTTGCTTTGAATGTTTCCTGCATGTACAACCTGTCATTCTTTAAGTGAGGTTACTTTGTTCTTTCCTCAGCACTAGCACACTTAAACTGCAATAGCTTTCTTCCATAGTACAGATATTATGGTCTGAAAATTCACTGTCAGAGATGGCCAAGGGGAAGAAGAAAGAGAATGTACAAAGCCCAAGGACAAGTGACACTTTGTGCCGCATACTCCTTCCTGATCTTGGCCAACATTTTTAGAAAGATGAAAGCCAGCCACCTCGAATGTCAAGAACACCCTATGAGAGACAAGGATGACAACCTTGAGGAAAGAGAAAATAGAGGTAAAGGAAAGAGAGGAGTAGGAGGAATAATAACTTTCTTACCTGCCATTGCCTCCCTCTGGAAGGAAAATAAAAGTAACTTTTCTCTCTCGCCAGTCACAGCAGCATTCAGTCCAGGCCTAGAGAGAAAGATTTGATTTTCTGCACTTTGGGAATAGCTTTCAACATAGTCACATTGCTCCTTATCCTGTGTGTCCATTTATTTCAGGACCCACCTAAGTATAAGCCTTCCCTTAGCCTCTTTGGAAGTCAGATTCATAAACATGGGTAAATCATTAAACTTCTTTTCATTTACTCATCCACAAAATATGGCCTAACATAATTCAGTGTTTCCCAGACTTTAGTCAAACGAATAGCATCATCACAACTTCTGCCATGTCTATACTATGTGAAAAATTATCTTCCTATACATTTTTTAATTTTTATTTATTTTTTTATTCATTGTACACAAATGGGGTACAACTTTTCATTTCTCTGGTTGTACACAATGTAGAGTCACACCATTAATGTAATCATACATACATGTACATAGGGTAATGATGTCTGTCTCATTTCACTATCTATTCTTCCAGATTTAAATGAATACAATTCTAATAAGTTCATTATTAAAATTGTATTACTATTATTATTATTATTATTATTATTATTGGTAATGGGGACTGAACCCAGGGTTGCTTTACCACTGAGCTACATCCCCAGTCCTTTTTTAAACATATTTTATTTTGAGACAGGCTCTCACTAAGCTGGTAAGAGTCTTGATAAGTTGCTGAAACAGGCCTCAAACTTGCAATCCTCCTGACTCAGCTTTCTTAGTTGCTGGGATTACAGATGCACACCACTGCACCAGGCTCTAATACATTCTTTTTTTAAAAAAGAGTAACTTTTAAGAAAATCATACTTATCCTAGGAAATGTTATCAATAAATGAGAGGATATAGTATGCTAGCTATATCTTTGCAAAATACTTTATAATGTTTAAAAAAAAGTTTTCCACAGACCCACCTAAATTCATTTTATGTACCGTGAGCCTTTCAAAGACATTTGCATGGTCAAAACACCATCAACATTTAAGATTAGAGGGGCTGAGGTTGTGGCCCAGTGTCAGAGCACTTGCCTGGCATGAGGTATTGGGTTTGATTCTCAGCACCATATATAAATAAATAAAATAAAGGTCCATCAACAACTAAACATATATATATATATATATATATATATATATATATATAAAGATAGATGAAAGATTTAAGATTAGATAAATCTTATTTAGAAAACTGCTTCTGTCCTTTATTGTATGATCTTGGCAAGTTGCCAGCATATTATGCATAATGCCTCAAATGGGTAAATTGAGGAAATCCATATTTTGGGTTGGAACTCATCAAATATTAGTTGATTGTTCTCTATACCTTAGTTTTCACATCTGTTAAATGCATTCTAGTGGTAGATAGTAGGCATTCATGAGCTCTGGGAACATGGGGGTAAGAGAATAATTCTATAGACTTGGTTCCATATGCTGACCATCCTCACACATGCTTTCTTTTAAAAATAAATTTACCTAAGGCCACTGGCTTTGCCCTGGTCTAAGTTAATAGGGCAGGTTATATTCCTCAGAAAGCATCGTGTTGTATGAAGGAGAAATGCAGGCCCCAAAATTCTTCTCTGCCTATAAAAACATAAGTTACACTGAAGTGGTGACTTCTACGACATTTATATAGACCAGATTCCAGGACTCAGGGAGACAGGATAATTAGAATCAAAGGCCACCAACCATAAAATCTGTAAGAACAAGTTCCAATTATAACCAGTCAGCATAGGCTAAGGTGACCCAGAGTCATCTTTGGATTTTTAGCATGTTATTATAATAGTAAAATTTCCCCTTCATGGGATAAGACCATGTGCAGTAGGGGAGGTCTGATGCAATACTACTGTCAGTGAAAAGTCAAGAGGTGGACCTGTGTATGACACTCTTGAAACATTGCTGGGACCCCCAGCAAACTGGAGGACAAGGGAAGCAAATCTCCTCTTGAGAGAACCCATGCTCTCCTTTTCTCCCTTGAGTCTCCTTTTCCTTTCTCCTTTTCTTTCCATTTTCATTCTTAATAAACTCTTACCTCTTACTACTTGCAAATGCCAAGAAATCCTTCTGGCAGGATCATGAAGATCCAATCAGTAAGAACCCTGTCGTCACTTTGGCTACGTGAATGTGTCTTACTCTGTAAACACTAGAATAAATGGAAAAAACATAGGTCTTGGAGTCTGTCCAACTGGATTAAAATCCCAGTTCTAGTTGTTTGATGATTCTGAGACTTGGTTGTCTCATTTAAACCTGGAGATGATAGTAACTAAAATACACTGAGTCATTGTCAGGATAAAAGATGATATATGTAAAGTGCTTAAGAAACACTGTATAAATAGTAATCATCAATATTATTGATATTTCCTTTTTCACTACCATATCAACATTATTGGCAAAATAAAATAAAATAAAAATAGATATTAGTAATTGAAAAAATAGAAAACCATATTATTTTTTGGTTTGGATTTTCTCTTTCTGTTCAGCTTCATAATTCATTTGGTGAAATAGTAAGGCATCTTATCCAGAAAACTATTGCTGAAATAAGGAAGTATCAACACCAGAATGAGAGTGAGATACAGGGACCTCCAAACTAAGGTATAAGCATTAATATTTATGGAGTGCTAAGAATAGAGCATATACTGTATAAATGTTATGTGCACAATATAAGGGTTAAATAAACTCACCTAAAAGAACTTTGGAAATAAAACAAAAATAGAGAAGTGATATAACTGTTGAATAATCAAGGACATATCCATGACCCCAGATGAAAAAAATGTATGTGTAATTGTAAGAAAAATGGGGTTAATGGAAAGGAGGTAGCAGTGACAAAAGGAAACAGGAGTCCTTTGATGTTAAGAGAGTAAAAGGTAAACTCACAGAGGCAATTTGGCCCAGAAGGATCTTTGGTTTCCTTTTAGCAAAAGAAAAACAAAACAAAACACAAATGAAATGAGGGTTCACAAAGGGCTGCTTCTTCCCACTTGGAAGTGGGAGTGCAGGGACCTAGATGACCACAGCAGATGTAATAATGAATAATAATGTATTCCCTTTAATTATTAAAGCTTAGTAGCAAACTTTGATGGAAGACTCACCCTATTACTCATATGATCATATTATAAGTTGCTTTTTTTTATCTAGTACAATGTCAGTCAACTAACTATGGAAATGAGGAATGCAAGCCTAGTTAAAGAGAGGCCTGATATCAAGCTTAAAAGAATCTGAGTACTTTCATTAATAATGAACTAAGTACAAAATATAAAACTTGATGTAGGACAGCTTATGTTTAAAGAAAAACTTTGAAATTCATAAAAACATTATTTTAAGTAAAAATCTTTTGATTTTAGTGAATGAACACAGACATTATAAAGTCATTAAAAATACTAATTAAAATGTTGCTTCATGAATAAAATGAATGAGTAAGCAGAAAATAGCTTACCATAGTCTTTCAAAAGTCCAAATTACATTGCTTCTGAGAAACAACTTGTATGAAATCAGTTACCATGAATCATCACATACCAACAGAATTTTGTTCTAAAAACACATGTTTAAGAAAACTTACTTTAAATGTAATTTGACTACAATGTTACGTAAATAATAATGTTATTCTTTGTTTTATGTCTTCCTTTGCCTGTTCTTTTATTCTATCTTTTCTTATTGGCTTTCTCTCATTTTGTTGTCTTTTTACTTTGTTTGTTCCCCTCACATTTTAGATCCCCCCTTTGATTTGGTTCTCTTATGCTTGTTTCCTGATTTATAATTGCACCTGCACCTCCTGCACCTGTGTTTATACTTCCGACTCCTTCATTTAGTGAAAAAGCAGTACAATAAAGAAGACAGAAAACCAAGCTGTAAAGCGCAATAGTTAGAATTTTCTGTAGCTTTCTCAGCAGGATATCTTGAAGCACAGAGTTTTAGTGCAAACCCTGGCAACCTGGTTCAACATTTAAAAGTTCCAATACAATTTACCCATGGCCATATGAACATAGATGTAGCATACAAGCTTCACTAGATGTACACATTCAAAATAACATTTTTGGAATTACTCTAGTGATGACATACAAAAAGTCCATCACCAGCTCCTCCTTTTGACTGAAATATTCCCCAATACGACTTTACCCAAGGATATATATATTAAGTCAATACTACCGGGATGGCATCAAACCTCCACATTAAAGAATTAACAAATATTACATTTGTCATTTTGGATCAGATAAGCACAAAATACATAATTTGTATAGGAAAATAATTGTGTCACAAGGGTAAATTTTTATTTTATTTCAAATTTTCTTTTACGAATTTAGCATAGTCTGTAAAGTGGTTAGACTCCACTTATAAATAATAGAATACATATCAAATGTTTCAATGTTATTATCTTGGCTACTACATGGTAAGTTTAATATCTAAAGCTGTAGGAAATTTTTTAGATAACTGTAAATGTAACATGGAGGAGATAATAATGATCAGTTATTTTCTTTCTATTTATTTCACCATTTTAACTACTCCACAAAGCACATAGCTTTTGTTACAGTGAAAACTCATTTCTTCTCAAAAGCAAAACGAATATGCATTTTGAAAATCACTTTCTGAACCTGAAGAGTACAAGCCTAAAATTTGTATATATTACAAATGTTTTATTGACAGTATATTTTCCTGTGTTATACAACTCTTATGTATGTGGTTGAATATTTAGTTTATACTAAAAGAGCATATTTAATTGCTTTAGACACTAGCATTACCTAAATTCAATCTATTAGAACTCATCGGTACCATAACAAGAACTTAAAATTATCAAACAAGAAAGAATAAAGGTGTGACTGTTGAGAGCAGGGTGGTATCTGTGCTGCTAACTGTCTCAAGGACAAACAGGACTGCTGGGTCCCTGTGCTTACCAAGGTTGTTAAGAGATATTTGTCCGAGGAATATGCGGTTGCCTGGAGACCTTATCCGTCAAGGACGGGAGCGGGGCTTAGCCCCGACTCATCTCCTGCATAGTTCACCCCTTCCCTCCTCCCTTCTTCCACTAGGACCATTCAGTTCTGGCAGGACCCAATGAGAATCAAATAGATTGACCGGACCCAACCAGAGGAGGACTAATGTTTAGCTGTTCAAATGTTAACCAATTAAAAGAACACTGTAAAACTGCTTGCCTTTCATTATAAAAACCCTGCTAACAAGGGTTCGGGGCCTCTCTTAGCGTCACTGGTTAAGGACGCAGAGGACCAGGTTTGAACTTGCTAATAAATGACTCTTTGCTGGTTGCATTGATCGTGGTCTCTGGTGGTCCTTGTGGGGTCGTGAGCCTTTGGGCACAACATGACCACTGTTTTTACACATATTACAATATACTTAGAGATCAATTTTCTCATAAAAAGGAAAACGAAACAAGTTTCTATTTATATCAGACTTCACAGTTTAAAGAAACCAGTGAAACAGGATTTTAAAAAATTTTTCTTGATAATTTCCATAGATGAGTAATATGAAGTTAAGAAACATTAAATGGCTCATCAAAACCACATAGATAGTCATAAGCAATGCCAAAACTTTGAAAATACATTTTCTTTTTCTTTCGTTTATTGGTTCTTTTTTGTTAAACATGATAGTAGAATCCATTTTCTGAATTCTATTTTCCTCTTGAATATATACAAGGTATCCTTTATCACAAGTTTTGAAAAGAAAACATTTTATTTAGAGTAAAATATGTAGTGCAGGCTGTATTATACTTCATATGCAACTAAAAGTTTCTAATTCTAAACAAATTCAGTATCTCACAAACTTCACTATTTAATCAGAGAACTTGGTGAAGTATTCATTAAGATGATGAAACTTTTCCTATTGGGCGTAGAAGATTGATAATCAAGGTGTAGGGCATTCAACTTTTCATTTAGATTCAGGCAGAGACAAGAGAATTAAAGAAACACTGTAACCCTGTATGAGAAGACATAAACTTTGCAAAGACAAAAATTCTTCCCACATCTATGTATTCATGTTGATGTAATTCCAAACAAAATCTTAATGTGATGTTTAATTGGAATTTAACAAAACTTTAAAATGTCAATTAAAAATGTAATATTAGTCAGGTAAATACTAGAAATAATGGTACTTAGGGTACATAAGAAATATACTACATTAAAATAGAATGAATATAGCAAGAAGCAGACAGAAAAGTTTAAATAGAAAAATGAAGAAAAGACCAATGTATTTATTAAAAATTTATACATAGTAAAATTAGGATTTCAAATCAGTAGGACGAAGATCAATTATTCAATCAGTAGTATTGGAAAAATGAGCTGTACCATTATCCTTTCTAATTCAGATGAATTAAATATTTGTGTATTTAGATTTTAAATAATAAACAATATATCCTTACAGTTATTTCATATGTATGTCATACCCATATATATGCCATAACCACATATATAGTCATACCCATGTATGCATTATACATGTATATGAAATCTTAGAATGGGAAAGACAATTCTGAGTATATCAAAAGTAGGATCCAGCTGGGCATGGTGGGACATACCTATAATTACAGTGGCTCTGGAGGCTGAGGCAGGAGCATCACTAGTTCAAAGCCAGCCTCAGCAACTTTGCAAGGCCCTAAGCAACTTGGCGAGTCCCTGTCACAAAATACAAAAAAAAAAAAAATTTAAAAAGGGTTAGGGATGTGGCTCAGTGGTTAAGCACCCCTGGATGCACTTCCAGTAAAAATAAAATAAAATAAAAAAAACAAGAGTAGGATCCATAAGGAAATAAAATACCTATGAGTATATTCTTCTTACATATCTCTTTGCAAAGTATTATAAACGTAAATGAAAAACCTGGAAAAATGTGCAACATTTGTGAAAACAATAACTTAAATATGTACAGAGCACTTATGAGTCAATAAAAATGAAAACTAGACAAATAATACGAAAATGTGGTACAAAAAAAGGGAAAACAAAAACTACCAAAAATAAATGTAACTTATTCCTTGTGGTATGCCAAGTATTATGCTCATAACTTTACAAGAATTTTTCTCATTTAATCCTCACAACAACCCTGTGACAAATATAATTATCCACATTTAAGGGATGAAGATATCTAGCAGGTGTGAGGCTCTGGGTTCAATGCTCAGTGTGCACTCACACACACACGCGCGCGCGCGAGCACATACACACAACTGCTGGCTGGAAGATTAACTGGTATAATTCCTTCCTCATGGTAGATCAATAACACTAAGAAACACTAATAGCACAGTGTGAACTAGAATTAGCAAAGAAATGTGAAAATAAGTTTAAAATGAATATCCTTGGCTCTCATGCATGCTTAAGCATTGATGTATGAGAGAAAGGCTTAAAGGCAGAGGAATAAATGTGAAAATAAATTTTGAAAGAATAGCTGAGGGCTTTGTACATCTTTGGAACACTGTTGGGTGCAATAGATTTAAAGGCTGAGGAGTACATTTCCTCTGAGAGATGAGAGGTTGTATAAGTATAGTAAATGTTACCTCTTACAGTATACAGTCAACACAGAAAATTTACAACTGATATATCGAGAAAGAGAAATGAAAGTGAGTTATTTAAATTTATAATTGTTACCACCAGGAGTACCAAAATACAAAAACTTTTTAAAAGTGTTTACCTGTGAGGAATAAAAGAATATCAGGAGTTTTACTTTGAATTTCAGATTATTTAGTATGACTTTCATTTGTTTATTTTAAATAATGTTCAAGTATTCTTTATATTTAAAAATCTTGATTAAAAGAAAAAGCATTCACATCAGTAAATAATATATCACATAAATTTTGTATGCAAAATTTCTATAAAATGGAATAGTATGTTGTCATTAGAAGAAATGAGTTAGGATCCTGTGTAATTACATGAGAAGATAACAATAAAAATAATGAAAAATTTTCAAAACATTTGAGAACTTCATTTTAGATACTTTCTAAGCTTTTAATGTGTGTTATCATTTAATTTTCTCTCAACTGCACTATGAGAAATCTCACCCATAGAGAAGCTAACTAAAGTGCCCAAGATCACAAAGGTAGCAAACAGCAGAGGCTGTGTTAAAACCCAGGAAGATTGGTTCCACAGACTATCTTTCTAAGTACTACAATCTACTGTTTTAATAGCAAGTGAAAAAATAATTGCAAAGCAACATGTTTTTTTTAAAAAGGTGTATGTGCAGTGTGTGGAGGATTTGCAGCATATGGAGGGTATAGGTAGAGTCTATGTGGTATGTAAGGTGATCTGAATATGTATTTGTGCATACATGTATGTGAAAGTAACATGAGCATACAAAATCTGAGATGATATTCATCAAAGTATTATGGATACAAAGAGAGGAAATCAGTCTTTTTTTCCCTTATAGTCTACATTTTGATGTTATATTATAATATAATATAACAAATAATATAATATTTATAATATTATATTTATAATATAATAAAATACTTAATAGTATCTTTAAAGATGTTCCAAATCTTAAATCATGAAATTCTATGCCTGTGAACTGATTTTGAAGGGAAAATTATACATGGGCAAAAGTACATACAAAAAAATTAATCATACACTCTATCCCTTAATTGTGGGCTGAGTGGAGTGACTTTCTTCTACTTAGTAGAGGATGGAATCAGGGAGAAAATAATTTTACAGTGGAGAAACCTACAAATACCATCTCAGCTAGGTGATCAAGTTTAACATTAACCATTATAAATTGTGTACCCTTCGTATGAAATAGTAAGAATGGTACTTCATTTCTATGATCTTCCTCCAAAGAATGTATAACCCTAGTTCAGTCATGAGAGAGACATCAGAGAGCCAATAGAAGGCTGCAAAATATCAGACCAGTAGTCCTCAAACTATCAAGATCATCAAAAACAAAGAAGGTCTAAGAATCTGTCATGCTCTAGAACACCCTAAGTAAAACCTGACGTCTAATGAAAATGTAGACTTCTGGATGAAGTGCCAGAAGAAAAAAGGGCATTAAGGGGAAAATAGAGCAAATTTGAAGAATGTGTCAACATTAGTTATTAAAAATAATTAATTATTGGTTTATTAATTGTAATAAAGATATTATTCTAATAAAAGTGGTAATTATAGGGGAAATTGTGGGATCCATGCATTATCTTCACAATTTTTTGTAAATATAAAACTGCACTGAAAGCTTTTTAAAAATTAACCACATTTTTATTTGTAATGGCAAACTATATAAACAACAATAAAAGGAGTAACTCAGATGTACACAATTCAAGAGACTGTGGAATAAATCCTGGAATATCCTTATGTTAGAATAAAAATGCAGCCATTACAAAGCATTCCAGAAAAAACGTATTATTAATATAGGGAAATAACATTATAGAATATAAAATTAGGGTACAAAATCGTAAATATAGTCTGATAATTCCTTTAATAAAAAAGTATGGATATAGAAGCAGAGGAAAAATCAATAAGGAGAGATAATTGAGAACAGTTGTTGCTTTAGGGCACCAAGATTATAGGCATTCATTTTTCTTTTGTGTTTTTCTGTGTTTTCTACATTGTCTTCACAGAATACATGAAACATTGAAAAAATGTTTGTTTTTAAAAAATTTTAACATACTTGGGAAAAAATCTCTACCCTTGATTCATAACATAAAATCAGCTAACTGATTCTCTGACAAAAGAGCCAAACACATACACTGGGAAAAGGACAGCCTTTTTAATAAATGATGCTAAGAAAACTAGACCTCTCCCTGTCACCATACACAAAACTCAACTCACAATGGATCAAATACCTTAATGTAAGACCTGAAACTACTGGAAGAAAATGTACAGGAAACACTTCTAGATATTGGTACAGGCAGTGATTTTCTGTACATGATCCCCAAAACACAATAAATAAAAGCAAAAATTAACAAATGGGATTCTATCAAACTTAAAAAATAATAAAAACTACACAGCAAAGAAAACAATCAACAAAATGAAGAGACAACTTCCAGAATGGGAGAAAAATATTTATAAACTACCCACCTGACATGGAGTTGATACCCAGAATATAAAAAGAACTACAAAAATACACTTAAAACTTAACAAAAAAGTAATATAATTTAAAAACAGCCCAATTATCTAAATAGATGTTTCTCAAAAGAATAAAGACCAATGACAAATGGAAAATGTTCAGTATCATTAAACGTCATAGGAATGCAAATTAAAACTACAAACAGATACCACCTTATCCCAGTTGGAATGACTTTTATCAAGAAAACAAAAAGTAACAAATGTTGACAAGGATAGGAAGAAAAAGGAATGTAAATTGGTGGAGCCACCACAGGAAACATCATGAAGGTTCATCAGAAAACCAAAAATAGAACCACCAAATGGTCCAACTATCCCACTCCTGAGTCTATATCTGAAGGAAATAGCATGTAAAAAATACCTGGATAACCATGTTTATTGTGGTTTTGTTCACAATAGATATAATATGGATTCAGCCTAGGTGCTCACTAGTAGATGAATGAATAAAAACAATTAGTGTATATATAAATGGAATATTATTCAGTCATAAAGAAGAATACAATCCTGTCATCTGTCAGTAAATAGATGAAACATGAAGGAAAAAGAAGAGAGCATGTTAAGCAAAATAAGAAAGACATAGAAGGGAAATAACACGTTTTCTCTCAAATATGAAAACGGAAGAAACAAAAGATGATCTTAAGGTAGAAGATGGTTTAATAGGAACTGGGAACGGTCCGGGCAGGGAAGTGAATGGATGTGGTCAATTTACATGTATACATATACGGAAATATCACAGTATATTACAATATTCTGTACAATATTTTTAAATACCCCCCCACATCAATCAGTGACCATAATGAAGAATAAAGTAGATAATAAAATGGTCAAGCAATCAAGGTAATGGGCCCCAATTAAGGTTTTGTTCAAGTGCAGAGACCATACCAGGAGACTATCAACATTAATGGGTCCCATCAAGGCCTTTTTCATATGTAAAGACCATAAGGATTATATGTGGGAATATTCCAGCTAACTCCTTTGTCCCAGAGTCTTGGGAAAATTGAAGGTGGGGGTGAACCCGAAGGGAGTTACAGGAAGGTTTAAAACAAAGGTTAAAGGACAGGTACATAGCCAATGACTTCAGTACTTTTTCAATACCTGTTTAACATAGATTTTGACCAATGTCTTTGTTATCTTTGCAATGCCTGTTTAACATAAATTTTGATCAATGTTCATATCAGAAAAAACAACAACAACAACGATGTAAGCTCCTAAGCTAACACACACACCAAAATGAATTTTTCCGCTACCATGTCCCCTCCCTCATTGGAGGAATTCTCTCTCTTCTCTTCTCACTTCAATAAATCCTACTGTACTCTTCCCTTCCATTATCGTCTGTGGATTTTATCCTTCAAAATTGTGAGATGAGTACCCAGAAGGAAATTTGCAAAGCCAGGGAATCACCAGCCCTTTTTCTTTCTTTTTCTTCTTTTGAGACAGGATTTCACTGAATTTCCCATGTTGGCTTCAAATTTGAAATTCTTCTGCCTCAGCCTCCATAGTACCTGGCATTGTAAGCATGTACCAAGATGTCCAGGCTAGGCACAAATTTCTTAAAAATAAGGCATATATGAAGTGCTATTTATGAAAGAAAAAAATTATAAATTGTACGTAATCAAAATTTTAAACCATCTGTTATTTGAAAGATATTAAGAAAGTGAAAACTATAAACTACAGGGTGTGTGAAGGTAAATAGGGGTGGTATGTATCTAACAAAGGATTTGTGTCAGTATATATAAATAAATTAAACAACATAAAAAGTATACAAGCTATCTAATTAAGAAGTAGCAGACATCTCATCTAAGAAAATATATGAATTCCCAATTACTATGTAAAAATATGTGGAGAAGCTTCTCATCAGGGGAATGTGAACTTCAAATTGTAAAACACCACTAAATATCACAGAATGAATAAAGGGATAAAAGAAACCTTACAAACCAAGTATTGGTAATGTCACGAGCACGTCGCGATACTTGCGGCCTGTGCTGGATCGGGAACCGGGTAGGAATAAGGTAACACTCACGTAGTCAGTTGTTGGTCCTCAGATGAGATTTTATTGATGTTCGGTTCACAGCAAACAGCAATCAATCATCGAAGTAACAGCATGCAGTGACCGGGAGCCTCTAGCTGGGGAGCACTATCATGTCACTAGTCAGCGGGACATAGTGACAGACTCTGTCGATGGAGTAGTGCCCGCACGCTCCGGATCGGTCTGCAGTTTATATAGTCACATCAAAACAAGTTCACACATTACATAATTTGTTTTTCAAGTCCTAGATTCTGCGAACTCATCTAGTAAATATTTTTATCAGTTTTACCATTAAAACTAATGTAAATTTGGTGTAAACAAACTGCCAAATGTTTTCCTCAGTGACTGCATAGTCACTATGTACCTCACTGCACGTCATTCTACTTATCTTAACACTACACACACATTTTGTTTTGATCTATCACAGTAAACAACATGCTTTTTATAAGTTTCACAAAATGGAGTCAGAAAGCAAAATGGAAGTTGTTTGGTTCACTTCAACAATGTTCCATACAGGTAATGATGCACAGCAACTGGTATCTTCATTCATTGCTGATAAGAATATGAAATGGTACAAAAATTTTGAAATATAATTTTGACATTGGTTATAAAGTCAAACATGTACTTTTTCCTATAACCCAGGAATTTTACCCTTAGCTATTTAACCAAAATAAATAAAAAGATATGTACACAGAAAGACTTGTACCCAAATCTTCACAGAAAATTTATTCATAATATCCAAAATACATAAACAACCAAATATTTATCGACAGGAAAACTGACAAATAACCATGTATTGGTGTAAAATTCAGCAATAAAAAAGAATGAACTGGGTGGGGATATAGCTCAGTTGGTAGTTGCAAGGCAAGCACAAGGCCCTGGGTTCAATCCCCTGAAACGCAAAAAAAAAAAAAAAAAAAAAAAAAAAAAAGAACGAACTACTAACATATGCAACAGCATGGAAGATATTCAGAAACATAATTCTGAGAGAAGGGAGGCAGATTCCAGAGTACACACAGGTATCTTTGCAATTTATATCAGTCTAGAAGGGTAAACCTATGATAGACAGCAGTTGAGTTTTTGCTTAGGGCAGGAGATGGGAAAGTACAGATCTTGGCAGTTTTCAGGTTAATTGAATTTTCTGTTTTAATGGGGGTGGTAATTAAGTACTTACACACATTTGTCAGAACAAACCATATCCATAAAAAGAGTGTGGTTTGTTGTATGTAAATAATATTCCTAAAAAGTTGATATGCAAAGTAAGAGATGTAAATTTCCTACACTTTCTCTTGGGATTATGAAATCTAATTATCAAATCTAGGGTGATAATATCATTATTCATTCTTTCTTTCTAGTGGTTAGAAATAGCTGCCCAGAAACCTTTAATTACTGTGTAGTAATAGTCACTGTAATTAGAAACAAGAAACCATTTCAGAGGGAATGATGATGGGTTAAGTTATTGGCACAGTCCGCTTGTACTACAGTAATCTCCCCTCTGCGGCCTTATCTGAAGATTCACATTCCATAGTCTCAGTTACCTGGGGTCAACCAAACTCCAAAAATATTAAATGAAAATTTTCAGAAATAAGTAATTCACAAGTTTTAAACCACACACCATTCTGAGTAGCATGATAACATCTCACACCATCCCTCTCTGTCCTGGCCAGAACATGAATTATCTCTTTGACTAGTTTATCTATGTTGTATATACTAGCTGCTCATTAGTCACTTAGCTGTCTTGGGTATCAGATTGATTATTGTTGCAGTATTGCAGTGCCCATGTTGAAGTAATGCTTATTTTACTTAATAATGACCCTAAAACACAAAAGTAGTGAAACTGGCAGTTTAGATTTGCTAAAGAAAAGCCATAAAGTGCTTCCTTTAGGAGAAAAGGTACAAAAGTACTCAACTTAGGAAAGAAAAAAAAGTCTTTTGCTCAGGTTGCTAAAATCAATCATAAAAACACAACATAACATATATAGGGTTTAGTACTATCTGCAGTTTCAGACATCCACTGGGAATCAATCCCCCAGTAGATAAGAGGAAAGTACTACATAGCATGGATGAAAAATCCATGGCTGAAGTAGCAACCTCTGATAAGAGAGAGGCAAAGGAAAGAGCAATATATCAACCAGAAAAGGTCTTTCCCTTTCCTTTTGCCAACAGGAATACTGCACTGACCTGGCCATATGCCCATTTAATAATACTGCAATTCAATAGGGACTCTGCAGCATTGGCAGCTTATGTATCAAGGGGCTGCAGAATCATTATCCGGGCAGAAAGCACAAGACTATGGATTTTTACATTTAGATTTTCACTCTGGCTAGGCACAGGATTCTACAATCCTTATTTTGGTAAAAATCTCATTATGTAAGACATTCTTGCATGATTTCCTCATTAAAACTTAATGAAAAACAATTCTTAACATTAGAATTTGCTCATGGGCATCATTTGAAAAATCTGATCGATTATGTTAATATCTATTGTGCTTATATTGAAATTGAAATGTTTAGGTCGTGAATATTAAAATGCACATGGAATAGACATAAGGGTAGAACAGAGGAACTCAAGGAAAGGGTGATTTTGGTTAGTATTCTCTTGCCATTATAGTATGTTTACAATATCCTGGATTTATTTTAAAGGGACAGAGTCCTGAGCCGACAATTCAAAGAAACAACAACAGAAAAACCCAACAACAACAAAACTAAGACTCCAAAATCAGCTGCAAATGACCTGTGTTGCTCCTTGAATATATCTAGCTTTTCTTAGATTTCATAAACATATAATTACCTTATACATTTTACCCAGTTCATTTCTTGCACAATTTTCTTTTTTCATTTTCGCACTATATACCAAACATACCCATAATATTTTACATACTGAAAAACTTTAAATAAACTGAAGGGAATGGGCTAGTTACCATAAAATAAAAAGAATGAAATAAATACAGAACAAAAATATCCTTAGAGAAATACAGAGGAAGGGGAAGGGGAGAATGTTGCAACATAATAAAAATGGGAAAATCTGTATCCTTAGGATGCTGAATGGTGCTGTGTAGGTTATATCAAAATAAAAGCTCTCACAGTAATGCTCATTGTCTGATTCATTTGTTCCCCTCCAAATTAAAAAAATACAAATAAAATGAAGTAAGCAAAGAGAATTGCTGGAAGAGGTCTTAGCATGTTAATATAATGACTTACATGAAACAAAATTCAAATTTCAATTAAAACATTTCCCCTCTTTATGCTTTCTCCTTTCAGCAGACCAATAAATTAATAAATCAAAAAGCATGATTTCAGCTTATCCTAAAGCGTAAAAAGTCTAATAAATCATTTTTCTTAGCTTGCCTGTTCCTCATCCTAGCCTCTTCTATTCCCAGCAGGTGGGTTTATTTTTCTTCTCACAAGGAATCAATCCTACTTCAGCACTTGAGCTATTTTAAAAGATTTCTGACTCAAACTTCAGGTCACTGCTGCTGCTACTGCTGTTGCTGCTGCCGTTGCTGCTTTACTCTGGCTTTACTTTGTCCTTTGTACCTCTGCCTTTAAGGGCTGTATTTAATTATTTCAGGTTTGGATTTTTGTCTGCTACAGCCAAGTCTCTCAATGGCTGACTGCTAATCCCAGGAGGTCATACTCTTGGCTGATCTTCAGAGTTCTTCAGGTCCTTCCTACCATCTCCCTTTTTTCTCCCTAAAATTATTAAATAATGTTCAGGATGGACTCTAGGAATCTGTGTATGTTTCAGTCTACCTGAGTAATTTAGAAACACTCTCCCTATGTATCCCAGGTATCTTTACCTGGTTCTCTGACATCTATTTCCTGGGAAAGTTCTACCCATTTTCCTTTATTAGTCCATGTGACTTGCACCTCTTTGCTGTCTCACCATTAATTTGGATTCTGTCTTACCAGTGGCTCTATATCTTCTTTATAAAACTTCAAGACTCAAACCTGACTTAGTGACAGAGCCAGTTTTTCTCAATATGTGGTACCTGGAACCACATATTGGGAACTACAACAGTGGTTCCAGATAAAATGCAGACTCCTTGAACCTGCTATAGATCTACTGGATCTGAATCTCCTGAAATGAGGTTCAGCAATTTGCAATTTAAACAAACACCACTGCAAACTATTACAAGCACTAACATTAAAGATCTACTTATTTTGTCATTCATGGTTTTTAGAACAAGAATATAGTTTACAGCATGGTTGATGTTCATTTTAGTGTAGACAATTTAAATGGATCCAGCTCACCCATAAAAATGCAAACAAAAGAAAACACTACAACAAAAAATGGTCCAATAGCTTGCTGATCTCATCTCCCCCTCACTCACTGAAGTACAGACACACTGGCTGTCTTGCTTTTGCTCAAAGAACATTATAATTTCAAAACCTCTGAACATGCTTCTGTACACAAATTGGCTTGGAAGGTTTTACTGTCAAATGTATTCAATCCATCACTTCATTGATTTCTTTTTTCAAAAGTAACCTTTTTCAAGGGTTATCCCTAACTGCCCTATCTAGAATAACTTGCCAACCCCGTCTGTTATATACACACTTAGTGTTTTGTTTTGTCATTACAACATTTAACTTAACACTGTACCATTATTTTATATACCTGTATATTTGCTTTTTTACTGTCCATTTTACCCACTAATATTAACTTCATGAGTTCAGGGACTTTGATAAATTGGGTCTTTGTGTATACATAAAACAGAAAAGTGCCAGGCATGTAGTAAATATTCAATGAATATTCAAGTCAAACTAAGTAAGTGACCTATCAACATCTCAATGTTCTTTTGCTTAATATCATACCTTCTTTGACTACATTCAAATAAAAGTATCTGTACATTAGGATACACCACAAACTAAAAGGGAAAAGACAGAAGATATCTGCAACACATAACTTACAACAACAATAGTAACTATAATATGTAAAAAAAAAAAAAAACTACAAAGCATAAAATATAAACCTCCCATAAAGAAATTAATAAAACAATTTACAAAAGAGAGCAGATTCTATGAATCATACTTCAAATGACACCTGACCTTACTAGATAGACATCAGGGAAATGAAATGGAACCAGATATCAGTTTACAGTCATCAGATGAGTAAAATTGTGAAAGATTAACAAATGTTCATGACTATAAAGGGCAAGTAGAGATCCTGTACATTGCTGAAAGGATTATGAATTGTTTTGGGGACCACTTTGGAGGATAATTTAGCAATGCCTAATAATATAAAAATGTAATAATTCATGAACTGGCAAGTCTGTTTTTATGTCAATCTCTAGAGAAATTGCAACCATGTGTACAAGGATATACAGAAAAGGGTTTTAACTAAAACGTTTTTAATTTTTTTTAATTTTAATTTTTTATTCTTTTTTTAGTTGTACATGACAGTAGAATCCATTTTGACATACTTATAAAAGCATATATCTTGTTCTAATTCAGTCCCCAGTACCACTTTTTCCCTCCCCTCACCTGACCCTTCCTGCTTTCCTTCCTCTAATGATCTTTCTTTCATTTACCCATAGCAATTTTTAAATTAATTTCTTGTGGATATAAATAATGGCGAAATTCACTGTGGTATATTCACATATGTACATAGGAAAGTTACGTCAGATTCATTCCACTGTCTTTCCTTTCCTAATCCCCCCTTTCCTTCCTTCCCCTTTGTCTACTCCACTGAACTTCTATTATTTCACCCCTCCCCATTTCCCCCCTCAAATTATTGTGGGTTAGCTTACACACATCAGAGAGAATATTTGGTCTTTGGTTTTTGAGATTACTTAGCATGATAATCTCTAGATCCATCCATTTACTGGCAAATGTCATAAAGTCCTTCTTCTTTATGTCTGAATAATACTTCGTTGTTTATATTTACCACATTTTCTTTAATAGAAATACCTAAATTATCTATTAATAGGACAACTAATAAATTATAATATATTCATACAATTGAATAATATTTACCAGCTACAATTAAATCAGTTAGGTTTACATTTACCAATGTGGACATTTTTTTAAGAGACAGGGTTGTGCTATATTGCCCAGGCTGGCCCCCATCTCAGCCTCCTGAGTGGCTGGGACTACAATCATGCACTACACATGGGTTTTACGGACAATGTTTTGAAAAACATAATAGTGAATGAAAAAATAGTCTCAAAAGGACATACACAGTGTGAAACACTTTATGTAAAAGTGTAAAAACACAAAATAATACTTTGTTTCACTTATGAATACATATACATATATATATATTAGAAATATAAAGTCACAGAAAGGATGAAAATCAACTGTGAGATGGTAATTAGTCTGCAGAGGAAGGCAGAGGAATGGTTTAGGTTATGCAGTTAATTTCCTTGTGAAATGTTGACTTTTTAAAATCTGAGACTAATATGGCAAACTGCTAACATTTTTCACAACTTGAGAGTTGATTATAAATAAGTCATATTATTTCTTTTTATTTTCCTATAAGTCTAGAATATATTTCTTTTAATATTAAAGAAAGAAGACCAGATAGAAATATACAAAAAGCTATTCTCTCTCTTAAGGGTAGGATGTGCTTTTCTTTTTCCCTTCTATTTCTACATGCATTTTAAAGTTTATCAAGCTTTCCACACTAACCCTATAGATTACATTTAATATTAGGAAAAACTAAGTTAAAAGCAGAGTGAAATTTGCAACTGGTTTTAAGGAATAAAGAGATTTTTGCCCATTTCTCTTGAGTTGGTACTGAATTATCCCCTATAGTTAATGAATCTAAGTAAATGAAACATTAATTTTAAAAGAGCAGCATGAAACACAAGCAAGAAAAATCTGCAATTAGGATATCATTATGGAAATATTCCAACTTTGCATTCCCTAACCAGAAAAATAAAAACATTCATCCAAAACTACACACTCCATACTTCCTTCAAAAGAGGTTACTGCTTCTGATCAATATGGGTAGCTATAGTCCTTGTCCTTCACAATTTCACCATAAGTCTGCAACATTCACTTTAAAATGCCTACCATTTTGAAGTATTAGCTACATTTTAAAATTACTTTCCCTATTTCATATCACATTTATCTAACAGATTTAGGATTCTCTTCTATCATCTCCATTGTACTTAGCATCTCCTAGTCCTTACACCAGCCTGTCCTCCTCTTAACTGTGTTGTCACCCATTTCAACAGTACATCAATGATAACTTTACTCTTCAATTTCCATGACCACATTCATTTTAATCAGCCACTCAGTTATATCTTCTCTTTCCTCATAATTAAATACTGTTGCACTTTCAAAATTGTCAATATGAAAATGCCCCTCTGTATTACACATTCCTGCATCACCTCTTCCATTTTCAAAGTAGTGTAGTTACGTGGCATCTCCCTCTCTTCCTATTCAGTCACTTCAATTTGCCAACAAATGGTTGTGATGACTTGGGATGACTGAAACTGCCTTTCTGCCTCTAAGTATGCTGTCAATGGGTACAAATTTCCTTAAAAAATAACTTATTTGTTAGAAATGAAAAAAAAATTAAAAACTTTGAACCAAAGCATTTATAATGTTTTCATGAGGAAATAAACTACAGTATAGGGTTTTCCCAGCTTTTCCTGACCTTCAATTTTTGTCTCATATAATAAATGCCTAGTCCTTGGCACCTTTGTGTCTTCCTTGAAGTTCCTATTTGTTAGAAATACCAAGGTGCCACAAAAAATCAAACTGCTTGGAAGTGGATCAGCAAGGCAAACTTCACTTCTGTAAAAGGGTGTGCTACTGAACCTGACTAGCAAGCACACCTGGGCAGGGCAGTCTGCCTGCTTTTATCCCTAATTTAGTACTCTTCCTTGCCCTGATAGGAGGAGTTTGGAGTTACAATCTTGGGGACTAGCTAATTTTAAAACCGGGGCAGGCAAAAGGGTTATAGTTAAAAATGGCTACAATCAGATCTTTACATCCAAATTAAGGCTAAATTCTATGTTCCGAAAATGGACCATGGAACTTTCTATTTCTCACATGTTCTAAAATAGAACCAGGTTCCTGCATTCCTGTGTCAGTCAAAAGTGTACTTTTAAAGTCAAGTATTCGGGCTGGGGATATAGCTCAGTTGGTAGAGTGCTTGCCTCACAAGTACAAGGCCCTAGGCTCAATCCCCAGCACCACAAAAAATAAGATTAAAAAAAAATAAAGTTAAGTATTCCATTTTGCAAATGTCAGGCTATCTTCATTTGTGCAAATGGACATCAGTCCAGAAAAGTATCTCAGTAGAAGAACTCATATTTTATTGGGACGTGTAAGTAAAATAATAAGATTTGCTGACCTTAGTTAATATGTCATCAGATATTTTACTTTGAGGATTCAGTCATAAAGCCCCCTAGTGAAGGTAAAGCAAAAACAGATATTTACTTGGTCTGACTGAGCTTAAAATACCCCCAAACTCCACCAGCATTTGTGACCCCTACCACCATTCATGGCTCTTCCATTCAGCTAAATCCTGGCCTGGACTGCCTTAACATCTAGGTTTTGGTTTAATTAGGTCCTGAGATTCATGCTACTAAATTATTTAGACCTATCAACAGATTCAATCATTCCAAAATCCATCTAATCAAACTGATGAATTCTGGGAAGCATGCAAATATTTTTTGTGATTCACATCTTCACATATTTTATAGTCGTGTTTGAAATATTTATTTCTATTTTAGATATCAGGAACTAAAGTGAAACTATATTATATTTATAACTTCTTAATGCATAATACTGTCTCATTTATCTGGCTTCTTGGGTACATTCTCTAGGTATTAAAGATGACCTGTTCAAATGTAAAACCTTGTATTCATTTTAAAGTCTTTTATTAAGCATTTCTATACTATGTATGTAACTTTATAAAACACATTGTACATACCCTTGTCTTCTTATACAAAATTTATTAAATAATATATATTACTTATTTTTTGGAGGAAACATTAAAATTTTATTCTGAAATTATCTCTGGAGACAACATTAAAATTTAACAAATATTCACTAAACAATCTTATTCCTGTCATCAGTTATACAATACATATAGTATCATAAAACTGGCCTCTAGGATTAAAATCCACTAGCACATATTTTCAATGGAGACAACAGCATCTCACACAAATTTTTACATACATATATGCACAACCCACATTCAACCAGTTTCACATTTTCTGTATACACAGTTGCAGCATATTATAGTCACATGTCTAAATTGTTGCTCAATAAAAACCAAAGCCACTGTCTATACATAAATGTAACAGTTGAGCTGAGTATAATTACAATTAATTCTATATATGTCCATAGCAGAGAGATATACAAGCCCCTAAGAGACAAAGAGTTCAGAAATACTTTTTTTAAATGCTATGTTGGATATAGCATTATATTTGGTAATATTAAAACCTTTGCCAAACAAATCTGATTTTTAAAATGTCTTTTGCTTACCAGAAATATTCCTGATGAAAAAATTACAAAAATGATTGCTCTCTTTAAAATAATTCACACTTTCTTAAGATTGCAGTCTTAAGATTTCTAAGATCCCAATCTTAAGATTTTGACATTTCCATTATGACCCACTGCTACTGATTCCTAAGTTTTTTTCTAATATTCTGATGAAGTCTTTAACATGACTCCAAACCACACATTAAGTTTACAAGTAGCTTAAGCACCTTGCACCCAAATTGTAAAAGTCCCTGGCCATCCTTAGTAGAGTCAGGCACATATTAAAGGAATGTACTTCAGTTCATATCAAATGCCCCGGGATTAATTTCACTATAAAATTAAATGGTTTGAGGTAATTTTTTAAAAATACAATTGATTTTTTTCTACTGTTATAGTATAACCAAAATAACATTTAAAAATCAGTTTTCTCGAAATATTAGGGTATTATTAAAAACATGCTACATTGGTCTCTCCTATAACAAAAACGTATTATGTATCTACTTTTACATTTTTGGTACTATTTCATTACAGACTGTTAAACTTCCCTTCTCTCATGTTGCTTGTCACCGATGTCTCCTTATATTCTAAATGTCTTACTTCTAATTTAGTAGGAATAAAGATAATAAATTTTACTAAGTTGTGGGTTTTTTTCAAAGTTGGTTGAAGCATATAAGGGTGAAGTTATATGATGGCTGGAATCTGCTTTAACTTACTTGAGCAAAGCAAAAATACTAACAAGAACAAAGTAAATGAAACAAAACTGGCAAAATATTGTCAAGTACTGAGACTGGGTGATGGATGAATACATGGGAATTCATCACATCATTCCATTTTATCTATCTTCAAAAATTTCTAGAGTTCCTGCTGTGACTGGTCTCCCTGACACGTCTGATTGTCCTCCCCCAGGAGGGCTGGGTTCGGCGGTCAGTCGGCCCTACCTTTCCTGGTCTGACCTTGTTGGGGAGTGTCCCCTTCCCTTGTCGCTGGTCGAGAAGAGCAAGGGGGCTAAAGACCCCGACATCTGGCACCCAACATGGAGACCCTCAAGGCTGCTCCGCAGCCAAAGTGAAGAGGCAGCTTCGCAACCAAAAGTACCGGCAGATCGGGCCAAGCGAGTTCCGAGGTAAGGGCATCCCTGAAAAGATGGGGCAAACACACACCACACATGGTGACCCTGCGCGCTCAGCTCTTAGACTCATGATGAAGAGTAGGGGCCTTGAGTTGTCTGATACACAGGCAGAAAAAGCCTGGGACACCTTTACTCAGGTGGCCCCTTGGCTTCCTGCCGCTAATCTTTTTGACTGGTCCACATGGGATCGTGTAGAACAACTTGTTAAGAAGAGGGAAATCAATTTAGGGGAGGGTCCTCCATTGGGAGTCTACCCTATATTATCCACCCTTAAGGCCTGCTTCTCTCCAGGACCTCCCAAAGGGGGCTCCAAGTTTCTCCCAAAGAGCCGCCACCTAAAGATGATACTGGGAGACGACTCACTGACTCTAACCTCCCCCCTCCCTGTATGGCCTTCCCGGTAAATGCTAAAATGTTAGTTTGGGAAGGAATGACTACCGATCACAAATTGGCCTGTGCAGGGATGAAAGATTGCTCCATGGGAAGGTGGATTGTGGCTACCAGAGATATTGGCACACAGCTTCCGCAAGCGAGTGGGCAGATGGAAAGGAATTCCTTATCTTCAAGTCTCTTCTTTCTTGTGCTTCTATGCTTTTCCTGCAAACTCGAACGCCTCCTTCTTCTCCCCCTCTTAATCCCTCCTCCTCCTCCAACTTCGACTCAGCTGTTTCTGTTTCCATTCCCCAGAGATAATGTTTAAATTGATTACTAATGAGGAAAAAATGGCTAAAATGCCCTAAGCATCAAGTTTCTGCTAGAACATTTTAGCCCCTTTCAGATCCAGATCTGTCAAGGTTTACATTGAAATGTAAATGGAGGAAGCCAGAAGACTTAGTAGGAGACAGGTCGCAAACCCAAGAGAAAAAAAAAAAAAGAGCAAAAAGTCTTACCTGAACTCCAGCAAAAATAAATTTTATAGGGCTTTACTAAAGTAATTAATGGCCGTATCATTTTTCCAGGACTCTTGTTTTTTTTGAATTCTACATTTTTTTTGAGCTCATGACTTTTTGATCAGTTCTATTTTTTTTATTCAACTAGAGTTTTTGAACATCTGTTACATTGCAATGGAGATTCACCTACAAAGTTACAAGGCCTTTGATTTTGTGTTATTTGTATGTCGTGCAGTCTGATGTCATGTTTTGTCTGTATCAAAACTGAGCGCTTCTAAAATTTAAAAAATGGAGCCAAATACTTTTAATTCAGGTGATTTAAAAGGTTCAATTTAAATTGGGTAAACTAATAGAAGCAAAATGTCTTTAAAATTAACTCACAAGTCTCTAGGTGGTCAAACTCATTAAATGTTGCTGTTTATAAAATGTCTAACATCCATTTTTCTAGGACTTTTCTTCCACAGGAAAGAGATGACAAATACTGTTGGTACACTTGTCTGATATCTTGGTTTTTTTACAATAAGATAAGTGAATTAGCGTTGACATGTATGGGATTACTCAAATGTGTTTGTAGAGAAAATTGCTATCACTAAACTAAAAACAAGGTTACTAAGAGTTATGTCCTAACAGGTACAATTCTATATACAAAGGGTTCCAAAAGTTTCAACTGTGTTTCAATTAGAGTACTATAAATAACAAAATATTTAATCTTATTAAAATGGAGTAATTTATATAAATTAAGAAATTTCTCAACAGTTGTTTCAGAATGTGAACAAAAAGTCAACACATAGGAAAGAAAAAATAAAAGGTTCTAGGTATGGAAATATATTTAGTAAAAGGGAAAAGGAAATGTTTCTGGGTAAGAAAGTGTTTATGTGGTAAAATACTTGAGGGTCTAAATAAATGCTAAGAAAGTCTGTAAAGGGCAAATTTCAACAAGTTTGCATGTAACTAAGTTGGTTGTATGTATGTGACACAGTTAAAGCTATTCAAGGTTTTTCCTAACTAATGTTCTAATATAAACCAAAGTTTAGTCTATATGGTAAAATGACAAGGATTTCTTGGGTCTATGAAGTTTTATTCTTTAGAACAATTAGTCTTAAAAATTGGGGTTTATACAATTATGGTTAAACAACTGTTAGAGTATTGTACTACGTTACAGAGTCTAAATTTTTCTTTAAAAACTAAATTTGGTAATATAAAAGTGTCAAGGTAATTGTGAAATTGTCACTCTTGGTATATTAAATGTGTTCATATTTTCCAGGTATACAAGTTTTTAAAGCAGGGAATTTATCAAGCTGCTATTCTCCAGACTAAACGTGTCTGTAATGGTAATTTTAAACTTATGAAGAGTAAATTTTATTGAGGATTTATTTCTATCATTTAATGTTCTATTATAGGACCTGTTATCAATAGAGTATATGTAAATTTGTTACTTTTTACATTGAGATAAAAATTTTAAGTGTAAATGTATTTCTAAAAGTTAGAGCCTGATTTGTTTAAAGGTTAATATTGTGAAACATGAAGACATTTTGCCACTTTGCCACACAAAAGGAAGCTTAAAAGCTCCCTCAACCTTTCTTTAATTCATGTTTTAGATATAATGTTAAATTGTGTTAACTGATGTTCATATAGACTCAGGAGTCAATATATGTATACTTCTTAAAATGACATTTAAGAAAGAGTGTAACGTGCAGTAGCAAAAATGGGACAACAGTGATTGAGATTGGGGTCTCTGACCTCATGACTTTGGATAGTGGACTTCCTAGAGAGCTACACAGAGCTCCTAACATTGCACTTTGCAGCTCTACCATCTTAGATCTACAGGTTCAACTTGATTCCTTGGCTGCTGTCGTCCTGAAAAATCGTTATGGTTTGAATCTGCTAACGGCGAAGGAAGGAGGGTTTTGCCTGTTCCTTGGTGAAGAGTGCTGTTTCTACGCCAACTGCTCTGGCATTGTACAAGATAAAATCAAAACCCTACAAGAAGATCTGGGGCAACCTAAGACAGACACACCCTTAATATAAAACAAAAAAGGGGGCTATGTTGGGACTAATGACACATTAACTAACTCAGGCTGACTCCTTACTACCTGGTGAGTGAGCAAGATCAAGGCCTCAAAGGTGGGGTTTCAAAAGTTAATGACGATAAATCGGACCACCATCAGGGATTGGTTAACAACAGTTCCGCTAACGTGATCAGCTCATGCTTGCCATATGGTCCTATGGGACTCTCGCCAGCATGAACCCCCCCATGCCTTGCTGACCTTTAAGCTGATTGGGTCCTGCCTAGCCTCCACCCTACATAAAAGCTGTGTGACTTCCTCAATAAAGAGTTCCTTCTGTGAAGAAAAAAAGAAAAAAAATTTCTTTCATAAGATTTTTTAAAAAGAGGACTACTTTAAAGAAAAACGTTTAGCTTATAAACATTGAAATGATAATTAAATTATATAATCACCATTTTTGCAGCCACGACATAACAAACTAATTCAAGCATGAATTATTAATGCATGCTAAGGATCATGAATGTGTGTTAAAACCACTGGGTAAAATATGTTACAGAACAAGTTTCATATGGCCCTGAAATACTTCTCCACTGTTTACTTATTAATTTCTGAGGGAAAATTATCTATATATAAGAAGATATCTATGATCAAATTCAGCAACACTAATAATCAAATTGTCATTAAATGTTTTCTGATATTGTGCCAATAGAAAATATCACCTATGTAGTAACCTTACTAAAATTGCTTAACCTGTATGTAATAAAGAGGAAACAATCATTTTTACAAAAGAACTGCCCTAAATTCTTTAAAATGTTTATGTCTTGTTTGGATGGGGAGGACTGTTTCTGCCATGCTGCTTAACATGGTCCAAGCATGGGGAAGGGCTTGGCTTGCCATTCCGGGAAATTGCCCCTGTCATCTCTCCTAGGAATTGGGTGTTTTCTTGTAATTATTGTACTTATAACTACGCAACTGCAAATTGTAGGAGGCCATGCGCACGCGCGTAGCGCCTCCTCCCCTCCCCCCCACATGGGGGGCAGCCCCAGCAACCTCTCGCATGAGGCGGGGAGACGCCACCATAGCTGTGTGGGTGAGGCGGTCACGGCAGTGGGGACTTTTCCAGCCAGTGATGGTGGCTGCCCCTGGCCCTTCCCCAACCACCCCCCCAGCCCCCCCTGCCATGGGGCTGCCCGGGGAACAGGACACTGTGGCCTGCTATGGAGAAAGCATCAGGTGCCCCTGAGCGGCCAGCGGCTGCGTTTGCGCTGCAGGCTGAGAACCTCGTGAGTGAGGCGTCATAGGAGGAAGATGCAGAAACCCGGGCTCCTGGGGGCACCAACGCGAGACCGCACTTCACCCTGCACTTCAGCCTGCAAGACCTGCAAAGAGAAGCATGCAAGGAAGCATCCCCCAAAAGTAGAATAAAGAAGTTGGTCATTCCCAGTCCACCTCTGATTCTTTCCTGCGGTGTCGTCGCTGCAGGTGGCAACAGCAAATCATATTCCCTGGATTGTTGTGATAAGCATTTAACTTCAATGAGTCTGCGGAGCTTGGGGGAGGATGAGGAAAGCTTTAAAAAATGTACTATATCACACATAATAAGTCTGAAGGTACAGAGTTTGAGGAGTTCTTCAGAAAACTACAGTTACAGGAATTGCTTGCTCCTATGCTGAGCACACCTGCCCCAGTTAATTCTTTACCAGTAAAACAGCCTGACAAACAGAACAAGGGACTTGTTGTCCCCACAGTGCAAGGACTGCCCTACTTAGCTTACAGGATTGGAGGACAATTTTGGTATCCACCTAGAGGGAATAAGCAAATAAGTATAAGAACCCACCTCCCACAGATCCACCCCACCTCTTCCCTATACAGGAGTGTACAATAAAAATGGTGAATGAATAATTAATATTAATGGTAAATGGACAAATGTCCAATATTTGTCCTTCCTTCAAAGACTTAGATGTCAAGAGCCACTCTGGAAACATAGGACTAAAGAACAAAGAAACAGCATATGCAAACACCTACAAAAATATTATCTTAAGATCAAATGCCCTCATTGCATGTTAACTGGTTAAGTAGTTTATGCTGGCTTAGGACTCAATAATGTATTACAGTAGGTAGAGGACAAATCAATAACATAAAGAATATTAGGATAAAAATTAAGCACTCACACAGATAGTTTGGCAGTAAATTACTTAACTTAGTTTTAACTGAGCTTGTTTAGGTAATAGAGTAGACCTTTAGGGTTAAATCAAAAACATAATAATATGAGCTAAAGATTAAGTGCATGTTTTGCTTAGCAGTTTGGTAAAATTAGCTTAAAACTAAATAGAGTCATTATGCTGACAATAGGTCTGACACCAAAGGGTAAACAAAGGCCACTAGGATGAAAAGAGGAAAATCTTTCACTGTAATATGCTTATGTGAGTAATTTTAAGTAAATATAAAAAGTTGACCTTAATGTACCCACTATGTGTTAGACACCTGCTGGAAAGTGTGGTTAATGATAAATTTTGTGGTAATTTTTCTGTAACTTGTATCTTGTTTAATTCTGCTTTACTTAATACTATAAAAGAAGAACTAAAATAAATCTGAGCAGCACTTGCTTCAAGTTGCTCCAGGGGTTTGTGTCCTTCCTCTGCGCTGATTCCACCCATCCTTCGGGGAATCCATGAGTTGCTGGGGCTGGCTCCCGGCAGTTGGATTCTGAACCAATTCAAAGCAGCAATTATAAAGACCATTATTAGGATAACTAGGATTATTTGAATATGATTGGTATAGAAGATAATATTTTATGCCCATTTACATTTCTTGAGTGTGGTAATGATTTTGTGGTTATATAAGAGAAAGTTCTTATTCTTAGAGAATTCATAATGCTGAAGTACTTAGGGGTTAAGTGCCATCATGATAAGGACAACTCACATCAGATAGTTTCCAAAAATATTATGTTTGTTCATCTGTTTCTGTATGTGTCTGTGTTTAAAGGGGAAAACAAGAAAACAAATATGGTAAAACATTAACAATTAGCAAATCTAGGTGAGAGAATATTGGTTACTCATTGTTCCATTATTTCAATTTTTCTGTAGGTTTTTGTTTCCAAGTTCAAAAGTTAGGGAAATGTAACAGAAGAAATTATCAATAAACAAGTAGGTTCATGAGAGCACAATTATCGTTTCTCATTTTAATTCTGAAGATTGGGCATTGGTGAAAGTGGAATATTACTATATTTAAAAATTAAGACAAGCCGGGGCAGTGTCACATGCCTGTAATCCCAGTGACTTGGGAGACTGACAGATGGAGGACAACGACTTCAAAGCCAGCTTCAGCAACAGCGAGGCACTAAGCAACTCAATGAGATCCTGTCTCTAAATTAAGTGTAAAATAGGGCTGTGGATGTGGCTCAGTGGTTGAATGCCCCTGAGTTCAATCACCAATACCCAACTCCCCAAAAATATCACCAATGTTTAACCCTCAGTAGCAATAATCTAATCATCTTTAGCGTCATTTGCGATATTAAATTTAGCAAGTTAGGGCTGGGGATATAACTCAGTTGGTCAGTTGGTAGAGTGCTTGTGTCATATGCACAAGGCCCTGGGTTCAATCCCAAGCACCACAAAAAAATTAGCAAGTTAATAAAATCATAGTTACAATAATGAAAACAAGTTGAAAGTTTGGAAACCAACCAATTTTGCTATCTAGTAATCATATTATACTTTTGTTGTATTGCCTAGAATATAATGACTAGAAGGACCTTGGAGATCCAACATCCAATCCAGCTCTTTGATTTTGCAGATTTGAAACAGAAATTTAGAAATATAAAATAATTTGCCTAAAGTCCCCTAGATCTCCTTATTCTGTTTTCTTTTATAATACACTACCCATTGGCTTGGTTTTATTTATACATTAAACCCAGGCCAATTTTGCTTTCAAGAGATCATTTATTATCATAAACAAATTTATTTCAAATTCATCAAGAATAAAAGAAGCTAAATTTAATCTAAGGAGTAATTTCTTGACTGTGCATCTCTATTGGTTATATAAGAGAGAAAGAAATGATTTGTCCTCAAGGGTATGCACAGAATTGCCCTATTCATTAATATCAGCAGGCCAGGAGTTCATATGCCATTGTAGGAAATTAAATTTTATTTTTTCATGGGTTGAAGCAAAACAGAATTGGCAATGACATGGAATATGCTAAAGAATACTTTCCTTTTGAAATTAAAAATATTAGAGTCTGAGCTTTAAGAAAAAGTGAATGTCATTGACTTTTGGTTAAAAGTAAGAAAACAATTTAGAAATTGGAGCCTAATGCATACTGGGATGAAAATTTCCTATTGAGCACTCAAATGACTAATATAATAATAAAGAAAGGAATTAACACATGAGTCCTCAGGAAGGAAATTACACATGCATTCAGTTTAGAGTCCTCAAACCAGTATTTAATCTGAAAAATTCTCCAGGTAATTTACTTCTGCCTTAGTCAGGGATTCAACTCACACATTTAATGAGAAAATAAGAAGTGTAACAGGTTTGTTACATAAAAGCTGTGGGGAAGCACATAGAGGAAAATAGACTAGAAGCAAAGATGAAAATGTATAAGGTAGAAATCACATCAGTGAATGCCAAAATGCATTTAAAAATCAGTTAATAACATTGTAACCATTTTTTAATTGATTAGAGTTAATTCTGAAGATGGTCTTGTTCCTGCCATTTGGTAATATGAAATTATTTTCTACTTAATAGTGTTGAGAGATTGTTTATGCATTATGTTCTAATGCAATAATATTTTGAGATGTTTTCAACACTTCTAATAACATGCATACATGAATTATTGATTTTTTATAATGCTTAATGTATTTTAACATGAAAGATATAGATGCTTTCATTTTCAATTTTTGAAATAAGAACTATAAAGGGGACAGATTCTTACAAAGAAACGACATTTTCAAAGCTTCCTTTGTTAAAGATTGGTATATCCTATCATTTGGTCTAACAAGAACCATGAAGTTTGATTGTCCCCACATTGGAAGAGTCTGTGGGATCAAGCCCACAGGGTTATGAAGACAAAAATGTGGTTTACACTAAAATGTAGTGACTGGTTGGTGCTATTTCACCACTGCCTTAGGCAGTCCTATGTTGATAAAATTTTACACCTATCAGAAAAAGGAGAAAAAAAGAACACTTGCCCTGACACATTCTAATTTCAAACTGATAAGCCCAGCAGTACCAAGGAATTGTCATAAAGCATTTGATAACCTTTCTTCATAAAATATCCTATCCATTTTGGAAATAGGAAACTGATTTTTGAGTCTGTGTAATAATTTATTTCTGATATATGCTGGAAACATTTAAATGCCTTCACTTTTGATATTCACAGATGAATAGCTAAGCCAAAGAATAAAAATAGGCAAAAAAACCTCACTCTAAAAAGTGAGTATGTCTAAATTTGGTCCCAAAATTTGAATATTTCATGATTCTAGTGTGAAGCCTTTGCATTAATACACATACCTTCAAAATTATATGTAAAATTTGACCATAAAATACCTACTTTGAAATATCAGTTTTTTGATGTATATATATTTTAATTTTGAAATCTTGAAACAAGAATTAAGAAAAGTCCAGATTCTTATAAGGAAAAGACATTTCAAAGCACCCTCTGTTGAGGTTTAATATATCACATCATTTGTTCTAATGAGAATTGAGGAGTTTGAATCATCCCAAATCAGTAAAGTCTGTGTGATCTATGTGATCAGGCCCATGGGCATTAAAGACAAAAATGTGATTTATACAAACATATATATGTGTGTGTGTATATATTAAGCATGCATATGTGTGTATACATATATATATATATATATATAAAACATATAAACATACATAGGTATGTATCATTATAGAAATATTTGTTGACAAATGCAAACATTCAGTAAATGGTACTTGATCTTATATTATTTTTATTTATCATAATAATTTAGTATTTTAATTATTCTCAAGGTTTTTACAAATACAAGTAACTTTCTGGTAATTTAAATGCACTAAAAATCATTACAATGATAAGATATTCAGGAAGGCATAAATGAAGCAAAATAATAAATTCAGAGAAATATTTTTCAACTTGCTCTAGAATCACTTTGAATACATCTTTAATGTAGTAAGTATCATAAAATGTGATAAAAGTGAGGCTCAGAGACAAGCCTGTAATTCCAGCAAACTCCAGAAGTTAATACTTGAGAATGGCTAGTACAAGGTCAGCCTTGCCAACTTAGTAAGACCAACTCAAAATTTTTAAAAAAATGTTTTAAAAAGGCTGGAGATATGGCTTAGTGGTAGAGAGCCCCTGGGTTCAATCCTCAGTACTGAAAAAAAAAGAAAGAAAGTGATAGAAGATAGTCTAAATTATCTGGTAGGTTGGAAAGCACTGGGTAAAGGGCCTCATTCTGTGTACCCATGGAAATCCTGAATTGATCACTTGCCCTAAAACCACTATTAATAACTAGCTCCAATGTGGCAGCACATGATCAAAGGAAACAAACTTTTAAAAAATGTAGACTTTAATATAATGAAGATGTTTGATTTAATGATAGTTCTAAGCTATAAATTACAGAGACCTAAATATGCAACTGAGAATTGGGCAAGTACTTGGTATAGAAGAAAGAGGGATATAAGTTAACAAACAAGTAATCAAATTGACTTCTCTTTCTTAAAGTAAAGAGCATTTCTTATTTTTAAGTAGATTTTATTTTTTAAAAGTTAATATGTACATTTAGAGGACACAGAAAAACACAAGCAAAGAACAAAGTCATTCAGTGACAAGCAGCTCAGTTGAATATGTCCCTCCAAGTCATGCATGTACACAAACAACATCCCATTTTGTGTGATTGAAATCATAGTTTGTGTCATACTTTTTGACACATCATGAATATTCACCAGTTCAAATCCCCAAAGCTACATGAGTATTTTTGATAGCCAATAATATACACTAACTCAATCTTTTAGAAAAAAAATGTAATTCTGCCTTTCTTGGGGACAAATTTTCACCAAAGACAGGCCTCTAGATGGGCATATTGGCAGAGATACAACAAAAAAATGCATTCCCTTAATGCTCTTTAAAGTGAGACATAAAGTAACAGAGTACACCAAACATAATGTTTCTAAGAGGATTCATTATTGTCGCGTTCCTTCTGCCCGCAGAGAGAGACACGACACATCAGTTGTTCATCAGAGCTCTTTATTCTTCTCTCCTCTTCCTCTGATCATCCTCAGATGATCCTCTCTGATCTTTACAAGGCAGTTACAGTCATATTTATATGAATCATGAGCCAATCAGGTTACAGAGCATGTGGGGAGAGCATGATAATGATGTAATGCAGCGAGCATGAGTCACCTTAATAATGTAATACAATAAGCATGATAACAATGCAATACAATAAGGGCGCAGCGAGCATGAGTCACCTTGTCCAATCAGAGCAGTCCATTCTGGCACTGGCTTAGTGCCGGGGCAACTTCCTTAAGCAGTGTTAGCAGTTTGTTGCAAACCAGGTTGCCCCGGCTCAGTGCCAGGTGCCACACTGAAGTCCTTGTCAGCTGTTTGTTGCAAACCAGGTTGCCCCGGCTCAGTGCCAGTGTGGAAGTTCTTGATGTTGCAAACCAGGAGCCCCGGCTCAGTGCCAGGTGCCGCACTGAAGTCCTTGATGTTGCAAACCAGGAGCCCCGGCTCAGTGCCAGGTGCCGCACTGAAGTCCTTGATGTTGCAAACCAGGAGCCCCGGCTCAGTGCCAGGTTGCCCCGGCTTAGTGCCAGGCTAGGATGGGGTCTGCAGGCCCCAACACATTATCAGATTTCTTCTACTAAAATATTTGCAAGAACACATGTTTCCAGTGAATTAAAGTACAGTCAGAAGATGCACCCACATCAATGACTCATCAAAATGTAAATTCAAAATGTAAATTCTTGAATACCAGTTCCCATCTTTCCCTGTGTGCTGCCTTTGACCCCTTTGTTGCCAGCCTAATGAACAAGTCCTACTACACACTACCCAGAGATAAAATGATTCCATGTCCAAGATGCATCTTTTCTACAGTTATAACAAAAAGATATTTATAAGATGGCTAATTCACAAGCTCTTCTTTTAATGATACACTGTCTCCTCAGGATAGCTAGAACACTTAGATGTTGTGAAATAAAGTATGAACCTTGTACCCAATAAATAGAAGTGCTTTACCAAAAATGTACATGTAAATTTATGGTTACAATCTAAAACTCTCTTCCAGATATGGAGATACTAGCAAAGAGCTCTTCCCCTCACCCTTCCTCATCTCCCTCTTCACCATTCCAGTGACTAAATTCAGGACTATCCCTAGCTCCAAGAGGTGAATCAACAAAGTTCATTCCCAGAAGACAGTTCTCCTTAGAAACTAGCAAAAGGATATTTATATATAGGGATTATTTTACTACTTCTTACATACTTTGGATGTTAGTACTTATGATTTAATATCCAGAAATATTAACTAAAATGCACATATAACAATGGCTAGGTAATCTGAACTAACATAAGGGACACAGAATACTTTTTTTGGCACACTTTCTCCTCCCTCCACACAGTGAACCTTCAACATACTCTCCAAGATGTCAAGTGTAACAATTCCATTCCCCTAAATGTCAAACATTCCTACAGAGTAACAAAAATACTTAAAGGGCATAACTTTATCCCTCCTCTTTTACCATGTGTTATGCACTTTTAAGAATCCAGAAAGACTAGATGTTTCCAACAAGGACTTAAGTTTCCCACTATACACACAGTAGCACTGAATAAACTGCACATACTTTGCTTAACAAAGGCTAAACTCTGAAGCAAAACAAAAGAAAACAAATTTTAAAGGTTAGAATGTGAAAGTGCCTTCTAACCAGGAATATTCTGGCCTAGAACCCTTCCCTGCCTCATCTCTTATCAGCAGCCCAGGGGTCAGATTTATACATGTGGAATGCTTAGAGATGACTTTAACAATTTATCTTCCTAAGTGGTTTTGAGAGCAGTCTTTCCTATGAATTTTAACACAAAGCATACTGAATGTTTTAGTTTACTAACTTTACTTTTATTATACACTGGCAATCTCTTTAGCATCTAGAAAGACTAGGTGTATGTTAGGATTCATGTGTACTAAAACAAAACTCACAGACATAAGGGATGATGTCAATGTTGCTTCACAGAATACACACTGGTATAAAGCACTTTGCATTTTATTTTCCTCCTTCCTCTTAGAACCAGTACAAATATAATGTGTACTGCTCAGAGAAGTGTTTTGATTATTCCATTTCCAAAAGACAGTATTCATTATGAATTTTAACAAAAAGAGATCTACAAAATGTTTTATTTACTACCTCCCCATTTAACATTATGCATTTCTGAACATCTAGAAAGACCACATCACTCTAATAAGGACTTAAGTTTTTCTGCTATGTACACAGTAGTATTAAATAAACTACACACATGTAACAATGGTTATATCTGAAAGCATCTTATAAGTATGATCATTCTGGCCTAGAATCCTTCATTTCATCCATTTCTTTCTCTTCTATGTCACATCTGATATAGGCACGTGTCACTCAGATGTGATATTACAACTTTACTTCCAAAAGTTCTTTTCAAAAGACTGACTTTCTATGACTTTTAGCACAAAGTGTACAAAATATATTAGTTTACTTACTCTAGTTTTGTCACACACATGCAACATTTTAACATCTAGATACTAGATACTATAAAGTCAGAACTCTTTTGTCCAGTACAGACATAATATATACACTATAGTACAGTTAAATAAATGCACATTACAGGGCAATGTGTAAGCTGAAATTTTCTATCACACTCTTAACAAAACACCTTTTGCAACTTCTTCCCTTCCACTTCCCTCATACCAATGAACAAGTACAGAGTATTCTGTTCAAGATAGATTAACAATTCCAAAGACAGTATTTCCAACCAGTTTTTTTAAAAAACCATTTACAAAATTTTTATTCTATTATTTCTACTCTTAAACATATCAGGCACTTCTAAATATCTAGGACTAGACATTACACACAGCACTGGTAAATAATATTGCAAATGTAGCAATGGTTATAATCTGAGGCATCATCTACCATGGCCATTTTGTCCTTGAACCTTTCCCTCTTCAATTCCTTTTTTCTACTTTCAGTCTAGTGAACAAATATAGGCATATGTAATGCTCAGAGATGGTTGAAGAAATTCATATGCAAAAGTCATTTACAGAAGACAGGTTTTCCTATTAATTTCAACACAAAGTGTACAAAACATGCTAATTTTACCAACTACTTGTCATACACTGTCAACCTCTTTAACATCTAGACACTAGATGTTGCAAAATTGAGATTCATCTGTCCTTTATATATATATTATACATATAGCAAAACAAAATACACAAAACTCACAGAAAAATGATGCCCGAAGATGTCCAAATATGAACACTTTTACAATTCTTCTCTCCCATATCACTAAAAAGTACAAATGGTACTCTACTGCTCACAGAGATACTTTAAAAGTTCCATTCCTGAAAGACAATATTTTATATAAATTTAAGAAAAAGATATTTACAAAGTGATATTTTACTGCCTCTACATTTAACATACATTGCACACTAGATGTTTCAATTAAGTATTCAATTTGTCCATTATGTACAAAAGTCTTGAATAAACTGCACACATCTAACAATAGTTCTAATTTGAAAATGTCTTCAAAATATGAGCATTATGGCCCTTCACCAACCCAGTGGTCTATAATGCTCAACTTTTTAGAAGACAATCTTTTCTAGAAATTTTAACACAAAACATATAAAATAGTATACTAATTCTTTTGTCAAATACTGACAACCTCTTTAACATCTAGGACTAAAGTAGATTAGGATTTGTTTGTCCTTTATATACACTATGTACACAGCAAAGTAAAGCAAAACGCATAGACATAAGGAACAATGGATACTCTTGCCTCATAATAAGCATACAGGAATGGTGTTCCGGAAAACTAGCATACAATGTGTACCACTCCATAGGGTATCTGTCTATTGGCCCCCAACCATTTCACAAGAATTGTAACGAAAATAAATTTATAAAATGTCAGGTACTTTAGAACATCTAGAAAGATGAGATATTTCAAATAAGTATTCAGCATCATCTAATGGAATAAAATGCACACACAAACAATGGTTATAATACCAAAATGTCTTTTAAATATAATTAGTCTGGCATAGGACTTTCTCTGTCTCATGTTCAAAGTCATCTCCATGTCCTCAAACTCCACTGAACAAAGGTGGGAAGGTTGCTCCTAGAGGAGGTCTAACAACTCCATTTCAAAAACTTACTTCCAGAAGACATTTCTTTTCTGATTTTTTAAAACAAATAAGCATATTACAAGATGTTATGATCTACTTTGTCATACTAGGCAACCTCTTCATATCTAGAATGTCCAGATGTAGCAAAGGTTTTCTACTGAAATTTTTTTGGGAAAGTTGAGAGCAGCTTTTCATACAATATGCAGAAGCTTCTACAAATGGCCAGTAAATTTTCTCAAAGGGCAGTGGGTTCTTCCAACTGCCCCAAGGTGGTGTGTTCCTTTGCCTTTCTTCTCTTGGGCATAAAGGAAAACCAACTGCTTAATAGCCTCTAACCCTTCCACCTGTAGAGCGCTAACTGCTCCCTACACCACCACTATCCTGTCAGCTGCTATATGTTCCACCAAAGGCTGCTAACAGTTCACCATAACTGCTAACTCTTCCACCCTTCAACCATCTCCCTCCCTAGGACTGCTTCTAATGGTTCCACCCATCTTGGTCATCTGGGACTTCACTCACCTTCCAGGACAGTTAAAGCCTTTGTCCCTTGTTGTGGGGAGAAGTTGAGGTCTTGTTGAACCCACTGGGAGAGGTCCCCCCAGGGCCCTGATGGTGCGCCTCATTTCTAACGTGCACAAAGCAGAGTTCTCAGGCATCCACACACCTTCTTGGTTCCTCCAAACCCCTGAGGACTTAGAGGTCTCTGTTCTTCTCAGCTCAGCACACTATGCCATGCCCACCACTACCCAAAGGTGACAAGTTCTCAACAGTCATTTCGCCTGGGATATGAAGGATTGGGCTGGGAGAACAAGTAGCCCACAGGGTCAGGGTTGGAACAGAACAGACCACATATGCAATCAAATAAAGGAGGGGGGTCAGGCAGGGGTGGAGGTGGTGCACAGGTGCTTGGAGCCTGGACCCCACCAGCCAGCTCACAGTTGCAGAGGGGACTCCAGGTGTCTACAGCGCAGAGGCTCCAGCCTGTTTCTAGGCCACCAGCTTGCCAGGAGCAGTGCAGGATGCCCTTTGTTTCTCACCGTGCTCTCTGCCTGAGCTGAGCATTTCAATTTCAATGAAAACATTCAGAGTTGCTAATTACCAAGTCTAAAATGTCCATATATTTTCCATTTCCAAACCTATTTTAAGAATATATTGACATGGCCTAAAGTACCCAGGTTTGGAAGTGGACCTTGGATAAGAAGTATAAATATTATAATCTATATGTATCTTTCTGACATACATAATTTGTGCTGATTTTCTGTTAGTTTTTTTGTTGCTATGACAAAACATCTGAGAACAAAATGGAGGAAATATTTATAGTGGTTCCTGGTTTCAGAGGTTTCAGTCTAGTCACTTGGTTGATTTTGAGTCTATTGATTTTGAGTCTGTGGTAAGGCACAGCATTATGGTGGAGAGCACATAGTTAATGAAATACTCACTTCATGGCAGCCAGGAAGCAAAGAGAGAGGAAGGGGCTCAGTTCACAATATACCTTTCAAGAACATATCCCCAATGTCCTACTTCCTGCAAGCAGACCTCACCTACTAATTTTTCTACCACCTCCCAACAGCAACATCAGGTAAGGACCAAGCCTTCAATACATATTTTAGGGAACATTTAAAATCAAAGTCATAACATGAAAGTTTTGTGCCAAGCTTATTAAATCCTCTTACCAACTTGGTGATAATAATTATTCCTATTTAAAACATGAAAAGGTCAGTTCTGAGACTCAGAGAGTTTAGCTGAGTTTACAAAAATTGCACAAGTAGTTATGTGTAGAGTTAAGATCAGAAAATGACAGTGGATGTATTTTCTAAATCCAGCTTTGTCATTTTTCAGGACTTCATGCTACTCAGAGTCATCAGGTTAAGCAGATTTTTATACAGTCAGTGGTGAAAAGGGCTTTGGAAGTGATATATTAATGGGAAAATTGACCTAATTAAAACCCTAAGCTCTGTACATGATATCCTAGATAGTAATAGATCTAAATTTAGCTAAAGAAAATAACAAATTCTAGGTATATGTGGGCACTTACCTTAAAGTTTACATTTTTTATTTATTTTTTGATTCATTGTACACAAATGGGGTACAACTTTTCATTTCTCTGGTTGTACACAACGTAGAGTCACACCATTTGCGTAATCATACATGTATACAGGGAAATGATGTTTATCTCATTCCATTATCTTTCCTTCCCCTCCAACTCCCTTAAAGAATACATTGAATGGTTAGAAATCTTAGTTCATAGTCTTTTTAACTTCCCACTTATTAGTTCCCTTAAGGAAAAAAAAAAAAAAAAGAACATTGGTTCCAGATCTAGGGACCGTATTTGTTAAAATGAATTTATCTAAGTGCTATATATTTTTAAACAAGTCATTGCAATTAACATATTAGAAAAAAATTGAAAATATTTTCTTTCCAGAAAGTTTACACACAGTTTTCATATAACCCATCAATTTCACACCTAAGTATATCCCCAGGGGTAATGAAACCACATATCTACACAAAAATGCATATACTGGTGTTCCTAGAGCACTATTCATAATAGCCAAAAAATGAAAACAACCATCAAATACTGAATGGATAAAGAAAATTTGATACTTTTCAACAATAAAACGAATGTAGTAATGATACTGTAATATAGATGATCCTTTAAAACTTCATGTTAACTGAAAGAAGCCAGTCACAGTATGATTCCATTTATCTAAAATGTCCACAAAAAATCCTTGGAGATGAAAAGTAAATTAGTAGTTGCCAAGGGATGATTGGAGGAGAAATTAGGAGGTATGGAAATGTTCTGGAAGTAGACAGCATATGTGGTTTCACAGCTCTGAACATACTAAAAACTGTTGAAATGTACATGGTAAAAGGATAAATTGTATGAAATTGTGGATTATATCTAAATAAAGTTATTTAAAAATAAAATTCAAAATATTTTGTGAACAAGAAAGAGTTGTATATTTAATCTATCATTGTTACTAAAGCAATGACAAAGAAAAGTAGATGATTTATAGTCAAGCTACCTCTGCTATTTTAATGGCTCATGAATTTTTTTTTTTTTTTTTTTTTGGGTGCTGGAGATCAAACCCAGGGCACAAGGCAAGCACTCTACCAGCTGAGCTATCTCCCCAGCCCCTGGCTCATGGATTTTTAACTTTTCCAATGCTATATTCATTGCTAGCATTAGAAATGGACCCTTTATCCTCCTTTAATACTTTTTACCAGTTGAAACTAATCCTAAAAATAACTATTGAGGCGATATTTATTTCTTAATATTTGGTAATAAAACTGACCAAATTAAAACACATATTTAATCCATAGGCATGGATCCACTCAGATGAGTTATAAATCTAAGTGATTATATATCCAATCAAAACAGAACTACTCATTTCAAAGCACACCAATTGGGTAGGACTTAAAAGTTCAAAGGTATGGTTTGTATAGTTGGTCTTTCCAAAAGCAAGGAACACTGGATGTGACTGTTAATTGTAACAATATTTCTGAGAATGCTTATAAAGCTTTGAGCATGTATGAAGTAGAAAATCTTTACAATTCATTCACTAAACCAAGTTGAAGAATTTAGAATTAGGTGAGTTGCTTTTAATGCTTCTAGTTCTAATGACAAGGAACAGCTGGCTCACAGGTTGGACTACAACCCCTCTAAGCCAGTAAACCACACATGCATAATAGGACATTAACTGCAGTGCTAATCTGTTCCTCTAGGCTGAAAATAATAAAGTTCATTTTTGTACAGCTGTTAATCAAAAGGCATTAGAGAAACAATCAAGGGCTGGTATGCTTTTAATTTACCAGATACTTTCTCAGCAGCAACATGTTCCTTCTTTACCAAATTATAATTTTCTGACTCTTTATGCGGTCATTCTTTGCTGGTTTTATTGATATTATACCCTCATATCAAATTCTCTAATCCTTCTGCTCTCAGTATTAAAAGGTTTCATCTTTGAGATAAACATCGAATGATCCTCAATTGCAGTTAATTGTAACAAAGTCATACTTTCCCTATTTAAGAAGGGAAATAATGACTGTGACTGTTAATATTCATGAAGCCACTCAGGCAGTTTGTCCAACTAAGCATAACCAATATGTATTATGCATTTGGCCCATGTTATTTCCAAAGGCAGAGTAAAATTAAAAAAGAAAATTGACATAAGTTTTCTAAAAGGATGCCAAATAATTGAAAAATTCAATTTATTGTGACAAACAGAAAGATACAAAACTTTTAAAAATAGTCCACAGAAATCTCTTTTTCTAAGATCATAGTGATGATACTAACAAAATGAGACAAAACATACTGCACTGGTTCTGAATATCTTCATATTATAAGAAATTAAAGAATCAGAAGTACATCTCACATATACACAAAAACCCTCAAAATGAAAAAATAAAAACCTCACACAATTCAGTAGCTTGGTTATTTTATGTCTGAGAATAATTGTGGAAAGACCATATTTTACCAAGTTAAAATAAAATAGTTAAAATCATTTAGAGTTTTTCATGTGCCAAACATTGTTCTAAATATTTTACATGTGTTAAGCAATTTGAAGTAAATACAATTTTACAAGTGAAGAAACTGATAGAGAAAGGTAAAGTAACTTACCAAAGCTACAAGGTTACACAGCCAGAAAACCATAATTCAAATCTAGACAACTGGCTCCAGAGTCTTCACTCTTGACCTTTATGACTAGATATAAACTAGCTGATAAGTGCTATTTTCTATCACTACTGTTTCATCAAATTAAGTCTAATATTAAAAAATATTTCAGTGGCATATGGTAGTTTTTACTCTGTGTGGATGGTAGTCAACAATGGAACCTGTGCCATCAGTAATTGCCAGTTTAGCTATAAATGTAATATTGAGATCACTGAGTTCATTATGCTGAGATTTGAGTGACTTAATTCTCTTCTTCCTAATGGGATGTTCTTTAACTCATATTCCATTTATTATATATTACCTAGACTCAATGGGCTTCACTAGAAAATATATTGAGCTATGGATCACAAACTTCCCCACTGCTAACTATGCTCTTCAGATTCAGAAAATTCCATTCTATCTCGATGTAAGAAGAATTCCTTTATTTTCAATATGCCTAATAGTATAGATTTTAAAAAGCATATTCCTCTTTAAGTAACCTTAGATGATATGCCATTCTATGTCTGAGGTATCTATATGTTCATTTCTGAAGTCCAAAAAGGATCTATTTCATTGTTTAGGCAGCTCTTTGATTATCACTTTTCTCGAACTTAGCCTGACTCCAGAGATATCCTGTTGTTCCCATTGTATATAAAGGCCTAAATTTTTAACATGGACAATATGGCCATCCATATTGTGGCCTCTATTCCCATCTATAATGTCATATCTCTTCATGCTTTATCTTAATCTTTATACATAAGCTGTTTTATCTGCCCAGAATATTTACCTTACCTTCTGTCTACTTCTATATAGTAATAGCTTCCCCTTCCAACCCATTTCTCAGGTTCAAATGTCATTTCCTCTTGGAAAATTTTCTTGAACTCTTTAAGTACAAGAGTTCCCTCCTATTTTGTTTTTATTTTTATTTTTTGGTACTAGGTATTGAACACAGTCCTTTTTATTTTATTTTAAATTTTGAGACAGGGTCTCATTAAGTTGCTTAGGGCCTCACTAAGTTCCTTAGTCTAGCTTTGAACTTGGGATCCTCCTGACTGAACACTCCAAATCACTGGGATTACAGGCATGCACCACCATGCCTGGCCCCTCTCATTTCATACTTTCATTAGGCCATATAACTCTCTTTCAAAGCATTTCTCACAGTGTATGGTCATTTTATTATTGCCTTCTCACCAGTAAACTTAAATAAATGAGGCAGAGGTCACTTATTTTTAGCTTATCTGTGCATCTCCAGTACATATTAGAGTGGAATGGAATCACTCCACAAAAGAAAAAAATGTGTTGACTAGCTGGATAAATTCGTATTATAATTGCTGATGTTCCTGTGCTCTAACTCCAACCAACTGCTAATACCAAATTTTAGGTGACAAGAAGTCAATCAATTCAACTAGACAATGATTTCATGTGAATATGCAACATCTCAAATGTTGCCTGATTAGTTGAATCTTTCCTTGTCTTAATGTGGGAGGGTGATTTGCCTACAGCTTTGGATACCTATGGACTCTTAGAATTTGTGAGAGACAGCTCAAAGAAAGAAGATGAAACACACAAAACTGGCCTTTTTATACTTTCAATTTTGGAAAGCCCTCTCAGGTACACAATCTCTTCATTCTATCCTGTTTTCAGTTGCACTGTTCAATTTTTCTACAACCCATTCCCTACTGTGGCTTGCTTGTAAAGACCTTTCTTGTCTTAGATATCTTAGACACTATACAATTTTCTCTTTGCAATTAAGTCAAAGAATAGCCTGTAGGAGGGGCGATCCACTTTCTTCATCATTGTTCCTATGCAAAACAGTAATATCCTCCTCCCATGAAAGCATTACTCCATTTAGTATTAAGGTTAAATATTACCCAACCACCTATGTGAGTACCTGAATCAAAATTTATATATCCCAACGTATTGGATGAGGTTTGTTATTTTCAAATGAATCAAAACTAGAATGGGGACATCCTATCTGAGGTGGATAACATTGGATAGAGAGCCAGACACTTAAGTTTAAGTTAAACTCCTCTAGGGAATAGCATGAGGCAAAATTAAGTGCACCAAAGCACATGAGTGAGCCCACAGCCAAAAATGAAAATTATCAGGAACTGGACCATATGGAAGTATATTTGAGTTAAGGTAAGAAAGGTCCTGGAAAATTAACCCATCATTATTGAAACATCTACAAGTTTATCATATTAGTACTAAAACAGTCTAACAAGTTAGTTTGCGTGGTAACTGAGCTAGTTTCTCTCTACATTATCTCGATCTAAACTGTGAGTGGAATACCAGGAATACAGTAAGGAATTTCTTTTTTTTTTTTGGTGAGATTTGGACTATTTGACAGCAATATTTTATTCTGTTCTTTTTGAAAGCGGTAGCATTGAATTGGAAAATACAGTTGGCAAGTAAATTTAAAAGAATTACTATGCTTCTCAGACAACATTTAAACATGACTGAGGTCTAGTATATTCTATTATTCTTGGATTACTCTTCCTTTTGTGTTCCATCATGTATATAAGAAGCAATAGGATGTGTTGGTTAAGGACACAGTTTATGGAAAGAGCCTAGCTGATTTCAAGTTCTGGCTCTGCTACTTGAGAGCTCTATGAGCTTTAATAAGTCATTTAATTTATTTGTGATTCTGATTCCTAAAATACTAATAACAATATTACATGACTTATTCCTGGAGTTGTTATAAGCATTAGAGGAGATAATATTTCAAAAGATTCTTAACAGAGTTTCTGGCACATGGCAAATGCTCAAAAAATGTTAGCTATGTTTACTATTATGTGTACTCAGGGATGGTTTGCAATCACATGCACAAGGGTGACCCAAACACCTTACCCTTCCTAACCCATCAAGGACGATATACCACTAAGTTTCTCAAAGAGTTGTCACAAAATAAAGTTGGGAAGATGCATAGCACCAAATACAGGCATTAGTGATTAGGAATGAGAGAAGGTACAGATAGACTTTCTGCTTGTGGCATTCTTACCCATCCCTTAAAATGAAAGCAGGAATTCAGTGGAAAACAGCATTGGTAGACTCATGTTAAAATTCAAGGTCTAGAACCCACTAGCAGTATGATGCTAGTTAAATCACTTAAATTATGCAAGCCTCAGTTAATGAAAGATAGTAATGTGTACTTCACAAAGTCATTGTGAGAATGATAAAGCATATGTATAATCTCTAACACAGTGCTCATCACATAGTAGCACTCAGGAACTGTTCTACCTCTTTTTATCATTTCCCAGACAGCTATAGTCTGACTACAGAAATGTTTCTCTCAAGTCCGCTAAAAGCTAAAATTATTGATTCTGTAAGAGGCATGCCTTCTCTTCTTCCCTCCTCACCAATATATCCCATTCCCCTGAACAAAAATATCCTTGAAGTAGAAACTGGCAAATCAGTGAGTAATTTCTCTACCACATAAGAAGTGAGAAAAGCATAACTCTAGCTCATCACTAGGGTTGAACGGCTTCAAGTACAGAGCTGTTTGTGAATCGAAGACATTTCTTAATCTCCTACTGCTATCAGTCCCCAGCCTTGGTAAGTCTTGCACTTGGAGGCTAAGAAAAAAGGAGGATTAAAAGAAAACTTTGGTTTTCTTTTGAACAGCAAAGAACAGGGCAGCAGCCTAAAAGAAGCAAACTGCTCTTTCACTTTATGAAAGGAAATAAAAAACAGACTCTCATACTATGATGGACAAAAATGTCAAATAAAATTAGACCAAACTGTAGAGTTAAACCAAAAGGGAACCCTTTCGTCTTAAGTACTGCATTTCCCTGGGGCTATCCAAGAGACTTTTTTTCATGGCTTTTGCTAATGATCTGAATCAAAAAGAAATCAATCTGAAAGCACATTGGAAAGATGTGTATGTGTGTGTGCATGTGCGTGCACCCATGTGTGCACGTTCATGTGTGCATATAAGTGTGAGTATGTTTTAAACTTCAGTACTTCCTAGACATTAGGTTCTAGGGGAAAAAAAGGTTTCATGTTCTACAAAGCAAATCTTTAAAGAATGTGAAAGGAGAAATATTGCCTTTATGGTAGAGAAGGTTACCTTTTTATCACAAGATAGTAAAAGAAATATTTTGTCCTTTATAAATGATATTTAGAGGCTTTCATCCTTTTGGCAAAAGAGTTTTTTAACTAGTGGAATTTCAAGGTAAAGCTAAGGCTGAGATTTAATGATAACTCTGAATGGTATGGTCAGGAATTAATATTACATTATGATGTAGTTGTGTCTGACAACCCAGATGAAAATGTGTCCACAGAGCTCTTTCTTTTTTTTAAATTTTTTTATTTGTTATAATTGGTCCACAGAGTTCTTTCTAGAAGATTTATCTACATAGATATTTATGTATCTATCTTTATTTGATGTTCTCCAAAATAATATGGCATTGCAAATATTTTAAATTCCAGAGCCAAAGAATAAAATAGCACCTAAACTATCTTTCCTACCTCCACTGAGTATACCTTACCTTCTTCCAAAGATTCACTATGTTACCAGGAGATACACATAGCAGTGAAAAAATTATCAGAGTGAACTCAAACATTTCAGAAGCCTATAGAAAAAACAACCTGTTTATAGGGAAAATTAGGCCAGGCTCACCAAAATAGGTGTGGCACACAAATAGGTTCCAAGACTTCATTAGACCAATATCTGGGGGCAACACATTCTATATCCTAAACTCTAACTCTAATAACAAAATATTTGGAAGGAAGGGTATTATTTTCAGTTAAGACCAAAGGGTGCTGAGGAGTAAATATATTCCAAGTAACATTTTTCTCTCAAATCATTCCATCATTAAAATCATGTCATTACTTCCTACTGTTCTTAAAATAAGGTCCAAATATGTCTCCATGTAATCTGTCCACTACCTTCTACTCAGATTTTGTACCCTACCACTTTCTTCTTGCCCTTACTTCTGTAGTCACACTGCCATTCTGTTTTCATGAACATATAAAACTGTTTTTTTGCCTCATAACCTTTGCCCTTATTCTTCTAATTGCCTGAAACATTGTACTTACTCTTCATCATTCATAGGTAGAAAAAATGAGTACCTCAGAGTAATTCTGAAATGCCTCCACTTCCAAGAGACTTTATGAAGGACACAGACTAATGCAGATTCTACATTAGGATAAAAAAAAATGAAGACCAGTCAATAATTTACCTTTCCAAATCTCCATGAATTATTAAAAAGAAAAAAGTCTGGATTGCTGATTGATTGTTGTTGTTTCAACTTTTATCCAAAGACAATTATTGCTGAAACTCAGTTTGTCAAGACTCTTAACCAAGTACTGTCTTGCTTTGGATTAAAAGAGCGAAGAGAAATGTGAAATCAAGCGTCCTCCCTTGAGAAATACATATCAGTTTGAATTTGAGGTCCTTGCATCTGCTGGGGACTGAATTAAACTGAGTGGGCAGAGGACATAGGTTCATCTACTAAATTACCAGATAAACTTGTACAAAACACATCACTTTTTTCATCTGTTACGTGGGAATAAGTGTTTTTGTCTTATCTAACTCATAGACTTAATGTGAACTTCAAATTAAATAATTACGAAAGTACATAATGTGATCAAGCCCCATGGAAGTACAAAGTACAGTTTTTACAAAAGTATTGTACTTTCTCAAAAAGAGATTAAAATATTTTTGTACAATATTTAAGTATTTCTAGAAAACAAGTGTCTTTCTTGGCTATTAGTATTCACTCAGGAGTGAGGACCCAGGCCCACCTGCCCTGGAGCTCAGTAGGATCCAGGCCCACCTGTGCCCCATGTGGACTCAGCACTGGTACCCTATGGCTTCCCATCTGCCAACCTGTTTGGAACCCTGTGAGCCATCATGGATTATTCCCAAAGATGAAGATGTCATCTTTAGGTGGGGCAGTTCCCATTCTGAGACACCTGCTAGAGACTCAAAGCTCATTGTCAGGTACTTCTCATGCATTAGGCTACTGAAGACTGGGATGTTTGAATTATATGACAGTTTTATTACAGATTTCTTTTACATTTTAACTTTTTGTTTTTTCATTTTTTATTCTTTTATTTTTGCCACTATCTCGATTTTCCTCTTGGTTCCTCAGAGTCTCTTTCTCCCTTTTCTCGTGCTAACAACCAACTTCTTTTGATCCCACTTCCACTCTTCCAATAATCTAATACCTCTATATACTCTCCTCTTATCCCATTAATAGTTACATCCTACAACCCTCCCCATCCTCTTTGTCCACCACTAGAAATCGTAGACCTTATTGCAAACCTGTTGGTTATACTGAGGATAATAATCAAATTCATACTCTTTATTATAACAATACTGTTAACATATTCATAGGGGATATTTGGTTTAAGGCTGCATACTGTTTGCATTCGGCAGTCCTAATATTGATCTACCCCTTAAAGGTGAGATATTGGAAACCTGCAGGGACACTATGAACCTATATGGGGGAAACTACAATACCTCGGATCCACATTGCTAGAGAGGAAGATACACAAACAACATGAAAAAACAAGGGAAGAAAGTGCCCCAAACAAACCAAGATGCTATATTAATAGAATTCAATAACAGATCAGTAGAAGAAATATCAGAAAAGGAGTTCAGAATGAACATAATTAAAATGATCTGCAAAGTAAAGAATGAGATAAGAGAGCAAATGCAGGCAATGATTGATCACTCTAATAAACGGTTAAAAGAGTGAAAGCAGTAAACAAAAGATCATTTTAATAAAGAAATAGAGATTGTGAAAAAAAACAAACAGAAGTCCTTGAAATGAAGGAAACAATAAACCAAATTAAAAACTCAATAGAAAGCATCACCAACAGACTAGATCACTTGGAAGACAGAATCTCAGACAATGAAGAAAAAAAATATTTAATCTTGAAAATAAAGTTGACCAAACAGAGAAGATGGTAAGAAATCATGAACAGAATCTCCAAGAATTATGGGATAACATGAAAAGACCAAATTTAAGAATTATTGGGATTGAGGAAGGCAAAGAGGTACAAACCAAAGGAATGAACAATGTATTCAATTAAATCATATCATAAAATGTCCCAAACCTGAAGAATGAAATGGAAAATCAAAAACAAGAGGCATACAGGACACCAAATGTACAAACTTACAACAGCTCCACACCAAGGTACATTATAATGAAAATGCCTAACAGACAAAATAAAGACAGAATTTTAAAGGCAGTGAGAGAAAAGTATCAGATTACATACAGGGAGAAACCAATAGGGATATCAGCAGATTTCTCAATCCAGGCCCTAAAAGCTAGGAGGGACTAGAAGAACATATTTCAAGTTCTGAAAGAACATGGATGTTAATCAAGAATCTTATACCTGCAAAACTAAACTTTAGATTTGAGGATGAAATAAAATCCTTCCATGGTAAATGAAAGCTAAAAGAATTTACAAATAGAAAGCCTGCACTATGTAAAGTTCTCAGGAAAATAGTCCATGAGGAGGAAATGAAAAACAACAGTGTAGCTCAGCAAAGGGAGGAACTACCCTAAAGGAAAAGCCAATCAAAGGAGAAACCAAGTCAAGCTAAAAACCAAAAATAAACCAAAATGACCAGGAATACAATCATATCTCAGTAATAACCCTGAATGTAAATGGCCTAAAAACATTAATCAAAAGACATAGATTGGCAGATTAGATTAAAAAGAAAGACCAACAATATGCTGCCTTCAAGAGACTCAACTCATAGGAAAAGACATCCACAGACTAAAGGTGAAAGGATGGGGAAAAACATACCACACACATGAACTCAGTAAAAAAGCAGGGGTTTCCATCACCATATCAGATAAAGTGGATTTCAAGCCAAAGTTAGCCAGGAGGGATAAGGAAGGACATTTCCTACTGCATAAGGGAACCATAAATCAACAAGACATAACAATCATAAATATTTATGCCCCAAACAATGGCTCATCCATGTATGTCAAGCAAATCCTTCTCAATTCCAGGAAACAAACAGACCACAACACAATAATACTGGGTGACTTTAACACACCTCTCTCACCACTGGATAGATCTTCCAAACAAAAGCTGAACAAAGAAACCGCAGAACTCAATAATACAATCAATAATTTAGACTCAAGAGATAAATATATAGAGTATTCCATCCATCAATGAGTGAATACACTTTTTTCTCAGCAGCATATGGATCTTTCTCTAAAATAGACCATATTTTATGCCTTGTCACAAAGCAACTCTCAGTAAATACAAAAAAATAGATATACTACTTGTATTCTATAGATTGTAATGGAATGAAACTAGAAATAAATGATAAAATAAAAAATAGAAACTACTACAAAACCTGGAGACTAAATAATATGCTATTGATTGATGAATGGATAGTAGAACACATTAGGAAGGAGACAAAACAATTCTAAGAGGTAAATGAGAACAATGATACAACATATCAAAATCTCTGGGACACTATGAAAGCAGTACTAAGAGGAAAATATTCACTCAGTCAAGATTCCACCCTGTCATATCTTTAATACTCTCTACAGAGCCATACATAGAAAACATTTATTTTGCAACAGTAAGTACAAATTTGAACAGCTTCCCCTTGTGTATGGCAAACCATAAATTCATTTGCTAATATTATGATGGTTTCATTGGGCTAAGATACAGAACTAGCAATGGAGGATACACAATAATTGGACAGAACTAGTTTTATAATGGGTTTATGAATATGACTGGGAAGCAAAGAAGGCTCTAAAAATACTTCACCAGTCTTTCATATTGCCTTAAATTTCACCATTAGAAGAAGTTTTCATGTACATTAGACTTTAATTCTGTTAAGACAATCATATTTTTGATTAAATCAAGCCACCACCTCATTAACACTATAGAAGAAATTAATTTATCTGATTAACCCACTCTAATCACTACCACCTAATGACCAATTTTAATGGAATCTCTGATGAAACTAAAATTAGAGGATTAGGTAAACTTTGCTTGAGTTAAAAGGTCGAGAGCACTGTGTTTTGCTTTGAACATATGAGGCTTTAAAATTGACCAAAAGCAGCCAAAAGACAGCAAAGAAGGTACCTGAAAGGAATCAAAAAATTCAGTATGACCACACAACAGACAGATTAAAATCAAAAATAGCAGTCACTCCAGCCAAACTATCACATGGTTGGACTTCAGTTCAGCCAGAAGCTAATTTAAGCTAAAGAAGTTTCTGAGAACCCTTTGCTTTATCAAGCTTTGGTCCTACTTACACACATTGTTCTTTGTAATTATCTTAACTATATATTCAATAAAACAAACCAAAACAATCCCTACTTTTCCTTGATAAATGCAAATACATCCTTGTCTTTTGCCAAAAAAAATATACTTAATAACATCTACTTTCATGAATTTTGGATAATTCTAACTTAATAAAGATGTTACACCAAAAACTCAATTGATCTGTGCCCCTTAACCATTAGAGAAATGAGTCAAATGTGATTCCTTAATAGATATTCAGACTCCAATTTCATTCTAGTTGTAGTTTATTGAAAACAATATTTTCATCATTTTTGCCAGTCTTTTAAAAAATTTTTTTTTCATAAACTAAGATGACCTACTCTTTATTAAAAAGTAAATCTTGAGTGTCTAATGAGGGCATAATTTTCCCAAAATTTCATGATTTTCTGGAAAGAATATTACAAAGGGCAAAGGTGTTGCACAGCATGTGATAAAAAGAAGCTGGTACAGCACTGTCAAGCCTCCCTGTGTGACTATATTTTGCTTATTATTTATCAATATTTAAAATATTTTCTGTCATAATCACTATTGGGTTTTATTTGTGGGGTCTAGTTTGACAAAAGCTATAGGAATGTGTATGGATTATTATGAGTCAAAGTAATCATTAAACAAATAAAAGGTAAATTAATATAAAATAGAGAGTAGTTCTCTGAGGATTTTTTTCTTAAATATTAGTAGCAAATGCAGGAATAGCTGGGTAGAACAAATAGTTCATAGTGTAGGAAAGGAAGGTATCTGTGTGTCCCAAACAGTGGCCAGAAATAGCTCATCTAGAAAGCTCGTCTCCAAGCTTAAGCAACAAGTGAATGGCATTCAATTTTGAAGGGGCAAAACGATTTTCTGTTGGGAAAAATCCTGGTTCTTGGCTGGCACCAGTGAACGTCTCCAGAGTGTAAGGAAAACCTTCACACATACAGGCCTGACAGGAAAACCTGCAGGGAAGAGCATTCTGCTCTGGCCATCTAGGAAAGGACACAACTTCCCCAAATTGATGTCAGTGTTACCAAGGGAACCAAAGGGCAGGGCTTGAGAGACCTAAGAAAAGGATGTCAGTGCGGATAGGACAAAGGTGTAACCGTGGCAAATGATGATTGGTCAAGAGAACTATAAAAGTCTTGTGTACTTCCTCAATAAACGAGTGTGCAGACTGCTCGCCACATGCCTGCTTCCACCCAACTCCCGGACACTGAATCTTGCCGCTTACCTCGCGTCTGAATTAGTGCAGCACAAGAAAAGCAACAATTTTCTTCAAGGATGTCATTTATTCTACTACCTAAGCTGTGTGCTCTCTCTTTATATCATCTATCTCCTTGATCACTACAGATTTGTTGTGTTTACTACTTTATTAGTAACATAGCTGCATACAATTATGAAAATTCATCAAAATGTGCACTTCAAATTAGTGAATTTTATTTTAAGCAAGTAACTTAGTGAACCAGAAAGATTAAAAGTCAAAACAAACTTAGGTGGTTTCTCATCCTCTGTGGCTGGTGAGAGTGAAAGGAGCAAAAGTAAAAGTCCCAGGATCAAACCATGCCCCTAATCATATAGGATACAAGGATGGCCACAGTTCTCTACTCCTTCTCTTTCCCTAACTTCAAAACCTTTCATTGAAGTTATACTTTACTTATTTGACTAAAATCAAGATCTTAAAAAGATGATTCCTCTGAACACATGGGCCTCTCTCTACTTGTACTATGCAGACTTGCTTTATAAAATGAAAAAAAAATTAAAAGATCCTTTGAATATGTGGAAAAAAGGGCAAGTGAACTTGCTGGTTCACTATAAAACTCTAAGAATCCCTAACATATTTCAAGACATGAGATTAAAATTTGATTGTTTGACCTAGTAGAACAAATCAAATTTTTTTGATGTTTATTCCACAAGATAACAGCTTCTTGACTATTAACAAAGTATCATGCAAGGATGTAGATGAAAGGGGGTTATTTGTAGATACAATCCATCAAAACACTCTTAAGATATCTATGAAATCTTAACATGCTGTTTTAGCATTGTAAATGTTTCAGATTGTAAGATACCACAGAGAGAATCCTAAAAGTAGAAAAACAGATTTCTTTAAGAGCAGCATGTTTAGAGAATAAAGACTAGTTTCTGTTTTTTTAAGATTCCTGTTAATCTCAGTATCACCAAAAGTTACAAAAGAAATGCCTGGAGCAATCTAGTCTTTGACTTTCACAGCTTCAAGACATCTGAGGATTATTAGAAATTAGAATTGCTTCAGAGATGAATAGAGTATTCAAAAGAGAATGATTTCTCATAAAACCTTTCTAGTAAGATGCACCCCCTAGAAAATTTTAAACAGCAATAGAAAAACAGCAGAATGTGAAACATACTGAACATAAAAGAGTTGAGGGCTTTTGTCTTAGTGGTATTTCTTCTTTTATGGTAGCAGGACTATAATCAGAAAACTCTTTTCTGAAAACACTATTCTAGGCACAACTGGTATTTCAAGCCAGACAGACACCCTCTGCCCACACTTCCAGAAAAATGTTTAAATTTTCATTTCATTCCTGTTTAAAAACAAAACCAAGTATAAACAGGATCACACTGTATGGAATACATGGTTTCCACTTGCCTACAGCAAAAAATTGTAAGGCCAATTTTGGAAATACCAGCTGTATGAATGCTATTTTACTGTCTCTGTTTTCAATTTGGTCATGTGCTAATAATTTATGTAAGCAAGATGTTTCATGGAAGAAAATCCTACTCAATGCCCTTATCAGGCTTTTACACTCTTGCTTATTAAGAAGGATATCTGCAATACTGAGACTCAAGAAGGTTAGCATACTATTTCAGCTACTGCCAGAAATTCTCTGGTTATATGGAGAATAATGCTCAAGTTTTTTAAGCTCTTATGGAAATTTTCAAACATATATGGAAATCAAGACAAGATTACAATGAATCACCATGTACCCAAAACACAGCTTGAATATTTATCAACTCCTGTTCAATCTTACTTCATCTATAACCCTTTTTTCTTTTGTTGAATTATTTAAAGTAAATCCTAGATATTGTGTCATTTATCCACATATACTCTGATGTTCAAAAGGATTTTTATTCAGTTCTTAAAACAACTTAAAGAGGATATGACAAAAATAAGCAAACTTTAAAAATGAAAATTATCACTAATCTGGAATTTGAGATTTGGTACTACATCATACGTAAAGCAAAGGGAGAGATTCATTCCCCAAGTAGTAAAATGTAATGAGCTCTCCCTTGACATTAAAAAAAAAAAAAAACAGGTTCCCTAGTGAATTTAAGGTTCTCTTAATCTTTTCTTTGGGGCAAAAGAACTGGAATTTTCCTATTACAAGCAAATTGAGAGGAGCTTTTGCCATGCATAAATTTAACTGACTGCAGAGTTCTTATTCTTCATCTAAAAGGTTATAGCTTGAATGTGGCTCTATCACTTTAAAGTGAATTGCCAGAAAGCCATCACTGTAAGTTATCTGACCCTAACATTTCATTGCATTAGAAATATAAAGCTGCCTTTATCTTGGGTGTGCATAAATTTCAGGTTCTTGATCACTGAAGCTTCCCACATGGTGCATATCTTCACTAGTACCCTTTCACACAGCAAAGAAATCTAACTTCAAATCCCAGAATCACATGACTTTGTGGATTGATACAGAAAGTAAGGATGAGTTATTAAAAGCCACGTGGCCTTTAAAGTTAATGTGAAATGGCAACCAGAGTAGTAGTATAAAAACCTGGGGAAAAAAGGAATTTAATATGCAGGATAGAGTCTGACAAATTCAAATTGGAAAGCGGGATTGCAGGAAATGAGGAAGGATGTATACATACTAGCTGATTAATAGGTAAGAAAGAGGGAAGTTTCATTGGATTGTGAACATGATGATGAGCCTTATACAGCCCAGAAAAAGGATTTGCAGAGGCTTATGTTCAAATAATACCTGAAAATCCAGAACCTATAGAATCATGAGTCCCAAGCTACCATAGAGACAGATTCTGACAGCCTAAATGAAATATTTGGATAAAAAAATAAAGTATTAGCAGACCACCAGGGAGAAGTTGACAGACACCAAGAGAAAGTTTGAGAACAACAGAAAATAGGGTAAGCACTTGAGTGAACCATAGGCTCAGGAGAAAAGAATTATGATGGCATCTGCTCTAATTTGATCTGGAATAGCCCCCCAAAGACCCCTATGTTAAAATCTCAGTTCCCAGTTTGGCGTTATTGGAAGGCAGTGGAAATTTTCAGAGGTGGGGTCTAATGGAAGACCTTCAGGTCACTGGGGGATGCATCCTTTAGAGGATTGTGGAACCTCAGCTCTGTCCTCTTCTTCTCTGCTTTTGCTACCCAGCTATAAAGTAAACAGTGTGTACCACCACATGCTCCCCACTAAAATTATGAACATTTTCTCTTTATAAGTTGATTTATCTCAGATATTTGTTATAGTGACAGAAAGGTGAATAATACATCAAAATTGCTATAGAGAATACCTAAAAGCTTTCAACAACTTTTTTCTTCATGTTTTGTGTTCTGAGAGCTCTGAATATTTATTTGAGAAAAAGAATTAACAAAGACAAAATGAGGAAAGAATTAAAAGCATGAAACTAAGGTGTTTTCCCTTATACTTACTGACTTTTCTCAGTATTGTCAGTCATTGATTCTATCTCTTCAGGTCATTACATCAGCAATGCATGTTAACATTAGGAAGCAGACTCCGTTCAATTTTAATGATCTAGAAGTACCTAGAATTCAAGAGGGGTCATTGAAGAGTGATGAAGTTTAGAGTGGTTACAATTTCTTTACGTGCACAAGTAGATATTTTATACAGGGCTTATTCATCACTTATTAGGGATATGCATAGATCTAATCACAATACTGGGATTTTGTATGAATCGATATGTTTCTCTTAGCACACCAGCCCTCACACACACATACACATATTCTCAACCTAAGAAAAAGTCTGAATTCTGTCTGGTAAAGGAATAATCACTGTATTAGATCCAAACAATAAAAGTTCAATCATGGATATTGATTATTTAGGGTTCGCATTTACAGATAATGATCTCCTTTCTCCTTACTTGACAGAGAGTCACTTTCTATGGTTCTGGGACTAAATAGTACATGTCAGTGAATGTAGATTAGATTAGATAGATTCGATTAGATAGATTATAGATTGGCAGAGAGAAAACTGAAAGTTGAATTAGGATGTTCCTTAAGAATATGTATACACCAAGATTAATAGTAGAGCAATACGGAAAATAAATGAAAGAAATGAAAGTAACAAATTGATTCATTAAGGAAATTTATTAAACATTCTGCTTTCAGGTTTCTCAAATAGTTTAGTAAAGTATAATTGTTATGACATTTTTTCCTGTGCTTTCCTCATTAATAGAATCTATTGAAATCACCACTCTCCATGCTACATTAGTGGCAATTTTTCCAACTTGCCAGAGATTTTTTTTTTGTCACTTAATAAGTTGAAATTACTTTTCTATGAAATTAAGTCCTTTGCTTACTTATGATTCAAGAGAATTAACTGTCACTGTGTCCTGCACAAAGAGGGATCACATAGCCACAAGGAGGTGTGAGCCATCTGAGAAATTGAAAGTCTGAAATAATATTTGGAAATAAAGACAAAAGACATGGCTGGCTGGGGCCAGGTGGATGGATGGGATCTGATGGGTCCAATTTTAACAAAGGAAAAAGGCCTGCAAAAGGTTTATAGTGAAACATTTCAAAGTGGAACTTATTGTAAGAAAAGCTTTTTAAAGATAAACAAGAAGCAAGAGGCTGTAGGAAATTGGCCTGTTTGGAGACTTATCACTTGCACAGTTATTCTTCCTCCTCCAGGCAGCTGGCATCTGAATCCAAAGCTACCAAACCATAAATCCCAAACCAGGCATGAAATCTGTCCCATTAACAGTGGCCACCTGCAAGTGGGAGTGTCTTTCAGCACCACTGTACTGAGAGAAACCCAAAAGGGCAATCTAGGTGTCCAAGTCTATGGAATTCAAAGCAATGATTCATTTGTCACTCCTGACAATGAATATTGGTGCTTTGTAGGAGTAGATATAGACTAAAGATAATACAAATGTACTGATAAGAAAATATCTCCAAGATGAAGATACATTTAAAAAAGCAAAGGTATAGAAAAGTAGGTTTACCATTATCTCATTTTCATGAATAATGTACATGTTCACATAGACATACATGCTAGTATACTTATGAATTATTTTTACAATCTGTTTAAAAATGTTAATGGCTATATCTGCAGAGTAAGACTATAGATAAATTTCATCTTTTATATTTTATCTTATGTCTTAGTATACTATATGAATTTTGATTATATGTGTGTGTGCATATATACATAAATATAGAACTTTTTGTTAATATGGATTAAATCCAGGGCCACATGCATGCTAGGCAAGAGATCTACCACTAAGTTACATCTCTAAAACAAACCCCCATTTTTGAGACAGGATCTCACTAAATTTTCCAGACTGGCCCCAAACATACAACCCTCAGCCTCCCAAGTTGCTGGGATTACAGGCATGTGTCACCACACCCAGTTTATAACTTTTTTCTTAGTCAACAAACACAAAACTACTTTAGAACTGTATGAGTCTTTCAAATATGATGTCTTATTTTAAAACCAAAGATGATTATATTTCCTAAAGAAAATAAATTCTGTTTAGTAATAATAAATAATTCTCCACTAAATTACCAGTACTCATCCTGTGGTAGACTTTTTTGTGTGATTTTAATTTAGCATTTTCTTATAGCTTATTTACTTCCTGTATTTTACACTGAATATATGTTACTTGTTTAAAATAATTTAGCAAAATATGGTAGTAATTTTATCCATATGACTATTGAGTTATGCTCAGTGAAATCTCATTTTGATTTAAAATTTTAATTAAAATCCTGAATGAATGCTGTTTGTATTACAATTGCTTCAATAGGGGTGAACAAACAATGATCTGGTCTATACAGAGTTTATAGAAGAAAGAAGGGTTATGCTTAAGTGATTATAACTTTACCACTAGTAGATAGAATGAAGGGAGCAGGAAAGCATTGAATCCATTTTCTAAATAGTTATCATTTTAATGGAAGAGATCATAAATGAGGTGGATAATATGTTAATCTAAATTTGAACACTGAAAAAAGATTAAGGCTGACAAATGTTTTGATTTACAAACTGGTATAATATAGATGGACACTAGAAGAGTCATAAGTATTAAAGTGATTTTTCACTTCTATGAGATCTATTTAGATATGGCACAAATAATCTTTCAAATGTAAGATGAAGCACAGGGACCAGACACTCATAGATTAAAACATTTCTAAGTAAGGTAACTATGTTGCAGAATAAAGTTCAAGAATACTTGTAGAAATACTAAACCAATACATAGGGTGAAATTCATAATGTTTGGCATCCTACCAAAGATTATCAGGCATGCAAAAAAGCAAGGATATATGACCCAAAATGAGGAGAGAAATTAAGCTATTGAAATTTCTCCAGAACTAACACATATCTTAGAATTAGCAAACAGCAATACATTTTATTACAACTGTATTCCATATATTAAAGACCATTGAAAAAAGGTCCAAATAAAATGTTAAAACATAAATACTGTGGTGTCTTAGGTGAAAAATACAATGAATGGGATTAATATCATATTAGATATTGTAGGAAATATTAGTGAAATTGAAGGTATATCAAAAATTATGCAAAATAAAACAAAGGGTCATAAAAATAAATGGACAAATGGGCAACAGTGAGCTGTGGAACAACAATTTCAGGTAATTGGATTCTCCAAATGAGACTGGTAAGGGAACAAAAAACAAGGGAAAGAAAGAAAACAGAATAAATAATAGTTGAAGATTTTCCAAATTAGATTAAAACGAATCAACTAATGGATAGGTCCAGAATCTCACTGAAATGCAAACAGAAAAAAACAGGAGTAAAATTATATCCTAATTAAATTGTTAAAATCAGAATAGAGAAAAATCCTTAAAGCAGCGAAAGGGAAAAGAGACACTTATGTACAGAAGAAAAATAAGGGCAATAGCAGTTTTCATTGAATACAAGGTAAGTGAGAAGATAGTGGAACAAAATCTTTAAAGTACTGAAAGAAAAAGAAGGTCAGCCTAGAATTCTGTACCCAGTAAAAATATCTCTCAAAAGTTAAAGCAAAATAAAGACGTTGTCAGATACAAAAGCTGAAAGAATTCATCACCAGCAGACCTGCACTATAAGAAAACATAAAGAAGTCTTTCAGATAGGAAGAAAACGACACCAGAAGGAAACTTGCATCTACCCAAAGAAATGAAGAGAACTGGAAATGGTAACTAAGTGAATAAATATGAGAATTTTAACATAAATCTCAATTACAAAACACAATGGTCATCTCTGGAATCAAACATTTATCCTGACTTTCTTCAATGAATTGTACATCCTGTAACCAAATAGTTTACAGGAAATATTTACCTTAGAAGAATTTCTTTGAAGGACTGGAGTTGTGGCTCAGTAGTAGAGCTCTTGCCTGGCATGTGCAAGGCCCTGGGTTTGATATTCAGCACCACATATTAATAAATAAAAAATAAAATATTCATTGACAACTAAAAATAATTTTAATAAAAGAACTTCATTGAAAATTTTAGAATTCCAGTTAATAAAATAAATAATCAAATTCAGAATATGAATAATTTAGTTTTCTAATAAAATAAGAAAAAGCTCATGAAAATTTTATAATATAGAGATCAACTGATAGCAGCACCTGATTTCATTTATCAATCTTAATATGACCAAAATAGAGGTAACCAGAAGCTATATACTTCATGAGGTGATACTTGTTTTTTAAATGTAACAAAACAATGCCAAACAGATATGTATCTGATGAAGCTTCCATATTGAACTGTCATTTTATAGGCAATGCTTGGGAAGAACATGTTTTTCTAAATACAGGGATGTAATCAGTAAAATCCAAACAGGAACTCTATGAGACAAGAAACTTGGTTTCTTCAAAGAAAAAATTCAGAGGGACAAAAGAGGGAAGGAAAATTTATCAATATGTAAACAATTGCAATGTTTGGTTGGACTTGTTTGGATCAGGAATCAAACAATTCTGGAGAAAATATAAAACATCTGGGGAAATGCAAACATTAGTTGGACATTTGATATGAAGGGATCACTTTTTTGTGATAATGGTATATATGGTTTGTTTTACAAAATGTTCATTTATTCATACATATACACTGAATATTTTATGAAAAAATTAATATAACTGGGATTTGATTCAAAGTTATCCAAAGAGGAGAAATGTGGAGTAACAGGTGAGACAAAATTGATTTTAGTTAATATTAACTAGGTACATATGGGAGTTCATTATATTATATGTTTTTGTTCATATTTTAAATTGTTAATAATTTAAAAATCATTATCCTGTTTAGTTTTAGCACTAGATCATAGGCTTTGAAGGGCAGTGAAGATAAAGGAATGAGCAGCAAAAAGCCTAGTATTCCTATAAAAATTTACTTCACTTACACACAATAGAAAGAATAATAAATTCAAGCATACTAGCCTCAGAAGCTAGATTAGCTTATTTTATGCAATTATTTGATGCATATTCTATAAAGGATTAGACTCTAATGCACCAAGACTTTGATGATAAATATAGGTTTACCTTATACAAATCAGTACCTTAACAAATTCAGTTCTGAAAGTCCATGAAGAATATTTCTAATGTTCAGGAATTGCAATAATCAAATACCATTATTTGATCTTGTATAGTCTATGATAAAAACAGAAGACAAGTTTCTGATCTTTTGTCATAGTATGCTAAATTAGAAATCAAGGAAAATTGGAGTGTTTTGAACTGAATGTATGCTTTCTTGCTACATTGCTTTATTTTTTTCTCTTTCTTATCTTAATTAATGCTTTTATCCTGATGTTTCATTACTGGCCTAGGATGTATTGCAGAATTTTGTAGGCTATTATCTCACAATAAAGCATGAGAAACAGTGGTAGAAAACTAAAGTCAATGGGAAAATATTAGTTAAATCAGTGCATTTACCAGAGTCAACCCTTTCCAAAGCTGTTACCACGGATCTCCCTGATATGTTTGTATTTGATGAAAATACAAAGTGAAAAAATAGGAAATAGCTATCAACGTGTAAGCTATATTAAATTAGGCTTAATTAGCAACCAGGATGTACCTTTCAAGACGTGAACAATGGGCAGTATTTGGCCTACATGGGGGAAAGAAGAAGAACACTAAAGCAGATGAGGTCAGTATACACGAATTCTGCCTTAAATCTGGCCATAATGCCAAATTACCACATGAAAAAGGAAAATTTCAGTATGGTCTCACAATGAAAATCATTCAGATATTTCAAAGTATTTGCAGTTTTCACTTTGCAGAAGGATATTGGGTTTACTCAGCTATAACAATATGATTCCATAGATAAGTCCACGAGTCTATGGTTTCATGCAATTTGTTTAGCTGTCATGCCATGTATCTAAGTGACAGTTTTTATCACTAGAAATGGCTTGTGCTGTGATTATCTTTTGAAAGCAGTGGAGCTTAGCAGGGTTTTACAAAGAAGTAAATAGCATCTTTTTGAAAACAGAGATCCAGAACATGGAGCAGGAAAAGGAACACTGAAATAGTAGTTATAACACCTAGAATTTTACCATAATTCTAGTATTTATTAGCAGTGTGATCAAAGGCAAGTCATTTCACCTCTTGACCCCAGTTAACACATTTTTAAACTAAGTTAGCCTAATTACATTATTTGTATGGCACTTTCCTGTCCTGATTCCTTCATTCAATACATATTTATTAGCTTTCTACCATAAAGGTACAACATAGTAACTAAGAGCTTGTTTCTAAAATCATACTACATAGTTTTAAATCCTGAATTCATTCTTTTACTAGCTGTATGTGCCAATTGGCAAGGTATTTTAACTTCTCTGTTTCAGGGTTTGTATCTATAAAATGGGGATAATTATAGCACCTACTTCACAGAATTGTAAGAAGAAAATAATATATTTAAAGATTTTAGAATATTTCCTGGTATTCAATGAATTTTAGCTATTATAACTCTTAAGCTAAGCATTGGAGACAATGAACACCAAGAATGAAACAATCCTTTATCTCAGGGAGCATCCAAATAAGAATGAAAAAAATAAATGACAACAATAGATACAACTATGACAGAGGAAGTAGTTTTGGGGGAGAAACATAGCAAGAAGCTAAAGGGAGTCTTAATGTAGCTTATTGGTGAGAAAAGAGGTATAAACTTTCTTAACTAGTTAAGGAAGAGGGGAAGAATATGTTCTAGGCACCATGTGCAAAAACTGTGGTTCAGTAATTCCTACAGACTAAGACATGTTACATGGTGTACTTCCATGAAGTATAATCCATGAAGCAATTACCATACATTAAAAATGTACCACAATCTTCTGTTTACCAAAACACACGAAGAAGGTAGTAAAAGGGCAAATTAATGAATGGCAGATGATATCTATAGCACATTTGTCATAAGACTTATCTAAAATACATAGAGGATTAAAATTTTAAAAACCTAACAGAAAGTGAGTAAAAGATCTGAACAGATACCTCAGAGAGGCTATCCAAATAATCACAATAAACACAAAAGTTCTGAACTTCATCAGTGACCAAGGTAACATAAAGTAAAATCACAATGCAATACCACTATCCACTCAGAAAATGGTAAAGAACAAAACAAAATAAGTGTTGACAAGACTGAAGAGAAATTGAAACTTTTATATTCTGCTGGTGGGAAAGTAAATTTGTACAAACACTTTAGCAGTATCTACTATTAAATGTGAGCATATGCATATTTTATGATCCTGCTACTGCCCTTCTAGGTATGTAAATGCAGAATACATTCGTTGAAGTATATCTTCTAGAACCTTCCTAACAACACCATACATAATGGCTAAAAAATTGAAATCTGAATGTCCACCAACAGAACAAATAAATCAATCATGGTACTTTCACACAGTAGGATAAAATGTAGCAATGAGAATGAGTCATCTACAGCTAAATACAAAAATACAGATTCTTACAAACATAAAGCTGAATGGGAAAATGCACACACACAAACAATATTATATGATTCCATTTATAGAAAAGTAAATTTGGAAAATTTTGTCTATGCTATTAGAAAATCTGGTGAAATTATTCTATGTGATTATTCCAAAATACAGAGTAATAACTGAAAGGGAGTATATGGGTAGTTACTAGGCTGCTAGTAATATTCTGTAACCTGATCAGAATATTGGTAAAGTGGGAAGCATATCCTAGTCTTCTATTTTAAAATGAAATGGTAATGTTTAATTGGATATACAACTGACATTCTTCTTCAGATCTTTCACAATTAAGAGAAGAGATGATCACAGCAATTCCAAGAACTGCATGAATTTACACTTCCCTCTCCCTTATGAATCTAGGATGATGATGTTTTCAAATCCAGAGTCATAATTAAAAAGCAATATAATGTTGAGGGACCACTGACCATGTGGGTAATTTGCAATAATGAAACTAACACAGCAAGGTGGCAGCTGACATGTAGTGCGTTGTACGTGATAAGTTAGACATTTTCTTTATGAATACAATTTTATGTTTTATATATAAAAACTATTCACTCTATTAACAAATGGAAGCATTAAAATTGGTAATACATCCTCCTTGTGTCACTCAATTCATATTCTTTGGAATATGAGTATCCAGTTAGTGAATTTCCCACTATTCTTGCTCTCAATTATCAGGCCACACTGTATATTCTACCCCACTCACCACAGAATACAAGGTCATGTGAAGACAGAGACAGAGATCAGAGTGATACAGCCACAAGGCAAGGAATGCCATGGGATGCCATCAGCCAGCAGAGTGGCAAGGAAGGGATTCTCCCCAGGGTCTACAAAGGGCTTGTGAACATGCCTATACAACACCATGACTTCAGTCCAGTGAAATTGATTTCACAATTCTGGTATCTAAAATTGAGACAATAAATTTCTGTTGGTGTAGGCACCAAATTTATGCTAATTTTCTAAAGCAGCCAGAGAAAACTAATACACCAACTCTCATAAAAAGGGAAACATACCATATTATGAATGTTGGCACATAAGGGATAGTTGGGCAGAAATTCAGTATGAATATATGGTAAGCTTTACTTTCTGTCCTTTAGGAAAGCCATTAGTTGGCCAGAGATGAGGACAGTATATATTTCATCAACTTCCCTGACCTGCAGTGCCCAGCTTAGAGCCAGGTATATACCTAAGGGATTTTCTGGAGTAAAAGAATGATCAATAACGTTATACATTTCTCTGATAGCTTCAGGTACATTAATCTCTAAACAGAAACATTCTAACATTTAAAAAAATCATATGATTTTTTAATTCAAGTATGATCCTAGGACCAGAATATTGGTATCATCTGGGAACTTGTCAGAAATACATAATCTCAGACTGTACCCTGTATCTACTTAGTCAGAATCTTTTAAGAAAATTACCTCATGGGTCTATGCATAATAACATTTGGGAAACAATAAACATAATATAATCTAGGAAATTTGAATTCTTTATTTAATAATATTATTTTTTAAGTTTGATGATGACACTGGGTTGAGTCTTTTTAGGAATACATACCGAAATATTTATGAATAAAACAAAATGTCTTGGATTTGTTTCAAATCATTCTATCAGTAAGGATAGGAAAATAAGGTATGCAGAGGACAACTTTGGTCATGAAATTATAGCTATTGAGGATAAGGAATGTGTGAATGGAGGTTAATTATATTAATCCTTCTATTTTTAGATATAATTGAAATATTCCACAATAGAAAGATTTTTTTTTAATATTTAGATAGAAAGTAAGTCATTTTATCCCACAACTCTTACTATGAATGTATTGGTATTCTTTCCTAATAGAAACTGCCAAATATATGAACTACAATTTAGATACAATTGATTCATTATCTGCAGGGGAAAATGTGCCATATCACATGATCCCATACTTTCCTCTACTCCTACTGTCAACTGTTATCTGGGATAGAGAGTTTGGAAACAGAGGCAGATAAAAAAGAACTTAGAGAAAGTATTTGTAGAGGATCCTCAAGAGTAATGTAGCATTCCTGGGCTTGGGTACAGAGCCTTTTCAATGCCCAAAACATACTCTGAACAGACAGTATTGCAGACACCATGCACAACTGGAATGCTTGATTAGGGATTGAAGAACTATAAAAGGACATTCTTTAAGGGATGGACAGAATGACTGAACAACTAAGAAAGGGATTTTCTGGTATCACTTTAAGAGACAGTGAATGTGAAATCAAGCTAAGTAATAAAAAAAGGAATCTGTTTTGTTAGCATCACCTTAGCATTATTACAGAGAAATATTTATTTTAATGATAAATACTGTATATCTACCACTTAGGCATGACTCTGAACATGTGCGTCATTAGCTTATTCAGCAGTATTCCCTCTTTGGAGTTTTCAACAGTAACTACTATTCATCTGTCTTACTTGTCTGCCTCTGTTGCTACTGTGGGAAAGAAGCAGCAGCAACTCTTCTAGTGCTGATTAGTCTCTAGGAACACTGCTATTCTATCTAGGTGCAGCAGCACGTTAAGCTCCCTTTTGCTAGGCAACAATTCTGATGTCATTGCTGAGGCTTCAATTCATCTTAGTTATGATTAGAAAATTCATTCAATTAAAATCAGTTTCCCTGCAGAAAACCCGAAGACTTTATTCCTTTCCCCACCCCATTTTCCTGAATACCTTAGGCTTATCATTATTACCATTCTTTTAAAAGGTTGTTCAGTTCTTCTGTTTCCTCAGGAAACAAACAATTTATCCAGTTACATACAAACTGAAAGTCTGAAAGAACTGACTGATAAAATGGGTGGAGTAACAAATTGTGACATAATTTGCCTTCATCTGGCTGCTTTGGGAGCCAAGGAGTAGATGGGTGGGGTTGCAGAGATTAGGGGTTTCTACAGTAATTGAAAAAGCCAAGTGTTTTTCAATTTAATAAAATGGATCCTTCTTTTGGGGGAGTGCCAGGGATTGAACTCAGGGGCACTCGACCCCTGAGTCACATCCCCAGTCCTATTTTGAATTTTATTTAGAGGGTCTCACTGAGTTGCTTTGTGCCTCCCTTTTGCTGAGGCTGGCCTTGAATTCATGATCCTCCTGCATCAGCCTCCTGAACTGCTGAGATTGCAAGAGTGTGCCACCGCTCCCAACCAAAATGCATTCATTTTTAAAATCAATTTAATGATATTGTCTTTATAACATTTTGAATATAAAATACCTTTTCTCTCAAAGTAATACAGATTGCAATATTGGGGCTCAGTTATGAAAATGAGTTTCAAGTATATCTTTTTTATAGTAGTATTTAGGTAAAGACAGAGATCCATTACCTTGGAAGGAGATCTTTGGATCATAAGACTGATGCCAGGCAAGGCCCCAGATAGATACTTAACAATGTGGAAGAGTCGGTGTGATACAAAATGAGATATCTTGGGCCAGAAGCTTTGCATTATCAGTAACTGACTGGGATCTGAAAGATCCTGACACCGATTTCAATCCTCTCCTCAAAATGCTCAGGTTCTCCAGTTTTCACAAAGTGTAAGGTTAATAGTATGATGTTCATTTTACATCAGGAAACTGATTCACAGCAAGTTATCACAACACTTTTTGAAAATCATATCCAAAACCACTCTAATGAATACTCCTGCATAATTTAGCCTAGTTTTCTTCAAATTGGACTATATGCATCCTTGATCATACATAAAGACTTTCCAAGGGTACATAGGTAAGGGTTGTTTAAAAAAAAAAAAAACAATACTTCAACTTCCATTTGTAATTTTTTCCCATTCCATTCTCCTTTTTTCCAGAAGGAAAGCATAATTTTAATCCATTTAACAGTTGATTTATGGTGATTGTTTTAGGGTATACAACCTCTAAGTAATGCTACAATATGGATGAATGTTGAAAAATATTTTACTCAAAGAAACATGATACAAAATACTCCTTATTGTATGAGTACATTTATATGAAATTTTCATGAAAGGTAAATTTATATAGGCCAAAAGCAGAACAGTTGGTTGCCTGAAGCTGGAGTTAGAAGCAGTGATTGAGAGCAAAAAGACATAAACAAAAGAGAAAAAAAAAATCAGGTGGGGGGATGTGCTGGAAATGTTCTAAAACTAGATTATAGTGATGACTGTACAAATTCTATAAATTTATTAATTAATGAATTATATTATGACAGTGGAAGGATTTTGGATATGTAAATTATGCCTCAATAAATCTTTCAGGGGAAAATAAAAATTCTATGGAGTCAAAAAAAGGACAATTAGAAAGAGTTGTATGTAGTTGGATTGCAATGGTTGGGAACAAACATATTTTCAATGCAGGCTGATTCTAATTCTTTGCTTTCCCCAAACCAATTACCAGCTGGTAGGTTATTAAAAATAATTCTTGATGATAGACACCTATATGATTTTTGGCATATAATGCTGAAGGAAGTTAAGGAATTGAATGACATTACTATAAAACTACTTGGATTTTCATATAGTGGATAAATTCCTACATTACATCAGAAACAACAAAAGCATCGGACTTGATGAACTGTCTCATTACACTGATATGTAATAGTAATACATAAATATAAATTATTTAAAAAATCAAATACATCTAAAACTGTATAAATTTAATAATAATTTATTAAACATTTGTATATTTTAGGGTTTTAAAAAATCAATGCTGTATGAAAAATAACAATCTTTTCTAGAAAAATGTTTTGATGTAGAGCATTATAATAAGAGGATATATAAAAAAATAAAATGTCTCTCTCTCTCTCTCTATATATATACATATTTTTGTTATGCAGAAGTATGACATGGTCATTCACAAAAGCCTTTCTAGCATATAAATATAGTGTATTAACATTTGAATAAAATTCTATGGGGGAAGAATATGGGAATACAAGTTAAAGGAGAACCAGAAATTGTAGAAATTCCAACTATTAGAAAAAGAGCTTTTACATGAATTTTAATGTATAACAATGTATTCTTTTCAGTTTTTAGCTTCTATTCCATACACTTGTAATATGGTCACTATTATCAGATTTATTATAATAGTGACATGTTCAATTATACACTGTTGTACATGAAGTTCAAGAAAAAGCAAAAGTAATGCTTTGTGATTAAAAAATTGTTAACTCTGGAGTGTTTTGACTAGGACAGGCATGAGGGAGTCTTCCAGAGCATGATTATACCCTAAATAGAAGGATACTGCACCAATGCATGATGGTATGCACATATAAAAATTTATCCACTTCTACATTTAAGATCTCTGGACTTTATTATATTTATGTATATCCCTAAAAATTAAAAGGCAAACAGTGCATTTACAGAACCCTGGATATCACATCTTTTATAATTGTTTAACTCATGATTTTAAAAAATAAACTCATCCTCAAAATGTGTAGTTGTACAATCATTTATAGTTCATTTAGGAAGCACATGAGTAAAAAGTGTGAAAATCACCAAATTAGCCTTCCTGACCCAAAACTCTATAACTGCCTCTTCTGCAGGACAGGTATAGTACTATGTAACAATAACTCTACTCCCATTCCAGTCAATGCTGCCACTTAAACCTCTAACCTGGGTCTCTTAGTGGTATATAATAGTGGTAGCTCACTATTCATATGCACTTCAGGACTACACTTCCCAGTAATGCAACCTGGCTCCTGGTGGAAGTCTATATTCCTCACATTGCATTTTGGATTGTGAAGTCATAAGATCAAATAGCAGGAAGGAATAGAGAAAAAAAATTAGGAGCGTTGCACTCTGGGAGCTGTAGTTTTCCGTGCACTCAATCTGGCAAGGAATAAACTACATACTGCTTCAAATCTGCAGTAGGAAGAGGAGGAGGGGGAGGAGAAAGGGAGGAGGAGGGGGAGGAGAAAGGGAGGAGGAGGAGAAGGAGAGGAAGAAATTTGAAAACTGTATAAAATCTGACCTCTGAAGGGAGGATGAGGTTGCAGGAACAGAGGCATATAGTAAGTACATGCCTCTAGACCCCAGAATTTTGACTAAGAACTATGAATAGCAACTGGAACCACCAGGTTAAAAATGGAACAAAGAATTTTTTTTAAAAAAAAACACTGTACATTCAATTTCTATTTATAGAAGAAATGCTTACTCACAGTGGAAAATACTGAACAAGATGACAATGAAAATAAAAATCAGAGTCAATCACAGTACCCAAGAGATACATTTATATCTTTTTATACAGTATGGTCTGTTTTGCCAACTTCTAGCAGATGCAATTAAATTCTGCATAACTAATGAAAGAGGTAGCACCATTAAAAGTAAAGAAACAAAATTGTTTGCAAATGATATTCTTCTAAAGCTAGAAAATTCATGAACATCAGGTGAAAAACTATGAGACCTAATATGAGAGTTTAGATGACTGCATATAAAATGAAAAATAAGCAAGTAAAAGTATCCTTCTCATATAATATAATAGGAATTAAAATGGGGGAGAAAATTCTATTCGCAAAATACCAGAATTTAAACAAGGAATGCACAAGTTTCATGTGAAGAAATACCATAATTGATGGACAGTCATTAACAGGGAGAAATACCATATACCTGAGTTGGAATTTTGAAATTTAAGATATACTAAATATTTGCAAATTATTTTTGCTTAAACATCTCTATTATAATTTGTGGAGCTGCATCATCAATTTAAATTTTGGTGTCAAGTTCTCTATGAACATATTAATATTCTAAAATTTTTTATTCTTCATATCTTTTCAATTTCTTTAACCTTGGGGAATGAGAAGAGTTGGAGGAGAGAAAGAGAAAAGAAAACTAATGTGTTAGGCATCTACTATATTCCAGACATGGTCTTAGGAAATTAGCATACTTTGCATACTTTAATTCTGACACCAACACATTCAAACAGATAGCACCTTCATTTACAGGTGAGCAACTTAAGGCTTTATTAAATTAATTAAATGTACTCAAGGTTTCATTACTCATAGGTGATAGAGGGAACATTCATCTTCAGGACATAGAATAAAGCCATGCTCTTTTTCCCCTGTACTGGACTTTTTCATTACTAGCTTTGTGAGGTTGGACATATTAATTCACTTATTTGTCTCAGTTTCTTTACCTTTGGAATGGAAATGAGAATGTTGTGAGGATGATCCATGAATAAGTGCAGGATATAATTGGTGTTCAATACACAATTGCAATGATTATTATTATATTATTACTAAACACATTTGGAGATTTTATTTTTTCAGATATTAGTCCTACAGAGGTGGGGTGGTTTCAAATATTTTGTTTAATATTAAGTGAGCATTTATTACATATGAACACTGTTCCACACATTTCACATATGCCATAGATAAAATATAGTAATGAAAAGTAGTACAGTTAGAGATCATTTTTATAACCTAGTAATTATTATGCATCAGTAGCTTATTAAACACACATTAAATTTCACCCCATTCACATGACTATGTGTCTAGCACATGAACTCCAAATTCCTATTTTTAATTTCCTTTTAGGTAAGAATCATCTTATTTACTTACTTGAAATATTTTAGAGTCCATCTCCTAAGGAAAGTCCAACCAATGCATAAATTTTTCATATGGGGAACTGAGATTGTTTATGAAATTTTCCCTTAAAACAAATAATCTAATTAGTTTCATTGTGTTTTCTCTGCTTGCTTCATGAACTGACTTAGGAGAATATATCTTATTGGCATGAGAAATTCAGCCATGTACTTGAATTTTAATTAAAATCATTTAGTTACAGATGGTAAGGGAAGAATTCACGTAACTGGCTTTGTGTCAACAGTTCGTGAAGAACTACAAATAAATCTATTATAAATTGCAAGAGCAAATTCACCAGACAGGATTAGAAATCCAGACACTCTGTGAATAATAAAAATGACACCTAGGCAAGCTTTATCTACTATCCTATAATTCGACTTCAGTGGTCCCTTTTGATCAATATTTAAAAAAAAGAATATCAGCATATAATATTTACATCAGAATTATGTTCTTTTACATTTATAAAGATACCTGCTTTAAAAAAAACCTCATGATTTCAGAATTTCCCTATATAAAACTGATTTTACTATTCAGAAATTTCATAGTTCACCTAGGTTTAAACAGTTCATCACCATCTGCAACTGAAAAACTACCTAGTTTAATGTTTATTTGGTTGATTAATATCTGTTTGTAAAAACACCCTCCACATTCCTGGTTTAGCCTCTTTGAGAGGGAGTGTCTTTGTTGTGTTCAGTAGTGTATCCCCTGAGCCTAGAATAGTGCCTAGCAAGAGTGGGAGCTCAATTCCTACTTGAAGGAATTAATTCTTACATGCCAATACACTAGGAATTTTTCACTTTCTAAAATACAATATTTTACCAATACTTCTACTAAATGCCCATATTTAATTATTCTATTAACAACTTGCATACCACAGTGTTTCAAAATACTAGGGCAACTTGGATTTTCCTTAGTGACTTGTCACTGTCCTTTTAATATGGGACACTATGATAAAAGATTCATTTTGGAGATATTGGAAAAAGTACTGGACTGGAAGTTCACAGATGATTTTAGTTCTGGTTCCATTCACTGTGTGACCTTGAGTCTTAGTTTGCTCATCTCTAAAATCAGTAGAACCAAAGATTTTGTAAAAGCTTTGCTTGATGCTGTGGAAATCAATGAAAATCGGAGATAGTACCCATGTGTGGTTATGACACATAATGAACATTTAACATTCTCTTCCATATCCTTTCTTCTACCTTTCCCTCCTATGTAAGGTATTATTAGTACTTGGTACAGAACTGCAAATATGTTGGTATTTAAGTGATATTTGCAACAGCAGGGTTTTTTTTTTTTCTTTCTTGTTTATTTATTTATGGTACCAGTGTTTGAACCCACGGGGGCTTAACCACTGAGTCACAGCCCCAGACATTTTTTAAATATTTTCTTGAAAGAGGGTCTTGATAAGTTGTTGAGGCTGGCTTTGAACTTACCATCCTCCTTGGCTCAGCCTCTGGAGTCACTAGGATTACAGGTATGAGCCACTGTGCCTGGTCCCAGCAAAGTTTTAATCTGTTTTCAACCCATCAAATTGCATCATCCATAGAAATAAATCTTTTACTTCACATGTAAATTTAGAGGGTGGGGGTATGTGTGTACATACTTTTGCCTTTGGAATTATAAAAATACTGGTTTTAGGTCCTCAAAAGTAAAGTCTTCTTATCTATACAACTACTTAGCATTTAGAAAAGCAATGTAGTATAGTGAAAACATGTGAAACAGAATTTAGATAATATTAATTTGATTTTAGTGAGCTATTTACTGGCCATATAACTGGACATATCAGTTAACCTCGAAGCACATTTCCTCCTCGGCAAAATGGTGATTACCCATATGTCTTGCTAGCCTCTCTCAAAGTATTTAATCAAATTATATGAGATAATGTACTTTGAAATCATTGTCATGCTGTATTACTGAAAGAAATTAATAATCTGAATATATTTTCTCAAAAGTAAATTTATGCTTGATTTCTCTTACTAATGGTTTCTTTACATACAATGTGTTTTTGGCACTTGCCTGTCGCAGTCTTAAGCCCCCTTGCTCTTCTCCACCAGCGACAAGGGAAGGGGACCCTCCCCAACAAGGTCAGACCAGGATAGGTAGGGCTGACTGACCGCCTGCTCCCAGCCCTCTGGGCAGAGGACAATCAGATGAGTCAGGGAGACCAGTCACAGCAGGAACTCGTTTATTGAGGAAGTCACACAGCTTTTATGTAGGGTGGGGGCTAGGCGGGAACCAATCAGCTTAAAGGTCAGCAAGGCATGGGGGGTTCACGCAGGCGAGAGTCCCATAGGACTATATGGCAAGCACGAGCTGATCATGTTCACAGAACTGTTGTTAACCAATCCCTGATGGTGGTCTGATTTATCGTCATTTACCTTTGAAACCGCCTTTGAGCCTTGATCTTGCTCACTCACCAGGGAGTAAGGAGCCAGCCTGAGTTAGTTAACGTGTCATTAGTCCCAACACATCCCCCTTTATCTTTCTTAAAAACTATACATCCCAATGAAAGGATTTTTAATTTTGACCACATAAAATCATAACTCAGCCTGTCATTATGGAAGTTCCTCAAGTAAGCAACTATGGAACCTACTTATAGCATGTAGCATTTACTTATTCTAATATATAAAGGCATTTAAATATTATAATTAATACAGGTATAAATATAGTTATTATAATATATGTAAATGTGAATGTATATAGTGTACTTATATAGGTTGAATCAAACAATAAACTTTGGTTGGTTATCTATCATAGTACAGATAACTACATTTTAAAATATGATAATTGATGCTTTAAAATATATTTCAAAAGCATATATTGGCAAACCATATGTAAGATATATCAAACTGATGCAATAAAAAAGAAAGAGTAGATACAACTGTATTAGGTAAAATAGACTTTGAATCACAAACAGTAAAAAATGACAAGGAAGATTATTATGTAATAAAAATGTTGATTCAGCACAATTCTAAATATATATGTGCCCAATATTGGAGTAACCAAATATACAAAGCAAATGTTAATGGGCATGAAAGGAAAGATAGTTGCATTTCAGCAATGGAAAGATCATCCATACAGAAAAACAATCAAACAAAAAAAATAACACTCTATTGCAAATGGGCATAACAGATATCTAAAGAGCATTCAATTCAACACTTTCAGAATACACATTTATTCTCATCAGTACATGGAACGTTCTCCATGCCACAGAACAACTCTCAACAACACCATTTTACCTTTGTATACTCCTCCTGAAATCAATTACCCCAGTCTAAGTATGAGGGAAAACACCAGGCAGAATAAAATAAAGGAGCATTCCATAAAATACCTGGCCAATATGCCAAAAACTGCAAAAACAAGGATAGTCCAAGAAATTTTCACAGGCAAAATTTACTGAAATGGAAAACTAAATGTTACATGAAATCCTTGATGAGAGTCTGGAACAGAAAAATAGTGCATTAAGTTAAAAAAAAGTGAAATTTGAATCAAGTGTGAATATTTGTTCACACACAAAAAAGAAAATCTCTCAAAAGGTTTTTAAAATTTAAAATCATATCAAGTATCATGCCTAAAATGTAATAAAATTAGAAATCAATAACAAGACAACTATAGAAACTATAAAATTATATGGCAATTAAATAACTTACCTTTGAACAAGCAATGGATCAAGGAAAAAATCAAGCAGATAATTTTAAAAATTCATGAAACAAATGAGAATGGAGGCATAGCATACCTGAACCTATGGGATACAGTAAAATAAAAAAATAAAACAGTACTATAAAGGAAGTTTATAGCAATCCACACCTACATTGCAAAAAGCAAAAAGATCCCAAACAATCTATTAATTTATCTCAAGAAACTAGAAAAACAAGAACAGTTCCAACCCCAAATTACTAAGGGAGAAATAATAAAGATCAGATCAGAAATAAATGAAATGCAGAGATAAAACAAATAACTGGTTCTTTGAAAAGAAACAAAATAAACAAGCCCTTTGCTATGCTAGGAAAAGGAGGTAGAAGACTCAAAATCAGAGATGAAAAGGGAGATATTACAATTGACACCACAGAATTACAGACCAATAACAATTAATGAGATTAATCCATAATAAAAAGTTTCCCATCAAAGAAAAAAGTCCAGGATCAGATGGCATCATTGCTAAAATCCAACATACATCAAAGGAAGAGCTAATATGGATTCTTATTTTACTCCAAAAAAATAGAAGAAGAAGAAATTATTCCCAACACATTCTAGGAGGTCAGAATACCCTGATACCTACAAAAGTACACAACAAACAATGAAAACTACAAGCCAATATTTTTGATAAACAGAGACAAAAATCCCCAACAAAACACTAGAATACCAGATCCAACAGCACATTGAAGAGATTATTCAAGTCAGGTCCAGTGGCACGTGCTTACAATTCCAGTTACTTGGGAGGCAGAGGCAGGAGAATCCCAAGTTCAAGGCCAGTTTCAGCAACTTAGCAAGACCCTCAGAAACTTAATAGAACCCTATCTCAAAATAAAAATAAAAAGCAATGGGAATTTGGTTCAGTGGTCAAGTACCCCTGAGTTCAGTCCCAAGTACCAAAAGCATAAATTATAAGAAAAATAAAATTTAAAAATTATTATTCGCCATGATTATGTGTCTTTCATCCCAGGAATGCAAGGATGGTTCAATAAATACACATCCAAACCATAATACACCACTCGAAGGAGGGCAAAAATCATATGGTTATCTCAATGGACAGAGAAAGAACATTTAATAAAATTCATCATCCATTTATGATGAAAACACTGTACTGAAGGAACATACCTCAATGATGTACAATGATATAAAACAGGCCTTTTTTAATAAGCCAATAACTAATGTAGCATTAAGTGAGGAATAGTTGAATGCTTTCTAGGATCTAAAACAAGACAGGAATGCCCTCTATCAACACTGTTTTCCCACAAATTACTAGGATGGCCTAGCTAGAATAATCAGACAAGAGAAAGAAATAAAGGGCACCCAAATTGGAAGATAGGAAGTCAGATTGTCACTGTTTTCAGATGGCATGATCTTCTATATAGAAACCCCCAAAACTCCAACAAAATCTATTTGAACAAATGAATCCATCAAAGTTGCAGGATGTGAAATTAACATAAAATACACAGTAATGTTCCTATTTGCCAATAGCAAATCATCTGATATAGAAATCAATAAATCAATCCCATTTATAATAGCTAAAAAAATCATCCGATATAGAAATCAATAAATCAATCCCATTTATAATAGCTATAATAGCTAGGAATAAATTTAACCAAAGAAGTGAATGATATCTGAAATGAAAATTATAAATTATTGAGGAGTAAATTGAAGAAGACACCAAAAATAGAAAGATGTTGCATGTGCATGAACTGTAAGATTAAATAGAGTTAAAATGCCCATATTACCCAAAATGATTTACACATTCAGTGCAATTGCTATGAAAATACCAAGGATAAATATCAACTCAAAATGGATTAGGTATTTCAATGTAAGACATGAAATTATGAAAGTACTACAAAAAAATGTAAGGGGAATACTTCAGGACATTGGAATGGGTATGAATGTTTGGACAAGACCACAAACACATGAAACAAGAGCAAAAATATACAAATGGAATTATATCAATTTAAAAACCTTCTGCAGAGCAAAGGAAGCAATTGAGAGTGCAGAGACAACCTACAGAATGGGAGACAATATCTGTAAACCATACATCAGACAAGGAACTAATATACAGAATATATCAGAAACTCTGAAAACTCTAGCAAAAATGTCTAAATAAATTGATTAAATTAGGCAATAGAACTAAACAGATATTTCTCAAAAAGACATACAGATAACCATCAGGTACATGAAACAAGCTAATCATTAGGGAAATGCAAGTCAAAACCAAAAGAGATATCACCTCATTAGTTAGAATGGATATTATCAAAAGTACAAAAGATAACAAGTGCTATCAAGGAGGTAGAGAAAATGGGACCCTTATGCACTGTTTGTTGGAATGTAAAAATAGAGTCATTAGTAAAACAGTATGGGGGTTCCCTAAAAATATAAAAATGAAACTATTAAATTATCCAGCATTCCCACTTCTGGGTATATATCTATCCAAAGGAAATGAAATCATAATGTATAAGAAACATCTGAATTCCCATGTGCATGTCAGCACTATTCACAATAGCCATGATATGTAAACAACAAATGTATCTATTAACTTTTGAACGAGGAAATAAAATGTGAGACACATATACAATTGGAATAATATTCATCCATAAAAAAGAATGAAATTTCATTATTTGCAACAACATTGATGAACAAGATATCATCACATTAAATGAATTGGGACAGGCACATATGAGGAAAGTTAAAAAGTATATACCGTAGAAGTTAAGAATAGATGTGGTTACCAGAGGCCAGGGGGAGAGTAGGGGTGGGGATGGGGAAATGTTGATCAGTGGATACTATCTTACATTTACTTAGAAGTTCTGGTGTGCTATAGCACAGTAGGGTGAGTACAGATAACATTGATGGACTATACATTTCAAAAAGCTAGAAGAAAGAACTTTGAAAGTTTTCACTGCAAAGATAAAAATTGAAGAGATGATGTTTAACTTGATTTAAACATTACACAACATATACATATGTTGAAACATTATATGAAGCAACATTTTTCTATAAATTTTATAATTCCATGCAACAATTAAAATAAATTTTAAAAATAAAAATACATACATTCATTTGGTAGTATATTCCTTTTTATTCTGAACAGAAACTATAAATTAAACTTAGTGTATTTCATGGTGTCCATAATGTACTTTGCTTGAAGTATGTTAAATATTTTACAAATAAAAATCACAGCGGGGGCTTCAGTAGTAGCTTGGTGGTAGAGCACTTGCATATAGCATGTGTGAGGCACTGGGTTTGAGTCTCAGCACCACATAAAAATAAATAAACAAAATAAAGGTATTACGTCCATCTACAACTAAAAAAGTATTTTAAAACATCATAGGGCCATACACAATGGCACACACCTGTAATCCCAGTGCCTTGGTAGTCTGAGGTAGGAGGATTATGAGTTCAAAGCCAGCCTCAGCAAAAGTGAGGCACTAAGCAACTCAGTGAGACTCTGTCTCTAAAGAAAATATGAAATATGTCTGGTGATGTGGGTCACTGGTTGAGTGCCCCTGAGTTCAATCCCCATGAACCCCACCCCCCAAAAAATATCATAGAACAGAAAAAAGCAAAGTGCGAAGAGGTTGTTTAAAAAATCAACCTCACTTTCTTTAATTTAGCAAGTTCAGACTTTTGTTTTTATGGCAATTTCCTTCATTTAAACTGTGGGTATTTCTGGGTCATTTTAATGCCACTTTGTAAGTTGTTAAGTTTTATCTGTAAATTAGTAGACAATACTGTCAAACTGTCTGAATAAAAAAATCAGAATCTGAAAAACTAGTTTGTAGTCTTTCATTTTCAGCAAAATTATGCAAATTTGCTAAATCTTTCCAAAATAGTGAATAAATATCTCATGATAAATAATTGCATGATGATCTATTATTATATTTGTTTTTCACAGATATTCTTAAAATATATGAAGGAACTACACAATTATTTTACAGTAGAAAATAAATGGCACATAGCACCACCCACCCTCAACCAGAATCTCTCTACTTTTCTGTCAGTATCTATTATGAAATTATTTGCTTTCGCTGAAGAAAGCAATAGATACTCAATTATTAGCAAAGATTTCCTTCTTTGAAGACATCTAAAAGAAATGAATGGCAGAGCTCTTAAAAACAGTATGTGTTGTATCATTGATTCTCTTTGTCTTAACAATTTAATGGACTATATATTTTTATATATGTAATATTCAAAGCAGAAATAATTATAATTATGCTGCACAGCTATTCAAGTGAAATTAATAAATGTGGTGATTTGAGACTGATTTGCCATGCAGAAATTCTAAACCTTTGATCTATCTTTCTCCTAAGAATGAGTATCTAATTTACTATTTAGATGCCCAAATACTTGGACAACATGAAATCTTGCTTAAATCTTTAAATGTATACAAATAGACACATTTGTTTAAACTTCATTATAAACATACAGAAAAGGTAATCTGTGAAAAACTCAATTATTTATCACTGAGTAGTCATAGCAGTACTTTTCATATAGCAATGTACACACAAATCTACTAGCTAATTTAAAATTGCAAGTTCTATTTCAATAAATCTGGTGTGGAGGCTGAGATTCTGCATTTTTATAAGTTCTCAGATGATGAAGATACTACTGATCCTTACCACACTTGGAATGGCATGGGGCTATAGGTTATTATTATATTAATTGTTTTGAAGACAAATATAAATCATTGCATAAGCATCTAGATGAAAAATGAGACAATCACCCATATTCCCATTGCCCCTAGGACAGCAAAAAAAATGCAAACTTCAAACCAATATGAATGATGAATCAGTCCTTGCCAAAAGGATACACAGGCATGGCAAGATGTGGGAGAGTTTGTTACTCAAAGGACCTAGGTTATAAACCTGGATCTGGATACCAGCTAGGTGACCTTGAACAAATCTCATACTTCTTCTGAACCTCTTATTTTTATTTCTAATTAGGAGATAACATTTGTTCACTACTAGGTACTTACTAAGCACTTCTAAATTCCAGAAACAGAGCTAAGTCTTTAAATGTATTATTTTATCTTTGTGACTCTGAAATAGGTTTGCATATTATCTCCATTTTATAGATTAGAAAATTAAACAAATTAAGCAAAAAGGTCAAAATCACAATGCTAGTATGTAATAACATTAGGTAGTAGCTAGTGATGAGTAGTGAAAGTCATAGCAAGGTCACAGGTTTACTTTAGTTACTTTTAAAGTTTTCTTTAAGTTACTGCCAAGGCAGATGAGTAAAGAATTTGTAGCAGATAACCCACAGAAAAACATTGGTTTACAAACATTGAGGATAAATAAACAAAAGTAGAAGAGAAAATGTGAGGATAACTCAAGAAAGAATTTAGGGAACTAACTCTTAACAGGACCCAAAAAGGACAAGATAAAACTAGAAGTTATGGTGCCAAATGTCTCCTTCTATCTCAGAAGGAAGGATTCTTTGTGGGTGCAGTCACAGTAAGGTATCCTCTGATTAGTCGCTGACCCCAGTACCCACATTAACAAAAAATGACTTGTAGATGAAGTCCCTGTGAATAAGATGGCCACAATGACAGTTCTAGAGAGGATCAATTAGGGTCAAAACTACACTGGCAAATGTGAAAGAGAAGTTGAACACCTGACTGGCAGAAGTTGCTGAAGGAGGACCCCTATCTTCAAGACAACCTTAAAAGAGCAATAAATTTGGAGATGGCACTGTAAAAGGTAGAGACCCTCTGATATAAGACGAATCTATCTAGTTAAGATTGACCAAACCCAAATGGGTGTGAATAAAATCATTGAGTTGTGCTGACTGTGGTAAATACAAGGACAATACCCGAGATAAAATAATGTGGCCATGAGTTAAGGACATTGTGACCATTTCTGTGAAGCAACTCATCCCTTCAGAGTCCCCAGAAGCGCCGGTTTCAGATATGAATAGTGTGGCTCCCCCTGCCTAACTTGCCCTACTAACCCGCCAGGTGCAGCCTGAAATAGATAAGCTGGAGCTGACTGCTTGCACTCCACGGGGGAAAAAAAGGAAAAAGGCCCCTATTGAAAGCTTGCCAGGATTTTTTATGGTTTTCACTTTAAAAACCAGCTTGCCGAATTCACTCACTACTACTGCCCCACTTGGGGTAGTGGTCCTGACACATCAGTCTGTTTTCTTTTTTTCTTTTTTCTCTTTCTCCAAAATAAACTTTTTTCCTACTCTAGCTTCTGGTGGTCTCACTATGCTTCGATAACGGGACCCCACAACAGCACAACACAGTTTCCTTTGTTGTTCTGTTTGGAGAAAGCCAACTCTCTGTTGAGAGTGTTCTTTGAGACTTTGTTTTTACTTTATTTTCTCCTCACTTCCACTCTACTTTCACTTATAATAAAGCCCTCAGTTCTCTTGCATGACTCTCATTGTCTGACTTTAAATTTTCTTTTGGAACACAAGAATTAAGGTTTGGAGTTTTGGTTCCCTGCTTTCCTGTGACAAAATAAGTGGTATTCATAATTAGGCAGATTAACTTCAATCTACTCTTAACCACTATTCCATGTTTCCCTTAAAGAGCCATTGGTGACCTCAGAACTAATTAAGAATTACAGGCAGATATGAAGCAGATGAACACCAAAAGATCGCCTTAACTTAAAAAGTTGATGATGGAGTTATGGATAATGTGAGAGGAAATGTGTGTGGTTCTTAACAGTGAACTGAATCAGGCAGACTTACCTGCCCAGGTAAAGTAGAACACTAAGTAAGAGTTTGCACTCACAAGCATGGCCTTCACTGCACATGTAGACAAAACCCAAAATAGATGGTCAAGGTTATCCCTAAGCACATTTCCACCTCCAAAATCACTATTCAAATAATTTACTAGTGGAACTCATTCTACATGGAAGAAACTAAAAGTGATAAGAGAATGAATGTTATCCCCTAGCTATAAGATTCTGCCTTTAATCTCCAGTTAATAATGCCACAAATGACATATATTATACATGATCTTCAATATTTGAGAATCTCAATTAACACTATATTCTTTTCTGCTACTAATTAGTCATTCATTAATCATGAACAATCAAAAGAGATCATTAAAACTTAAGAGGAGAGTACAAAATGCTAGCAGGAAAAGAAGTCCATTTAGTATTATATATAATGAAATAATTACTCAATTTTAAAACTCAGAAAGGAAGATCTGTTACTGAAATCTTTTGCACTTGGGAATTATTAAAAGTGGCAATTTATATCATTAATTATTATTCCTACATCATGTTTCTGAATTCAAGAAAAATATTCTTCCTATTTATAGTATTAGTATAAATATTTATCCAATCAGAAAACAGTAAAAATATATGAACTGGTAAATAAAAGTCTTGAAACAATGTGGAGAAAATAAAATATAAGGTATCATAATACTGCTAATTTGCTTATTGGTTACCATACATTTGATCCTATTATTGTTTGGTACTGCCTTGGTAAAACCAACTTGCTAACATTTCATTAGGGTTCTTATTCCCTGCTATACTTTATACATCTTTGTATGCTTATGTTGTTATTCCCTTATACACATGCTTTTTGAGCTCTTTGAACTTGTTCAGTTCTTTAATTCCATTGTCTTTTTTTTTCAAACCATCAACTTCTTTTTAATCTAACTTTCCTTCCTATTCAAGTCTGACCTAATGATCCATCTCTTCAATTACTCTCATGTTAGTATCATTCACCACCTTATCTCTGTATTTGTACTAATATTGACTGGCAAATACTAAAACCTGGATCAATCCAAACTATTAACTGTCTCACTCCCATCCTAGCTAATGAAACTGGCTATCTCCCCATAAATATTAGTACTGATACAATCACAAACTTATGGATTCCAATCACAGCTGAGCTCTCAGCAATGCAGGGCAATTTGCTCAAGTGTTCTTTGAATACCCTTCTTCCGTTTCCTACATTTTCTATTCCAAACTTTTGCAATTCTCTACTAAAAGAATAGATGTTTTCAAACAAAAACTATTGCATTTCCCTTCTTTCAAACTGCAAACTTATCTCAATTTATATGTAACCTTATTAGTTCAATCTCTTCTTTTCCTAGATATATGTTTTTGCCTTTGCTCTGGGGTACATTCTTTCCTGCCTCCTCTGAAATCTTTCTCTAACAGTTGTTTTCCCTTTTACTTATAATAAATCTATATTTCTCTATATTTTGACTGGTTTGCTCTAGATACAAATATTTTAAAGTCTGTCCCACAATAAAAATACTAAATCCTTGTTCTTTTCATGTCTTCTGCCAGCTCTTAGTCCCTCTCTCCACTTTTCATACCTGTTAACCTTAATCCATACATGCTATACTATTTCCATTTGCTTGCCTTTCATTTCCTTTACACTGCCATGTGGTCTACACTTTGCCCCCTTACTACATCAAAACCTTCTCCATTGTATTATTCAGAAGGAAATAGATGGCACCCTAAAACTTGGTAATTTGATAATTTTTTTTGCAATGCTAGGGTTTGAACCCAGGGCCTCACACTTGGTAGGCAAGTGTTCTATCAATGAGCTACATCACCAGTCCTGTGGTAACTTTATAACTTAATAATTATAAAGGTATGGGGATCATATATGAAAGCAACCACAAAAACCCAGTGCTAGTAACAGTGAGGTCACTTTATGACCCTTAAACCTTAAGGAGCAAGAAAAGAAAGCAGCTGCTAGAACCTGGAAATACAGAAACCCAAACCTTACTATCTTTCCCTCAGATTTCTTGAAGGACTCCCCAATATCTGAAACTAAATTGAAGTGCATTGATTAAGTCTATATGCATCATGTGTCCAGATCCAATCACCTTTCAATTCAATTGCTGCCATATTTGACACTCTTGTTGCCTCTGACTGCCTTAAAATTCTGTGAAATAGGTATTATTTTCAGCTTTACAGATGAGAAAAATACAATTAAAAAAGGTTATCTGCATAAAGGTACAAAGTTGATAATTAACAGAGGCCACATATTAACCCAGTTTTTTGAACTAAAATTTTATATAATTTGCCAGTATGCAAAGCATTAGATTCCAAACTTGAAAACAGACTACCTAGGTTTGGTCCTCAGTCTAGAACTTAATGATAATTATGATTAAAAGAAACTATGTTGAACATTTACAAAAGTTCCTGACAGTTGGTAATCACTCCAAAATGTTAGCTACTATTATCAGACACTAGGTTTTAAGGCTTTCTGGGACTTGAAAGAGTTAATTGCTTTCTAAAGTCTCAACATTGATTGCTCCTCTCCTCTGACCCTCAATTGCTTTTCTGTAAGAAACTGGAACAAGAAATGGTGCTGATCCTCATTCTGCATACAAGGCAGATTTTGCTTGAAAAAGAACTGCAGTGTATTCACATTAGAAATTCAAGACCACATTCCCCTGCAGTCTCACAGTGAGAACTCATCTCTTTGAGCAATCACTTTGCAAGACAACTTGAAAGGCACAAGTCCAGATATAGTTACTCATTTTGTAGCGGTGGGGAAGGGGGCTGCTGTAGTTTTTGTTGGTGTATTTATTTCTCTCTGGAGGGAAGTGAGAAGAGGAAGCAAACTGCCTTTAGGAGTGTTTGGAGAAAGCATAACATATTTCATTATTAAATCAATGAGTAAGGTTACTGCTGCATTTTTGGCAACACACACACACACACACACACACACACACACACACACTTCCTTTCTTTCTCCTAGCTATCTTTTTTGTCCACACAGCATGAATGAACCATCCAGCATCATGACTGCCTACATAATAGAGAAACAGCAGTAGCCAGTGTCCCTTTTGTCACTGCCAAGGAGCCCTGACAGCTGAAGAGGAGAAAGCACAGTTGAAGGACCTAGTCATTTGTTTTTCTCCATTTCTTACATCTACATAAGCACATGCTCCTTCTCAACATCTTGTCCCAGAAACTCCTGAAAAACAATGTACATTCATCTGTTTGCTGAGAAAAATAATCATATGTACTCTTCCTTTTCTTTGGTTCATGAGTTAAAATATTTTTTTTCTTGAACAGTCCTCCTAGACTAGTTTCCATTTTTACTAAAGCTGTATCCTTGACCATAACTCACTTTTTCATATATCATCATTCCCTCTTATTTTTTCCTCTCTCTGTTGACCAATATATCAGCCAACAGACTGAAATAAAAAACATATTGCTTCCCCCTCCACCATTCCACACATACCACTGGGCATTAAGAGAGGGATCAGACCCACTCCCAGCATTGAAATAAGCCGCCATCTATGAGACAGCTTAATCCCATGTAACTGGATGAAATCAATCATCTTGAGGTTAGATCAAGATAGGTACACCCAGAACACATTATTATAACACTGTACTTTTAACTGAGGAGAAAAGCATCAACCAAATTCAATAGCACAAAGTTTTCGTAAACTGAATCAGCATCATAAAATAAGAAGGAAAGATTTTGTTTGTTTTGACTAGAGCTTCAAACATACCATTGTAATGAAAGAGAGAGATATGTTAATGCATAATGTGTGGAGTCTCTCAGAAAATTTTGACACAATTCAACATGTAATCATTAGAAGCCAGGTTTTCCCCAGTACTAGGAATGTGTTCTCTTACATACATAAAGATCATCTTCAGAGGTTTTTTAGAATGATTCAGAGTTGGGTGAGGAGTTGGTTGGAGGTTTACAGATACTCTGTTCTCTTGCTGTCGCTCCCGCCAGCAAGAACGACCCGGAGACGTGATGGGTGGCAAACTTCCCTATTAACAGCTGATTCTTCTTTTTATTTCTTCCCTTTCTGGGAAGTTATTGTCACTTATATAGGTTATATCAACTAATTAGAATATTCACGATATGTGGGGAAAAGATAGACGTATATGGGTATAACTTGAAGCACCTAAGAATCACGCAAGAATCATGCAGAGGCCTTGACCAATTACTGAGACTTCCTCAAGGTGAAGTTAGTTGTATACGTGCAGAATAGCAGTTTTTCAACTGCACTGGCAGCTTGCCAGGCGCCATCTTGGCCAGGCTCCACCTAGGGCCAGGGGTCCGTACGCAACCCCGACAGTTCCCCCTTTTTTCTTTTAAAAGAAAAGCTCGGGACCAAGCCTGTCTTAGGCGGAGTGGTCAACTACCGTCCTTACCCGTCATCGGATAACTGCAGAGCATGCTACAGCTCCTGTCTTAGGTCGGTACGGAGTTACCTACTACCTTACCCGTCTGGTCAATGGTCCAGCCTCGCGAGCCACACTTGTGGGGAGCTGCCGGCCTCTAGGGCAGCCATGGCCTGATGGAAGATGATACGATCTCTCGCTTGACTCGGCGCATGCGCATGATAAGGCGTGTGAGGAAGACAACAGCAACAACCATGAACATACAAAAGGCTCCCATACCTGCCCATTGCTTACAAAGCTGAAAGAGGAGGATAGCCAACTTAGCACTTCAGACATAGGGGCTACATTAACTCTAGTAGCATTGAGACTAACAATTTGAGATCTAAGAATAGCAGTAAGATTATCAAATTCGTAAGACCAGTTTGTTTGTAGCTGAGCAGACAAGATTCTAGACAAGTTTGCTGCATAGCTAAGGTTATGGTAAGCTACAGGTGTAACGCACAGTCCCGCCAGATGATAAATACATTCCACGTTTAACAGTTCCTGTAGAATGTCCATTTGTTCTTGAAGTAAGTCCACTCGCTGGTTCATAAGGAGTATGCCTGCTGTTAGATGTTGGTTTAGGGTCTCTTTAGTCTGTAAGGCTGCAGCTATATTTTCGGTCAAGTGATTGACTGCTGTTGCTGTAGGTATGGCAGTTGCTAGTGCTGCTGTTGCAGAAACCACTATTGCAGTGACCATAGCCGCTGTGATGTCAAATTCTCTCCTGTTTCTTCATAGTAACACTGGCAATTTTGCATCTGTAAGAGAGACTGGGACTGGTAGGAAGGTAGGAACACACATTAAGTCTGCCAGCAGGAACCTAGAAGCATTTTAACATTGAGAGATAGCACAAATCTGAAGTACAATTGAGAGAAGCAGTTGTTTAACCATAATTGTATAAACCCCTATTTTTAAGACAATTGTTTTAAAGAATAAAACTTAAGAGACACAAAGTTAAGAATGAATTGGTGTTTTTAAGAAAACTTTGTTATTTTACCATGTCATTTTACCATATAGATTAAACTTTGGCTTATATCAGAACATTAGTATATTACCTTAGGAAAAACCTTAAATAGCTTTAGCTGTTTTACATACATACAACCAACTTAGTTACACACAGATTTGTTGAAGCTTGTCCTTTGTTACACACAGACTTTCTTATCCAGAAACATTTCCTTTTACCTTTTACTAAATATATTTCTATACCCAGAACCTTTTATTTATTTATTTATTTATTTATTTTTATCTGTTGACACCTTTTAGTTCACATTTTGAAACAACTCTTATGAAATTTCTGAATTTAGATAAATCACCCTATTTTAATAAGATTAAATATTTTGTTGTTTATAGTACCCTTAATTGAAACACAGTTGAAACTTTTGGGACCCTTTATATATAGAATTCCACTTGTTAGGACATAACTTTTAGTAACCTTGTTTTTAGTTTAGTGATGGCACAAAGCAAGTTTAAACCCTTTTATTTACCAACCTATGAAAACACCAATAATGTTTAAGTATGATACCCCATGGAATTTGAGGAGTTAAAAGTACTTGATGTTATTTAACAATTAGCATTTCAACTTTGTAAATTAACCAGACGTCTCTACAAACACATTTGAGTAATCCCATACATGTTAACTCCAATTTATTTATTTTATAAAAACCAAGATATCAGACAAGTGTCCTGAACAGGATCCGTTGCCTCTTTCCTGCTGAAGAAAAGTCCTAGAAGCAATTGATATTAGACATTGTTTAACATTAACATTTTATTAGTTTGACCACCTGGAAACTTGCAAGTTATTTTTAAAAATATTTTACTTTTATTAGTTTACCCAATTTAAATTGAACCCTTTTAAATCACGTGAATAAAAGTATTTGGATCCATTTTTAAATTTTAATATTAAGAGCTCTCAGTTTTGACGCAGACAAAACAGGACATTAGACGGCACAACATAAAACATAACACAAAATCAAAGGCCTTGTAACTTTATAGGTAAATGTTCATTGCAATGAAACAGCTGTTTAAAAACTTCAGTTGAATAAAAAATAGAACTGATCAAAAATAAAATCATTAACCTAGGTATGTAGGATCAAAATTATGAGCTCAAAAATACAGCATTAAAGAAAAAACAAAACAAGAATCCTGAAGAATAAGTTAGTTTTTTGTAGCGGCCCAGGAGTTAAAACGGACACTTTTTTTTTTTTTTTTTTCTTCTTTTCTTCTTATCTTTAGGTTACCCCCCTTTTCTCCTTGAGACGCTGTAGTTACATTCCAATGTGGCAGGGGGAGGGAGGATCACCCAGGACTTTTTTAACCCCTTTTTTGCCTGGTTGAGAAATCAGGTTAGGTTTGAATGCAGAAAATCAGAAAACATTATTTTTTACTACTTTTAAGGAATGGAGCTGCTGAGCTCTCTGCCTAGGGGGACCCTCCCCTAAACTGATTTTTCTCTTTGTGCTCTGTTTGTGGTTTTATTTGTACTTTCTCCCTTTTTTTTTTTTTTTTTCTTTTTTTTTTTTTTTTCCACTGCGCCACTGCATATTTTTGTAAGCTCAACTCTTTTGAGTAACTCTTTTTTTTTTTTGTAACGCCTTTTTTTTTGTCTTCTAGCTGCTGCCCTATGCCCTCCAATTCCCTTAATGCCTGTTGACTAATTGAACCAGCTTGAGAACACTTTGTTTCTTTACTAATTTTATTTAACTCCATCTCTGAGAGTCCCTCTTCGCTCTCATCATAATCTGACTGAGTGCTAACAGAGCCCTTTTGTGACTCTTCTTTTACCTTTTCTAACACTTCCTCTCCCTGCGCAACTGCCTTTTGTAAAGCCTCCCGAGGGGAACGCAAACAAGTTCTGACTAATGACCAAACTGCTAACGTCCCTGGGAGCGTTACCGGACAGCGCTTTAAATCTTCCCCCGGGTGTTCCCACTGTGGGATAGTTAACAATCCTTCCTCCAGAAACCAAGGTGAAATCTCCTCTACCTGCTTTAAAAATGCCCAAGCAGTTTGTCTTTAAGGGAGTGCCGTTAGCTTTAAGAATTTCTTTCAAGGGACCTTCCATTCTACATCTAGCAACCTCGTTCCCCATTTTTTGAGGAAACTTTCACCTCTCGTTCCTAGGAACTTTATCACAATCACAATATTATCGTCTCTAGGAAACCTCCCTGTCCACTGACAGATCTGGGTGCACACTTTCACCGATCCGTTGCTCACCTCACTCACCTCTCCGCGGCACGTAAGATTCCCGGGGTTCAGCACCACTTGTCGCTCCCGCCAGCAAGAACGACCCGGAGACGTGATGGGTGGCAAACTTCCCTATTAACAGCTGATTCTTCTTTTTATTTCTTCCCTTTCTGGGAAGTTATTGTCACTTATATAGGTTATATCAACTAATTAGAATATTCACGATATGTGGGGAAAAGATAGACGTATATGGGTATAACTTGAAGCACCTAAGAATCACGCAAGAATCATGCAGAGGCCTTGACCAATTACTGAGACTTCCTCAAGGTGAAGTTAGTTGTATACGTGCAGAATAGCAGTTTTTCAACTGCACTGGCAGCTTGCCAGGCGCCATCTTGGCCAGGCTCCACCTAGGGCCAGGGGTCCGTACGCAACCCCGACATCTTGCCTAATATCCCCTTTAATCAAAAGGATATATTATAATTTATAGATAGTTGCTGTGACTATGAGCTAAATCAAAGGTCATTTGTTCATCAGGAAAAAGAAATGGAACATCCTCCAGAACTGGATCTGGATAAAATAATAAACTAAATGATAATGACCTCTGATGCAACTCATCTTATCTTTTAAAAATTTTACCAGACTTTCCATTTCTCTTATCTCTTAGATATCAAGTGCCTTCCTGCTACAGTGGGTCTCTTGAATTCCAGGAAAAGGAAGCATCATATATAATAATAATTATCAATCCAGACATTTTATGTATCAAATTCTCTTAATAGTCAACTCCTAGAAACATTACATTTCAAAAGATGACTTTTGAGGGAACCATTGATCATCCTGGTGTTTTCTTACCACATATGCAATTGGTCATTTGTCCTTAGGTTTAGCCCTTGAAATCTCATTAGCCCTTGAAATCTCAATCTCATTTGTCCTTAGGTTTAGCCCTTGAAATCCAACATTTATTGTGGAAGAAAATTTCTGGGTTGCAAACCTAAAGCCCTTACTGGTCTAGTGAGTTAAATTGATCAAGGATACAAATGAGTTGGTGGATACAAGTTTTTCTTCTCTTACTAGTTTCTCATAGAAGCACATCCTATATTTTATGATCATACAGATGAAGATCTGACCAAATCAGGTGAATGAGATGTGGATTCTGTTTTTTATTATATTAGGGCAGAGAAAGGCTACATAAATCCTCAAAGATGTATTACCATCAAAGCAGCAATATTCAAACTTTTAAACTTTTTTGCTAAGATCTATAGTAAGAAATATGTGTTATAGCTTGAGTCACTGAATATAAACATACCAATAAAAGTTTTTAAAATAACATAATATTAGCCTAAGTATCTTTCTGACATTGACCATGTAGTTCTGCCTGGTTCCATGTCTTATAATTTGAGTTCCAAGACACAAACTTTTTGAAAACCTTTTCTTCAGAACTGTAAATTGAACAAAATCATAATCTTGTTTTTTCTCAGTATCCCTCTAAATTAGATTATAAGTGAGAATGTAAATGTAGTTCAAAATAAGAAATGTACAATAAATATTACAGTGAATAAATCTGCAAATTGAAGAGGGAAATATTTCTCAGTATTCTCCCTAAATATTTCCCTCCTTCGTGTTCACTACTATCTTCTTCTCTTGGCTAGAAAAATTGCAATATCCTCTGAAATGAACTCCTTATTCCAATATTTCCTCTCTGTTAAGAACATCTCTAACCATATCACATCATCCAAAACTAGTAAGGAACTCATCACTATTATAGTAAAACAATTTAAGAAAAAATTCTACCATGACTTGGGCTTCTCAGTATCTCTCTAGACACATTCCCCAAAACACCATTTCTGTTCTGATGAACATGCTAATCATTTCTCTGACACGCACCATGCTGCCTCATCCCTCCACGACTCTCTTTAAGCCTTTTTCAAAGGAAAAAGCCCTTCCAACTTTTTGCCACCTCTTGTCCACACATGTTCTAAGCCTCTGCTCTCTGATACCAAGGCATCTTTCCTTAATTTGCAGCTTGAAGTAAGAGGCCCTCTGTGCTACCCAGGTACCTTCTGTGTAATTCTGTCAGTCATCAAAATATCCAAAAATTTTCTATCTCATTCAAAGTGTAAGCACTCTTAGGTCAAAAACACTGTCTTATTTACCTTTATGTATGCAGTGCCCAAAAAGAACTGACTGCTGACGGAACTTAGCCAAAAGAAAAGAAAGTGAGTTTTTCAAACTGCATCAATTTAGAACACAGTATTCAACTTAGATATTATACCACTCTAATCTGTAGAATCACTTATTAAAACTGTATGTTTACAGTAAAAATTAAACCATCATAGCACCTGCAAATAAGAAAATCATGAGAACTCACAGTTGGTGCATTGCTCACTTAATAAACACCTCCATTAACTTCAGAGGCCAGCCATCAATCACCTGCATCCTGCAATGCACCTGCACACTTGGAGCAGGGTGTGCATGCCTACTTGGTGCACCTATGCAGTGGGAACTTCTGCAGCTGGCACAAATCTAGTGTTGTCCGCCATCAATGTAGTTGGTAGCAACACAAAGTAGCCCACATTCATTATTTTAAAGGTTTAATGGGCTTTTTCTTTTCCAATCCAATGGTGTTATCTGGTTCGTATATTTTTTTTTAAATAAAAAATAAAGGTTTTTCCCTACCAGGTGGGAAAATGAAAGAACATACACATCTGGGGCTGGAAGCATGGTGGAGGGGAGTGGAAACTGAAGGAAAGAAATCAATAAATTACTCTTGTTACAATTTGATGTTTACCTTCTTCTTAAAGGGCTACATAGTAAATATTCTCAGCCTTGAGTTCCACTTGGTCTCTTTTGCAGCTACTCAGCTCAGCTATAACAACACCAAAGTAGCCATTGTGTGCAAATGAGGTTGATTTTGTTCTCATCTTCATTTACAAAAACAAAACAAAACAAAAAGGGCAATGAGCTAGATAAGGCAGGTGGGCTGATGTTTGTACATAACTTCAGGGATCCAAAATATCAAAATATGTAATGTTTCATCCTGCTGTTCCTCTGTTTCCCACCCCAGAGAAGCAACTAATTGTAATAAATATTATTTAATCAAATATAAATCTTCCTATTGTTTGGGTAAATTCATTTATGTAGTAAAATCTTCTATTGCAAATTCCCTTCTACTTCTTCTCAGGTTTTAGATCTTACATTTGCCATTTGTCTCAGCTTTGACATTACTTCCTTCCAGAAGCCATTCTTGACCCAACTCTTCATCCTTTCCTTTGAGTTCAGTAGCCCTGCTCTCTGATTCTATGACCACCCATATTTATCCTATCATCTCTACAGAACACTGTTTACCTTGTCCATTTCTCCTATGAGAGTAGAAATTCCTTGAATCAGTGACTAAGTTCTGTTTCATTATTGCACCAACCACTTAGGGTGCAACACTAAGTACATAGTAGGTATTTAACAAATATTCAATTAATGAATTAATGAGTTGTACTTCTATCTGAATCATGCATTTTAATAGGGGTATTCAGTGTGTTGTAAATATGTGCCAAAAACTCAATTTTCAGCCTGGTCATGTGTTGATGTATTCCTTGGTATGGTAACAGGCTATCTTCTTATCAATGAATCATCCCACCTCCTTATTCTACCTTACTCCCTCCAATGTATGCCTTATTGTTTTAAATATCTATGGAGTACTGTAGTCATGCCCTTCACTCAGTCTCTGAAAGAGATCCATGAGCCAAGGATTCTGTAAATCTGGCATAAGAACCATTAAAGGATCAAGAAAACTTTCCTTGACTGATGTCTTTCTTTCCTCTGTAATGATGTGTTCCCAGATGCTATTTTAGGATACATCTGACGATCCATTTTGTGTCCCTAAATCAATTTTGTTTTTGTGTATATTGTCTCCATAATTTAGCAGCTTTATATGGAATGAAGCTTAAATGCAAAATTTTATTCTTTTCCTATATCTTCTTATATCTGCATATTCTACACAACTAATGCTTATGTATTACTATGTGAAATCTCCTGAATAAGTGCTCCTCTCATTTAGGTAGAAACTTATTTCCTACATAGTGTCTTCCTGGCCAAAATGATTGTCAAATTGTACAGAGTTTTGAAACAGAGAGCACTTAGATATATGTGTTCTTACAAGGGCAAAAGAAAGCAAACAAAACCCTGAAAATCATATGATTAAGGGAGAATTTTTAAAAACTAAGTTTTTCTTTAAAAACTGTGAAATGGTATCATTTTCATGCTTCAGGGAATTGATATAATAAACTGTGAGAAAATATATGAATTCTAAATATCAGTCAACTGCATTTAGTAACTACTTCTAAAAGGAAACATACATAAGTTTTTATTAAAACAGTTTTTCTTTATATTAATGTAGCTATGCAAGAAGTTGAACTGACTTCCTCTTTCGAATAAATACATTTTAATAAAAGGATTCACTTTTGATATAAACAATGGTTAAAAAGCCATGCTTGGTTTGGAGTACTTCAGGTGACTGCATCATAAAGATCAGACATGCCAGGCATAGAGGTACACACCTGTAACCCCAGAAAGTTGGGAGACTGAGGCAGGAGGATCACAAATTTGAGGCCAATCTCCACAAATTAGTGAGACCCTGTCTCAAAATAAGAAAAACAATAAAAAGACCCGGGGATGTAGCCTGAGTGGTAAAGCACCCCTAAGTTCAATCCGCAATACCACAAAGGAAAGAATAAAGTATCAGTCATAAAAACAAGGAAACAATTAGTAAACTAGGTAAAAAATTGATAAATAACAATTTTGTTAAGGATGTTCTATATTTTTGTGGCATGATGAAGAAAAGAGCTAATATCTTAGTGACGTGGTATGCAAACCTAGAGAAAGCTGAATTTCAACAGAGCAAAGTAAGCATGCACATACTGGCAAGGTCAAGAAAAGAAAAAAATAAAAGAAAGTTCATATGTTGATAATAAGAGGAAATGGTCTAAAATCCAGCATTTCAGATGGCTAGATTCAGGAAAGAAACTTAGATGGGATAATCTATTGAAATCTCATTATGTTATTAAGATAAAAGGTGACATTTAAGTAAAGGACTGTGAGAGAAAAGAAATATTCAGAATGCACCCTCCCACCTTATTCAGGTATGATGTAGTTTATGCCTGCACAAAGAAGCAAATCACAATAAAGAAATTGGGAGGATGAGTAAATACATATAAGTTCTTGCTCAAGGAAAGAAGTATGATTTTAGACATCCTCTAATTCTTCACCCTCATTTCAGAAATAGACTCAAATTGAATATTTGTGAAGTAAAATTGAGTGGCATAACTGGGATGCCACCAGGTTGAGTCAAAGATTAATATTTAACCTGCTTTACATCATTGCCCTTTGGGAAGTTCAGAAATGTTACTCAGTGGCATACTTAATAAATTACATAGGTTTCCTATGTTTATTTTAAGAAAGAAGAGTTGAGGAGTGGATTGTATACCACACAATGAAAAAAAAAAAAAAAGAACTGAGCACTGACTTAAAAAAGGGATAAAACTGAGACACAAAGAGGAAAAACTAAGGTATAGAGGTCCACATTGAGGTTAGAGGAAATTACATTTCAAAGGCATACTAGAATAACATGTATTCTCCTTTTTAGGAAAGTCTGGGACTCTATCTTTGTCAAGGATGCTGAGGAATAATTTTAGCAAGGTTGTGGACTGTTTTTAGTCTTTTTAAAATCAATCAATCAATCAATTAATTTTGTACCAGGGATTGATCCCAGGGATGCTTAACCACCAAGTTACATCTCCGGCCCTTTTTATTTATTTATATTTTTCCTGAGACAGGGTCCCCTAAGTTACCCAGGGACTCACTAAGATGCTAAGGCTAGCTTTGAACTTGTGATCATCCTGCCTCAACTCCCCAGAGTTGCTGGATTACAGGCATTTACTACTGAGCCCTGCTAAGTCTTTTCAAAGTACTGAAGAGATGCCTAAAATATACTAGTTTCCTTTTATAACAAAGGTCATGGCTGACCCATTTAGTGTTCATGTCTTTGTACAAAATGAGGACCATTAAAACCACCTAATAGAAGAACATTCAAGAACTACTTAGTTGAATGCATACCTTAAAGACAGAAAGTGTTTTTACTTGTTTATAACAGATAAGGTATTATTTAATCCAACTACTAATTAAAGGGATTTCATAAAAACCCTATTTTTGAAATGGAAACCAAGTTATGAAACATGTTAAAAATCATAAGGTAAACTGGTTAATTCTAGAATAGTTGAAGGAGTTTCCTTCCTCCCTATTTGCTTCCATTCATTAAATTATCAACATAGATATCACCTATCACAGAAATATTCTCTCACCTCCTAGTCTAGCTTTATAATCCCTTATCCTGCTGTTCTTCCTTCATGACATTTTTCATACCTGAACATTTTCATTCTTCATATTTTAGTTTGTCTGTTTTTCCCAATATACCATAATCTCCATGAGAGCATGTACCTTATTTTTGTTCATCACTGTATGCCCAATAACCGGGATATATAGTGCCTAGCATATTATATAGATGGCACTAAACTTTTTTGTGCTAATGTCTAAAGTGTGGTCCTATATCAGCAAAAGCAGTCCCCTGGAACTTGTTAAAATGCAAATTATCAGAATTCATTCACAACTAGCTGAAGACCAACAATTTGTGTTTTAACATGCCTTCCAGGAGATTCTGATTCATGCTAAAATTCAAAAAGTACTTAGAAAAAATGAAGGAATTAATGAATTCAAGGTCTGATTATTTTGAATGAGCAGACATCTACATAATTACTTTCCCTGTTTTCTTTAATTCACAGTTAATTAAGTTAGAATACCATTCACATCACCTATGGAAAAAAAAGCTAAATTATAGTCAGGGTCCATTTGGATTTTCAAAGGACAAAAGGAAACCTTCGGATAAAATAGGATTTGACATCTCTTAGAATGGTAGGGAAATAATACCAGTTGATTATCTTCACCCTTTAAGTCTCCCAATTGCCTCCCAATCCCAATGTCATATAAACAAATTAATGTTATGTTAGAGGAATGGTACAATTGGGAGGGTATTTGGAACTAATTACTGGTATAACATTCATTCATTCAATGAATATTAGTATCTACCAGGCATTGTTCTAGGAACTTGTGATATATGAATGACCAAGTCAAAAAAAGACAAAATATTTACCTTCAAAAACTGCCTTTTAGTGGACCTTGGTGAAAACATCCCCCACAGCCAAATTTGAATTAGGATTATTAGGACTCTGCCAAAATCAAGAAAATGTAAATATTTAACAAAATCTTTTCCAAGAATCTTCATCTTTATGTTACTTCCAAAGCCACAAAAGTTCATGACTAGTGAGGAATAGGTTCTGCAGTCCTTAAATTTTCTTGTAATATCAGACTTCCAGGTATCTGTAACAGTCTGTTTCACATATCAGACTTAACCTCCTGTTTGTTGTCGCTGCTGTCTGCAGTAATAATAACTAGCATTTACTATGTTTATTATTACTATTTACAAGTAATAATAACAGCATTTACTATGTACTAGATACTCTTCTAAGATATTTACATTTTTTATTTGTTCTAATTAGTTATACATGACAGTAGAATGCATTTTGCACATCATACATAAATGGAGTATAATTTCACATTCATCTGGTTGTACATGATGTAGAGTTATTTACATTTAAAAACTAATTTAATTTTCACAATAATCCAATGAAGCAAGTTATTAGACTTCTCATTCTACAGAATGAGAAACTGAGGAACAAAGATGTAAGTTTCCAAATGGTCAAAAATGGTTTGGAATCAGTATTAAAATCTAGACTATCTCCAGAAATTGTGTTTTTCACCAGTGCTTTAGTGCTCCTTTGTCATGTCAGGGAAGATCATTACCTGAACACTCAATACATGAGAAATCTTCCTGAAGCATTCACAACAAATAGTAGCAGTTTTCTCCTACAATACTGAGGGTATAATAATTAATAACTTCTGTGGAGTGGTAACCAAATAACCAGCACTGTATCCTATAAAACATTTACTGGACTACCAACTCGAGGGTCAGGCAACTGGATAACTCACCCTCCCACACCACCTACCAGACTGAGATCTGGACCATTGAGGACATGAAGCTGGAGTTCCCCTCCCTCCCACAGTACAAAGAAGAGGAAGATTAGTGGATTTTCCCCTTGAGAAGAGAGATGCAGGAAAATTTACCTGAATTAGTCTTAGGTCCATATTGTTCTACTGTGAAAAGCAAGCTACCTATACTACAGAAATATGCAGAAACATGGAATAATGCATATAATTTTCATACAACAAAATATTGAAGCAAACTTTATTGAATCAAACTTTCGACAATTATTTAGATACTTAGTCTTGACTGTTACAGATAATACCATTGAAAATATAATAAGATTTTCCCTATAACTAATGGATTTATTGATGGGAACTCACAAACTGAAGGGAACATTCTTCTCCATGGAAATGCAGGGATCTCCAGGGGTGCTGCCTTTGTTATCACATACAACATGGAAATATTTGGAATGAAGTATAAGGATGCATTTGCATATGTCCAAGAAAGAATATTTTGCATTAATCCAAATTCTGTATTTGTTCATCAACTTTAGGAATATGAAGCCATCTATTAGCAAAATTGACAATATAGATGACATTGCCATTCCAGATAGAAAGGTCCTTATCTGTTCATTCTGGTATCACAGGCAGTCTGAAGAGAACACATGAAGAAGATGATTTTAGGAACATGCAAGTGGTAACTGCACAGAAGGGCTGCCTCAAGAAGTACATTATAGAGGGTGTGAATTTATATTTGGAAAGGAGAAAATGGTAGAGATAATAATAACGAAAAACGGTAAAAACACAATTAGTTTCATTTCATTTGCATGTTGCCTGAAAACATTTTTCTCTGCAACTTGTGGAGCAAAGTTTTAAGGTGTTGGACTTTTGAATACTGAAAATATTCAAACTGGAATGGCAGTATTATTATCTTCTAATTTCAGTTAATTGTTTCTTATTCTTCCTTCCTTCCTTCCTTCCTTCCTTCCTTCCTTCCTTCCTTCCTTCCTTCCTTCCTTCCTTCCTTTCCTTCTCTCTCCTCTCTCTTTCCTTCTCTCTCTTTCTTTCTTCCTTTCTTTCTTTCTTTCTTTCTTTCTTTCTTTCTTTCTTTCTTTCTTTCTTTCTTTCTTTCTTTCTTTCTCTTTCTTTCCTTTCTTATACTTACTATTATTAGTAGTAGAAGTAGGGATGGAATCCAGGGGCACTTTACCACTGAGCTACACTCCCAGCCCATTTTTTATATTTTATATTGAGATAGGTTCTTACTAAGTTACTTAGGGCCTCGCCAAGTTGCTGAGGCTGACTTTGAATTGGCAAACCACCTGCCTCAGTCTCCCAAGTCGCTGGGATCACAGGCATGCACCACCACACCTGGCTTCTCATGTTAATTTCTTATTGATTAGATGTTTAAGTAATACTTTTGTTTATTTGTATCTACTCTATGGTGGAAATGTTTAACTGCCATAGTCTTGCTACTAAATCTCAACCACCTAACTTTTAGAGCAGAATATTCATTTTAGGGGAATTTTGTGCTTACTCTTAAAAGGTATGTCAGAAAATATTAAGCATGTCCTTTTTAAGAAAATATAAAGGACTGTTGTCTTATTATTATAGTAATTCAAGTGAATTAGAAGGTATTATCTCTTGAATTATAAAATTTATATTTATATATCAGGATCTCAACTTGATGTAAAGTAAATGAGCAATTACCTGACAGATTTTTTTAATAATTGGTTTAACCCATAATGCATAACCAATATTACTTCACTTCAATATTTACATTATCTTTGTACACTCAGCAATAAGAAAATAATAGGAAATAGCTGAGAATTACTAAAATATTTTATTTATTTTTATTGATTAGAAAAATATGTTTCTGGGGCATTTTAATGCTGGATCTTCTTTGTCTTTCCCATCCTTGGGAGCTAATTTAAAAAAAATCATTCATAGTGTTCATGTTTACATGTTAGCTCACTCTCACAGGAAGTTGCCATACTTCACAGTTCAAAGTATGTGGTATAGATCAGTAGCATATTGATATTTAATAATGATTTATCATGAAGCAAAAGTGATTCAAGAAGAAAAATTATATTACAGTATTTATTTACCTTTGTATTGGCAATTGCTTACATTACTCTGCTTTTAACATTTTTACTTGGATAAAATGCTTATGTATGTATAGGATGTCATAATGCAAGATGCTGATAGCCCAGGCACAAAGTATTAAAAATATTTTGAGGATTAGTGGTTGTATTAAAACTTTTAAAATTATACTTCAATGTTTTTTTAACTCTGCAACTAAAATCACTAAATCATCCTTGCAAGAATTTCTCATATCTTCATTCAATTTATTATTTTTTTCTTTCTACCTCATTCTTGCTTTCAGATTCTTTCTCTCATATATATTTGTGAACTCCTCTTTGTATGTGTGCTATTTTCCTTTTGAGTGCTCATTCTTTCCTGACATTCACCCTCAGACTCATACAAATAACCTTTTAGAGATGCTGAAATAAGTATGCTTCTATAGCTGTAGAATCAGTTCTACAACTGATATTTTATAATTGGTACAGAATTTTAAGGTCAATCAGAAAATTACATTAAGTATTCCTGAATATGCTGATATTTCAAGTGCAACATTGTTCTCATTCCAATGAACTTCTATTAATGAATTACAGCTACAGGAGGAAAGAGTCAGATAATTTTTAAACAATTTGTTTTTTAAAAAAGAATATAGTCCAAGTTTCCTGAATCTCAGAATTTAATTTCTTTTTATTTTTTACTGAAAATGCTGTCACTTCTTTAAGGTCAGTAACAACATTCTCTATTTTTTGACTTTTATATCATGGTGCCAAATGCATGGGAAGCACCCAATAAACACTTGATTTTTAAATAATTTTTAAAAATTTTTTACAGACTGCATTTTGACTCATTGTGCACAAATGGGGTACAACTTTTCATTTCTATGGTTGTACATGATGTAGATTCACACCATTCATGTAATCATACAAATACATAGGGTAATGATGTCTGTCTCAGTCCACATTATTTTTCCTTCTCCCACCCTCTTCCCTAATTAATTATTTAAAAATCAAAGATTATCACTCAGTACTGGCTTTGAGATTGAGTAAGTCAAGTATAGCCTCTCTTCCACCAATTACAAGCAAAACCTCTGGACAAAACAAAACAAAAAAATCAACTAGCAGATGGAACTATAATCACATATTTTTCTTCCATTAACTTATTTAAAATATGGTGGTAGGAAGAAGAATGAAATTATGACATTTATAGGTAAACGGATGGAACTGAAAATTATCATGGTAAGTGAAATAAGTCAGTCCCCAAAAGTCAAAGGTGGAGTGTTTTCTCTGATGTGTGGAAGCTAATCCAAAAAGGGGGTAGGGAAAGGAAAAGAGAGAGAAAGGAAAAAAGAATGGAAGAGGGAATTCCATCAAAAGAGGAAAGATCAGTAGCATAGATAAAGGGGATTGAGAGAGAGGAAGGAGGGACAGGATAAGGGAAGAACAGTGGAATGAATCTGTCAAAAATTCCATATATACATACATGAATATGCCACAGTGAATCTCAACATCAGGTATATACACAAGACACTGATATTAAAAAATTCTATAAATAATTGCAGAAAAATTAGGAGTAGAGGGAGGAAATAGGGGAGGGAGGAGAGGGGAGGGGGAAGTGTTGGGGACTGAATTGGAGCAAATTATGTTCTATGCTTTTGTGATTATGTAAAAATGTATACTAATGCTATATGTAACTAAAAAGAATTAATAAAAATGTGTGGTAGGAAGAATGGTAGAAGATGTCTATGTGCTAATTCAGGAACCTGTGAATATTTTATTATATGGCAAAAGAGACAGTGCAGATGTAATTAAGTGTATGGTTAAAATCAGAGTCAGAAGGAGAAGGTGGAGTGATTTTCCATTGCTAAAGAGGGGCACATGGGAAATATGAGAAGTATGTGACAGCCTCTGGAAGTAAAGATTGGCTCCAGCTAACAATCAGTAAGGAAATTCTCCAGCTTCAAGAAAATAAGTTTGGTCAACAACTGAATAAGTTTGGAAAACAAATTTTCCCCCTATCTTCCAATTAGGAATAACCACAGCTCTACCAACATTTTGATTTAGGCTTTCAACACAGATTCATTGTGTCTGTGCCAGAAGTGTATATTGGGATAAGATAATATGTTTCCTTAGTTCCACAGGTCCACAGATGGAGAGAAATTAGGTCCTAAGAATTGCACTTAATGGAATATATCCAAAGCTCCTTCTGTGCCCGATTTAGGTGATGAGACATTGGATTTTTCACTGACGAATTTATATGCTATTTTTGGACTTTGAGTTTATGTTGTAATAGGAGGTCACCTTAGAGGACTTCAGGATGAAGTGTCTATATTTTTCATTTGGTAGGGATGAGAATCTTTGAGAACCAGAGTATGGATTGTGGTAGATAGACTGGTTCCCCAAATGTCTACAATCCTAACTCCAGGAACCTATCAGTATGTTTGTTACATTACATAGTAAAAGGGAATTTGTGAATGGATTTAAGGTCACCAACATTAAGACAGAAATTATTCACAATTTGGATCAATTTGATTACATGTACCCTTAAAAACAGAGAACTTTTTCAAGATAAACTGAGAGAGATGTGGTATAAGGGGATGTCAGAAAGATCCAAAATGTGAATCCTTCCCCTTTAAAATGCTGAAAATAATCTACATAAAACTCACCAAGTTGAGACCTATGAAAAATTGTGGAAGAACCTAAAGAGTTCAATTGAGGAGTCTTGAGTTAGAAGCTCCTGAGAACAAAAAAATAGAGTTATGCAGTAGAATTTTGATATACAGTCTAAAGCTGAAGAAAGAAATGCCATGACTAAAATTCTAAAGCTGGGCAACATCAGTCTCTAGTTAACAGCTGAAAAAAATTACCTTGCTATATTATATCAATCTGTTTATATATGTATTTCAAAATGGCATTCTGGAGTTCCTTCCAAGTAAAATATGTGTTATATTCATAAGTAGATATGATTCCTCAGATACAAAGTAAAGAACAAGAAGACACAAAGGTACGACTCTTTGAAAAAATTTAAATTTGAAAGTGAATAAAAGTAGAAACTGAGGGGTTTTCACGACTAAAGGTGTAATGAACAAGATACATAGGCTAGAATGTGAAGGAAGTAAAGCTGGGGTGGTGAGTGAGGGTGGCCTAACAGATGGAGAGTTTAGGGAAAATGCACAGGCCTCTATAGAAAGAGAGTAGGAAACGAGAGAGTGGAAACTGGAAAGATATGAGAATATGATAAAAAAAGAATAGTTTCAAAATTTGAGGATTTAGTACTTTCATTCTTCGAGATATTTGCAAGGGCTAAGGCATGGCCATGAGAAGGAATTGCAGGAGTGGTAATGGGAATATATGGTGGTGTATAAGACAAGAACTATGAAGATAAATTTTTATATGAGTCATCACCATGATTTTAAGTTTACTGAGAACAAATTTTCTCAGGATGACAGGAGAATAAATGAATGAGACAATAGTGAGTGAAGTGTCGAATTCCCCTCTGGAAATGAGGAATGTCTAAAATATTCACTTAAAAAAACTGAATCTAGGGTGAGCTGGGGAAATTGTGGCAACTTCAAAAAAGAAATTTGAGAGAAATAATGGTATAAAAATTGCCCAGAAACTATAAGGCTTTTAGGCTTACCCTTTTCAAAGTTGAGTGTGACCCAACATCTTCCATTCATCCCCTTCACTTAGAATGCAAGTACCTCACACATCTCTCACTTCACTGAGACAGCTTTGTACCCATAGTTTTTATGGAACAATGCCACAGTTGTCGAGGTTATTGATATTTTCATTGTTTAAAATATCGCCTGTAAAATGGGCATTATTTGTGTGTGTGTGTGTGTTTTTTTTTGCATTCCTGATAATTGTATGTATTATATAAATAAGGCCTGTACATTGGGTTATAACTCTAGTATATTTAAACTTATGGGTTTATTTATAATGTAAACCACCATTTTGATGTTCTGTAATTAATATGGTTATAATATGTACAATCCCTCCTTCCTACCACACAACTTTTTTTGTGTGCAATGAGTCAGTTTTGGTCAGCAATAAAACCTTGAAAAAGAATTATCTCAGGTATTACCACCTTTACAAAGGCCCTGTTGACTTCTTCAATCTAGGTTAGATTTCCTTCTTCTGTGCCTGTCACTATAAATTCACTAATCACAATTTATTATAGTGATCATTTTCCATGTCTATTAAAACTATGTCATAACTACTGTATTCCTTGTTCTTGGCAATGTTGGATGAATAACAGATACCCCATAAATGTGTGTTGAATTAGTATTGTCTCTTAATTTCAGTGTTGAGATTTTACTTCATTAACACTCATGTAAAACCCCCCAAATAACAAACACTACCACTAATTTCACTTTATTTCACAAACCATTTCTCACTTTGATGTTAGTCTTGAGTTTTGGTCAAAAGTGTTATTTAAAATGAAGAATCTCAGACTTGTAACTGGGGAGTTTGATTCAGAAAGTCCGTATGCAGCTCAGTAATCTATTTTTAATAAACATTTCATGTAAATCTGATACTTGTGTAAACATCACATTTTGAAAAACACTTAAATTATATTTTTAAGATAAGTCTGTTAATAATGAATAAATAATGTCATAAAAGACATTTTAAGTAACTTTCAGCATTTTTCATCTTTGACATGGATTTCCTCACAATTAACCATGCTCCTGTCATGCCTAAATTGCTATTATAAGAATGTTTTAGGGGCTGGGGAGATAGCTCACTCGGTAGAGTGCTTGCCTTGTAAGTTCAAGGCCCTGGGTTCAATCCCCCCACAGGAGTGGGGGGGGATGTTTTATAAGTATCTACAAACAGGATTTGAGCAATTGGTAATATAGTGTATTTTGCACAAAATGAAAAGATAGCTATAGCTATAATTCAGAAGAAAAATCCAATTTGAGTGAATCTTGATTTCTTTAACAGGTTAATCCAAGCATTAATAGTGGAAAAGCAGTTACTGTACTAATCATGAAACTCTCAGAAATTTTTAATAGTTCATGACAACTATTTGATTAAATCAAATGAAGAAAGATATTTTGTGATTGCAATTCCTTTATTATTACTATAAATATGTTAAATATATAACAATGCTAGGGAGAATGACATGTCATACTCCCATACTCACTATCCATTTTTAGAATAAAACATTTACAAAGACAGTAATATTCTACTATACTACTCCCTAATCAATTTTCTTTACTCATTTTCATATTGGTTACCTATAAGTAACCAGTATGCTAAATTTGGTGATTATCATTCTCACATGTAACTTTTTACTTTTATCAGAAATATATTTATCCTTAAGCTAAATGTGGTATTGTTTACACTACTTCATTGCCTGACCATACTAAAATTTACTTTTCCTTTACCCTGTTAATACTGCAGTTTGTACTTCAGAGTAATGTTTTTAATTCTCCATCTTTAAACTCTCAACTCGGAAGTCACGTATTTTAATTTTTTCATATAATTTTTCAATCATACTAATTATATAAATTAATGGGTTTCACTCTGATATTTCCTAATTTGTCTGGTTTCCTTTCAACAAATGTGTGAAGCCCAAATTCTTCTTTCTCTATTGCCACCAACACTTTTCTTATTACTTTCTAAATCACAATTTACATAAAGACTTGTTGACAATTAAAATGAACATTCAAAGTAGTTTTTTTTCTATACTAAAGTTGAGATTATTGTTAATTTTTGTTTACAGAAACTTTTTGGAAATATGGGATAGAGAAAAAAATCTGTTAGGATACAGACATGGTGACACTGAACTTGAAATAAACAAATGCGATCCTACCTTGTGCTCCAAAGAGGAACAATAAATATCTTTTGAACAGCATTAATGACTACCACACCAAAAGAAATGCATGAGGCAGCTACTAGATTGACTATAGAATCAATCGAGTTTTGAACTGTGTCAAGTATCATTCAGGACACAGGCAACAAGATGGATAAGATTTGAGAGCAAACTGGAGAAAACACTGATTAAGGCTAAAGTTTCCACCAGAGTAAAATGATCACCAATAGATTGGTTCCTGTGTTCAATATCTATTTACCCCACCAACTTCTCTCTTTGATTTCTGCCCTGTGAGTCTAAGCATTATGGGTTACATCAACAGGCTCCCATGCTCCCTGGTTTTCCAGTTAGGTCTAACCATTAGAGAATCATGGAAATAGATGAGAGAGATGGATCTCAGTGAGTCCAGAATATTTATTCTCCTGGCATTTCCCTAGAGAAGTCAGTTTAAGTGTCCTGTGTCTAATTACTGTCCCTCGCCAGAAGAGACAGTCTAGACGCTGCATAAAACATTTTCAGTGAAAGCACCAGACTGGTTGCATCACAAACTGGAACTAATCCTTTGTGAGCTACCACTGATCATTGTCTCCAAGTCCATAAGAGGGTCTGGAAGGCATGTATGTGAGTGATTATGAAGCTATTATACCAAGGCAGATGAAATTTAAGACTCAGTGGACTGAATTATTTACATGGATTTAGCAGTATCATACTAGCCCAAAAACCAGGGAATAGCTTTAGCGATCTGCCAGATCCATTAATTGAATTCTAGATTCAACTATGGCTTACAGTTAATTAGGTGAAAATGTTAGTATTTAGTTGTGCAGTGTGGTATACCTGTGATCCCAGTGACTAGGGAGGCTAGGCTGGAGAATTGAAAGTTCAAGATCAGCCTTCACAATTTAGGAAGACCCTGTCTCAAAACAAAAAGGGCTGGGGGCATGTGTTAGTGATATAGGGCCTCTGAGTTCAATCCCCAGTACCCAAGAAAGAGAAAAAGAAGAAAAGGGAAGAGAAAAGAAGAGGAAACAAAAGAAAAAGAAAAGAAAAATTCTAGTGTTTTCCTGGTATAAATAGGAGCAATTGTTCTCAAAATGTAATACCTAGACCAGCATCATCAGCCTAACCTGGGAATTTGTTATAATGAGAAGTTCTTGGGGACCACACCAGAACTACTTAATTAGAAACTCTGGGGAGTAGGACCCAGCAATGTCTTTTAGCATACCCTCCAGGTGGTTCTGATGTACACTGATATTTCAGAACCACTGCAGTAGAGGAAAAATGCTAAAGGCCCAGGGAAATGGCAATTTTGGAATGTATTCCTTATAAGTAATCTCAATTTAGAACTCCTGAAGTCAGATGTGATGAATTCGAGTTCCGAATGTCAATGGAGATAATGGGATCCTGTTGTGGTAGAGGTTAAATACTAGCACTGAACTATCAGAGACAAGGTTTACAATTTTTCAAAAAGCCAGAGGATGTTTTTTGACTAAAATCCAACTGTGGCAAATACTAGCCAGTTGATAACAGGATCCCTAGAAATTAAATATATTGGTTGCCTAATAAGTTGCTGGCAGATAGTAAAGGAGAATTATAAATCAAGTTAGAAAGCTAACTTGAGTCATTATAGCAGGGATCCATTGTCTCTTCTCCAATTTCCCAGTGTCATTTGGTCAAAGCCCTTTAACTAAGGGATCAAATGTGAGCCTTTGTAGAGGAACCCTGCAATGTGGTCATAGGCTTATGCCATAAACCTTCCTTCAGTCCTTCTTCATTGAAGCTTGCAGTAATTGTGAACTGGAGAAAGGAAAATGCACTGACCTGGGAATTTACAGCTATTTACCTGGAATTTCGGTTGATGCCTAGAGACTTAACAATGCCACTGTAGTTCCCTAGTAAATAGTAGGGGCTTGGTGAAATCAAATGAGAGATGGAGTATTGGCCCATGTTCATTTCAAAATATATTCAACTGAAATGTAAAGTCATCCTAAGGTAACTTTCCTGGTTGCAGAATATATAGTAGGAATAAGTATATGAAGTAATTGTCGAATTCTCCACAATGGCTCCTTGTTTCATGTTGTGAGGGCTATTATGTTAGAAAAAATTGAAGTGGGAGCTCCTTCCATGACAGCAAATCAAAAATTCTGCAGGAATTTTCAGACTAGCACTGTGACCAAAGGCTTAGGAGATGCAAGGGAAATGATGTCTATAACACTCCCATTTGTCACACTTGTTTGGCTAATGCAAAAGCCAGATGGATCATGAAAAATAACAACAGACTTTTATAAATAATCATAAAGTGATGTCAGTTATAGCTGTAGCTTCAAATGTTATATAATTATTGGAGCAAATCAACCCTGGAATCTTGTATACAATTACTAACCTATAAAATGCTTTCCTTTAAACTTCTAATCAGTTGGGATTATCAGAAACAGCATATATTTGCATAGCATTGACAATAATATATTATTCTGTGTATCACCTGAAAAAATGAACTTTTCTGCTTTTAGTGAAAGTATAGTTCAGAGAGACTTTGACCGACCATCTTGATATCTCACAACATATCCTTTGACACATTAATGATATGTTAATTAAATCTACTTAGTAGAAAGTATGCTAATAAGACCTACTGAGTAGGAAGTGGCAAGCATGCTAGATCGTTTCTGATTAAACTTAATTAGCAAAGGATCACTTTTTCAAATTGCCAATTTAAATTTTTAAAAATTATTTTACATTTCATCAAGGACTGATACTTTTGTATAATAAAATAAACATGAAGTGCTAGAAAAATATTTATGTATTTGGATATTGGGAGTTTGTCAAACTTCTAAATAAGTTTCTAAACATTTCAGTTTCTATATTTATCTTGTTGGACACCAATTACAAACAGTTCAGAAACTGACATAAGTCCATGGACCATAACCTGAGTAGCACTGCCATAGATGCCTTACTAAGACATATGATTGCCAGAGAGTGGGAAGTAAACTACCCAAAAGTTGAGGGCCTGCCTCATTACTGAAGTTACAAAGCTTATTAGTCTTGGTTATATTCCAAAATTAAAGACATGTTGCTCCATTTTTACCACCACCAACAAAAAATAGGTATAATGCTTGGTGGATCTCTTTGGATTCATAAGGCAACATATAACATATTTGGTATGCTGTTATGACAGACCTACTGGTGATCTGAAAAGCTTCTTGTTTCAAGTGGGTGCTAGAGGAGTATGAGCTCCCCACACGCTCCAGGCTGCAGGTTAACATGTTTCACTACTAAGACATTATGAACCAGAGGTCTTGAATGTATATGATTTTCTTTGGCAAAACAAGTTGTATGCAGTCTCTCTTGTAAACCCTAATGGGAGAATAATAGCACAGAACCCTTAGACTTGGGATAAAGATAAAGGTCTTACCCTAATCTATCCCTGATTTGAAAAGTAGAACCTTATTTATGAATGGGTCCTAGAAGATATTGTATTGTTTAGGATGAAGTAATTCTGCTTCAAATAAGCATGAATTTGGATGCATGCAGCAGCATTTCACTATAAAATTGAAGCTGTATTTACTGGCCTAAATGGATCTGGAAGGAAATGTCAAATTATAAGCAATAGATCTAGCAGTCACATTCTGGTATTAAACTCAAAAAAGATGATGTTATGGCCACTCAAAACCTACAAAACACAGCTGTATATAACAGTTTTATTCATAATTGCTAAAATATGGAAACAACAAAGATATCCTTCAGAAGGCAAATTGATAAATCATGATATATCCAGACAATGGAATACTATTCAAGGCTCACAAGAAATGAACTACCAAGCGTAAAAAGACATACAGGAATCTTAAGTGTGCATTACTAAGTGAAAGAATCCATCCTGCATGGGCTGCATACTGGATGATCCCAATTATATGACATTCATGAAGTAGCAAGACTATGGAGATACTAAAAAATTCAGTGGTTGCTAGGGCTTAGGAAGGAAGAAGGGATGACTAGGTGTAATATAGAGGATATTTAGGGTAGTGAAACTCTTCTATATAATACTTTAATAAAGGACCCATACCATTATATACTTGTTCAAAATCCATAGAATTCACACCATCAACAGTAAATCCTAATGTCATCTATGAACTTTGGGCAAAAATGTTTTCTGGATGAAAGATCATCAATTTAAACATATACGCAGGACACTGATAATTGGTGTGTTGTCACCTTTCTTTCACTGTGACAAATACTTGAGAAAATCAACTCAGAAGGAGGAAAGTTATAATTTGACTCACAGTTTCTGGGTTTCAGTCCAATGTAACTTGGTCCTATTGCTTTGGGCCTGTGGTGGCATAGTACTTCATAGTGGTAGTGTGTGTTGGAGGAATTTTGCTTACCTTGTGGTGGTCAGGAAGTGAAAATAGTAAGAGGAAGAGACCAGAGTCCTAACATCCCCATTCAAGGGCATGTATTCAATGACCCAACTTCCTTTCACTAGGAATCACCTCCTAAAGAAACTCAACACATGGAGTTTCAAGATGGCGGACTAGGGGGCAGCTGCATTTCATGTTGCTCCAGGACGCAAGATTCAAAAGAGGAGATAGTGAGAGACTTGGGACCAACTCAAAGCCCCTGGGTGAGTCTCTCCCATTGGGGAGGTGTCCCAGATGGGGCAGTAGCCCCGGAACGCAGGGAACTTTGTGAAGTAGAGATGCTCGGCGAGACGCCCCTCCCCCCACAGGAGCGGTAAACAGACAACTGGGATCATCGTAGAGGAGGCGGATCAGCACAGCACTTGGACTTGGAGCAACCACTGGGGCTCCGGGCGGCTGCCTGAGGAGGAGCTGCGTGGCAAGCTGTTTAGACCCAGAACGACCACTTCTGAATACCAGGGGGTTGCCCGGAGGAAGAGGAGAAGCGCAGCGGGTCGCTTGGTCTAGGAGTGACTGCATCAGAGCCACAGGCGGTTGCCAGAGGAGGAGCTGCGTGGTGAGCTGTTTGAACTCAGAACGACCTCTCCTGAACACCAGGGGGTTGCCTGGAGGAAGAGGAGAAGTGCGGCAGGTCGCTTGGTCTAGGAGTGACTGCATCAGAGCCACAGGCAGTTGCCAGAGGAGGAGGCGAGTGGTGAGTTGATTGGACTAAAAGCGACCGCTCCTGAACACAGGTGGCCTGCCTGGAGGAGGAACGTGGTGGGTCACTTGGTCTTGGAGCCACCGCTCCTGAACACCGGGGGGGCTACCCCGAGGAGGAGGAGGAGGAGGAACAGGGCGGGTCACTTGGACTTGGAGTGACTGCCTAGGGCTACGGGCGGTTGGCGGGAGGAGGAGACACGAAGTGAATTGCTTGGGCTCCTAGTGACTGCGTCGGAAACCGGGCCGCTGTCCGGAGGAGGAGGTGTGTGGTGGGTCTCTGGGTATCGGAGCTATTGTACGGGGCTCCAGGTGGCAGCTCAGAGGAGGGGCCGCATAGCCAGGCGATTAGGTGCAGAGCAGGGTCCCAGGAGCTAGGTGGCTTCTTGCTGGAAGAGCCGCACAGAGACACACCTAGGGGCAGAGCAAAGTTTCCAGGACTGCGGGCAGAGTCTCTGGGAGAGGCAGCCTAAGGAGACTCGCCTGCGAAGGGTGAGGCTCCCAGGCCCAGGAGGTAGGTCCGGGCCCCTGGAAACATTGCAGAGGAAGACAGCCCAGCCCAGGCGGTAGTTGTAGATTGAGGGGAACCTCTAGGAGGGGAACTGATCAGCAAGACGTCCCCACCGAGTGAGTCTTCCCTGCCAGGTGAGGGTTTCCCACAGGGATGGTAAAACCAGAGACACAGGCACAAACAGGACTTGCCTCAGCCCGCAACCTAGTTCCCCGTTGGATAACCATTGGTCAACAAGTGGAGGCACCTCTGCCCACTAGCAGGGAATATACGCCACCTGAGGGTCACCACCCCTAGAGAGGCAGCTTCTTCGTGGAGCTCCGCATTATCAACTTCCTCCAAGACTGCAGGCTACTGAAGGATAAGAGGGGATATACTAGCAATCTTCAGGGACATTATAAGTTGATAGAGGAAATCTAAAATATCTTAATGACCCACTGATTCCTGAACATTAAGAGAAAACAAGGGAAGAAAATGCCTCAAACAAATCTAGATGTTACATCAATAAAATCCAACGACAGCATGGCAGAAGAAATGACAGAAAGGGAGTTCAGAATGTACATAATTAAAATGATTAGGGAAGCAAACGATGAAATGAAAGAGCAAATGCAGGCATTGAACGATCGCACCAATCGACAGTTAACAGAGCAAATTCAGGAAGCAAAAGATCATTTCAATAAAGAGTTAGAGATATTGAAAAAAAACCAAACAGAAATCCTTGAAATGAAGGAAACAATAAACCAAATTAAGAACTCCATAGAAAGCATAACCAATAGGATAGAACACCTGGAAGACAGAACTTCAGATATTGAAGACAAAATATTTAATCTCGAAAGCAAAGTTGAACAGAGAAGATGGTAAGAAATCATGAACAGAATCTGCAAGAACTATGGGATATCATGAAAAGGCCAAATTTGAGAATTATTGGGATTGAGGAAGGCTTAGAGAAACAAACCAAAGGAATGAATAATCTATTCAATGAAATAATATCAGAAAATTTCCCAAATCTGAAGAATGAAATGGAAAATCAAGTCCAAGAGGCTTATAGGACTCCAAATACACAAAATAACAACAGACCCACACCAAGGCACATTATAATGAAAATACCTAACAACAAAATAAAGACAGAATTTTAAAGGCTGGGAGAGAAAAGAACCAAATTACATTCAGGGGGAAACCAATACGGATATCAGCAGATTTTTCAATCCAGACCCTAAAAGCTAGAAGGGCCTGGAAAAACAATTTTCAAGCTCTGAAAGAAAATGGATGCCAACCAAGAATCTTATACCCAGCAAAACTTACCTTCAAATTTGACGATGAAATAAAATCATTCCATGATAAACAGAAGCTAAAAGAATTTACAAAAAGAAAGCCAGCATTACAGAACATTCTCAGCAAAATATTCCATGAAGAAGAGATAAAAAACAAGGAAGCTTATCACCAAAGGGAGGAATTACCCTAAAGGAACTGTCAAATAAAGGAGGAACCAAGATGTGTCAAAAAATAAATAAATAAATAAATAAAATTTTAAATATGAACCAAGTGACTGGGAATACAAATCATATCTCAATAATAACCCTGAATGTTAATGGCCTGAATTCATCAATCAAAAGACATAGACTGGCAGATTGGATTAAAAAGAAAGATCCAACAATATGTTGCCTGCAAGAGACTCACCTCATAGAAAGAGATACCCGTAGACTTAAGGTGAAAGGATGGGGAAAAACATACCATGCACATGGACTCAGCAAAAAAGCTGGAGTATCCATCCTCATTTCAGATAATGTGGACTTCAAACCAATGTTAGTCAGAAGGGATAAAGAAGGACATTTCATACTGCTTAAGGGAAGCATAAATCAGCAAGATATACCAATCATAAACATCTATGCCCAAACAGTGGCTCATCCATGTATGTTAAACAAATCCTTTTCAATTTTAGAAACCAAATAGACCATAACACAATAATACTAGGTGATTTTAACACGCCTCTCTCACCACTGGACAGATCTTCCAAACAAAAATTGAACAAAGAAACCATAGATCTCAATAACACAATCAATAATTTAGACTTCACAGACATTTATAGAATATACCATCCAACCAAGAGCGAATACACTTTCTTCTCAGCAGCACATGGATCCTTCTCTAAAATAGACCATATATTATGCCACAAAGCTAATGTCAGCAAATACAAGAAGATACACTACCTTGTATTCTATCAGATCATAATGGATTGAAGTTAGAAATAAATGAAAGAGTAAAAAACAGAAACTACTCCAACACCTGGAGATTAAACAATATGCTATTATATGATGAATGGATAACAGAAGATATTAGGAAGGAAATTAAAAAAATTCTTAGAGGTAAATGAGAACAAAGAAACATCATATCAAAATCTCTGGGACACTATGAAAGCAGTACTTAGAGGAAGATTTATTTCATGGAGCGCATTTAATAAAAGAAGTAAAACTCAAAAAATAAACGACTTAACACTACAGCTCAAAGCCCTAGAAAAGGAAGAACAGACCAACACCAAAAGTAGTAGAAGACAGGAAATAGTTAATCTCAGAGCTGAAATCAACGAAATTGAAACAAAAGAAACAATACAAAAAATTGAAAAATAAATAGTTGGTTCTTCGAAAAAATTAACAAAATTGGTAAACCTTTAGCCACACTAACAAAGAGAAGACGAGAGAAAACCCAAATCACTAAAATTCGGAATGAACAAGGAAATATCACAACAGACACGACTGAAATACAAAACATAATTAGAAGCTATTATGAAAATCTACACTCCAACAAAATAGAAAATTTTGAAGACATCAACAGGTTTCTAGAGACATATGAATTGCCTAAACTGAACGAGGAGGACATACACAATTTAAATAGACCAATTTCAAGTAATGAAATACAAGAAGTCATCAATAGCCTACCAACAAAGAAAAGTCCAGGACTAGATGGGTTCTCAGCCGAGTTCTACAAACCTTTAAAGAAGAGCTCATTCCAATACTTCTGAAAGTATTCCATAAAATAGAAGAGGAGGGAACCCTCCCAAACTCATTCTATGAAGCCAATATTACCCTGATACCTAAACCAGACAGAGACACATCGAGGAAAGAAAATTTCAGACCAATATCCTTAATGAACATCAACGCAAAAATTCTCAACAAAATTTTAGCAAATCGCATACAAATATACATTAAAAAGATAGTGCACCATGATCAAGTGGGTTTCATCCCAGGGATGCAAGGTTGGTTCAACATCAGGAAATCAATAAATGTAATTCACCATATCAACAGACTTAAAGTCAAGAATCACATGATTATTTCAATAGATGCAGAAAAAGCATTTGATAAAATACAGCACCCCTTCATGCTCAAAACACTAGAAAAAATAGGGATAGTGGGAACATTCCTTAACATTGTAAAGGCCATCTACACTAAGCCCATGGCTAATATCATTCTAAATGGTGAAAAACTGAAAGCATTCCCTCTAAAAACTGGAACAAGGCAGGGATGCCCTCTTTCACCACTTCTATTCAATATCATCCTTGAAACTATAGCCAGAGCAATTAGACAGAACAAAGAAATTAAAGGGATACGAATAGGAAAATAAGAACTCAAACTATCCCTATTTGCTGATGATATGATTGTATACTTAGAGGAACCAGGAAATTCCACCAGAAAACTTTTAGATCTCATAAGTGAATTCAGTAAAGTAGCGGGATATAAGATCAATGCACATAAATCTAAGGCATTTTTATACATAAGCGATGAATCTTCAGAAAGAGAAATCAGGAAACTACCCCATTCACAATAGCTTTGAAAAAAATAAAATACTTGGGAATCAATCTCACAAAAGAGGTGAAAGACCTCTACAATGAGAACTACAGAACACTAAAGAAAGAAATTCAAGAAAACCTTAGAAGATGGAAAGATCTCCCATGTTCTTGGATAGGCAGAATTAATATTGTCAAAATGGCAATACTACCAAAAGTGCTATACAGATTCAATGCAATTCCAATTAAAATCCCAATGATGTACCTTACAGAAATAGAGCAAGCAATTATGAAATTCATCTGGAAGAATAAAAAACCCAGAATAGCTAAAGCAATCCTTGGCAGAAAGAGTGAAGCAGGGGGTATTGCAATACCAGATCTTCAACTCTACTACAAAGCAATAGTAACAAAAACAGCATGGTATTGGTACCAAAATAGAAAGGTGGATCAATGGTACAGAATAGAGGACACGGACACAAACCCAAATAAATACAATTTTCTCATACTAGACAAAGGTGCCAAAAATATGCAATGGAGAAAAGATAGCCTCTTCAACAAATGGTGCTGGGAAAATTGGAAATCCATATGCAACAGAATGAAACTAAACCCATATCTCTCACCATGCACAAAACTAAACTCAAAATGGATTAAGGATCTCGGAATCAGACCAGAGACCTTGCATCTTATAGAAGAAAAAGTAGGTCCAGATCTTCAACATGTCGGCTTAGGACCAGACTTCCTCAAGAGGACTCCCATAGCACAAGAAATAAAAGCACGAATCAATAACTGGGATAGATTCAAACTAAAAAGCTTTCTCTCAGCAAAGGAAACTATCAGCAATGCGAAGAAAGAGCCTACAGAGTGGGAGAAAATCTTTGCCAATCATACTTCAGATAGAGCACCAATCTCCAGAATCTATAAAGAACTCAAAAAACTCTACACCAAGAATACAAATAATCCAATTGACAAATGGGCTAAGGAAATGAATAGACACTTCACAGAAGAAGATATACAAGCAATCAACAAACATATGGAAAAATGTTCAACATCTCTAGTAATAAGAGAAATGCAAATCAAAACCACCCTAAGATTCCATCTCACCCCAATTAGAATGGCGATTATCAAGAATACAAGCAACAACAGGTGTTGGCGAGGATGTGGGGAAAAAGGTACACTCATACATTGCTGGTGGGGCTGCAAATTAGTGCAGCCACTCTGGAAAGCAGTGTGGAGACTCCTTAGAAAACTTGGAATGGAACCATCATTTGACCCAGCTATCCCACTCCTTGGCCTATACCCAAAGGACTTAAAATCAGCATATTACAGAGATACAGCCACATCAATGTTCATAGCTGCTCAGTTCACAATAGCCAGATTGTGGAACCAACCCAGATGTCCTTCAATTGATGAATGGATAAAGAAAATGTGGTATATATACAATGGAATATTACTCAGCCATAAAGAATGATAAAATTATGCCATTTGCAGGCAAATGGATGAAACTGGAGAATATCATGCTAAGTGAGATAAGCCAATCTCAAAAAACTAAAGGACGAATGATATCGCTAATAAGTGGATGATGACACATAATGGGGGGTGGGAGGTGTTAGTGTTAGGGTTAGAGTTAGGGTTAGGGAGGGGGGCAAGAATGGAGGAAGGAAGGACTGTATAGAGGGAAAAGAGGGGTGGGAGGGGTGGGGGGAAGGGGAAAAAATAACAGAATGAATCAAACATTACCCTATGTAAATTTATGATTACACAAATGGTATGCCTTTACGCCATGTACAAACAGAGAAACAACGTGTATCACATTTGTTTACAATAATAAAAAAAAAAAAAGGAAAAAAAAAAACCTCATCGTATGTAATTGGGATTCTTTTCTTAACCATAAGTTTTATAATATACAGCCTAAGGTACCCCCCGCAAAAAAAAAGAAACTCAACAGCCTCAAAAGCTGGTGATAAGTCTTCAATACATGACCATTGGCTGATATTTAAGATCCAACACATACCAATTGGGGAGGCTGTGAATGCATGGGAAAGGGAGTACATGGGAACTCTGTACTTTCTGCTCAATTTTGTTGTGAACCTAAAACTGTTCTAAAAAAAGTCTATTAAAAAGTTAAGAGCAGATATCTCATAATATTATAGTATGCAGTTATACTGATTTACTACTTCTTCCTTAATCATATCTATTACCTTATGAGGAGCTCCTTATGTATATGTAGTGAAGAAAAGAAAGAATGGGCCTTTTTCACATGTGGATCTGCATGGTATATCAATACCACTAAGAGATGGCTATGAAACGCAACTGGTGAAAGAAATTTTTCCCAGTGGGAAGAACATTCAATAGTATGTCCAATGACAAGAAGTCATGGCAGGGAGGTATTTGGATGAAACTCCTGGAATGGGCTAATAGTGTGAAAATATTCATGGCCCCTGGAAATGCTGACCAGAGGATTTCCATATCAGAGGAATGTCTCAATAATCAAATGGAGAAGACGATCTGTTCTACAGGTTAGTTAGCCTCTTTCCCTGATCACCTTGACACTCATTCAATGGAATAATGTACAGAACGCACATGGTAGCAGAGTTAGAAGCCATTTATGAACTCAACAATATTATCTTTGTCAGAGTTGACTTGATCATTGCCACCGCTTCTGAGTGTCCATCTGCTAACAGCACTGGTCAACACTTAGCCTCTAATATGGAATCATTTTCAATGGGTTAGCAGGCAATCGTGTGACAGATTGTTTACATTGGACCTTTCCCCTAACGAAAGAGGCAACACTTTGTTCTTGGTAGAATTGGCACATATTCTCGACATAAATTTTCCTTCTTTGCCTGGAGAGATTGTGTCAGCCCTATTGTTCATGGATTTATAGAATGTCTTAATCCATTGTCATGGTATCTATCACAGACAACATTATCTCTAACCAGGAGATGCATTTCACAGTCATGGTTTCATACCCACATAATTAATTGGTCTTATGTGCTTTATGTGACTTACTGGAGACTCATTTTTATGCCAAATAGGAGAAAACAACCTGTGAGTAGGATCTTACCCTAAAGGATGCAATATGTATCTACAACCAGTGACCAATTAATGTTGCCATTTCTCTCACAGTCAGGAATTAAAGGTTGGGTGGGATTGGTCCTTCTTACTAAGCTCATAACTTACTTGGCTTCCCTTTCTAGTATCTTGGTCTGAATGTATTTGGAAATCTTAGTGTAACAAGTTTTTGATGCAATTCCACTGCCTAAAACTACCAAGGAAAGTAGTCTTCAATGCAGTGAATACTAACCTCATACTCTGCAGGCTTGTCACAGAGTAAGATGCACAAGTCAAATGTAGAAACTATCAAACTACCTGGGCTTTTCTCCTTGTATGGATTTTATAAGGTCATATTTTCACTGGATATTTGACCAAGATTTTTTGAAAACTAATGTCAATTCAAATGGCAGAATGGATTATCACTTTGCAGTATATAATTCTACATATTCCATTTAAACTCAATTTCAAGGAAAAAAAATAAAAGACTTATTATTTCCTCCACATATGCAAAAAAATACTAACTCAATCAATAAGATTATTTCAAATGGCAATGTTACCAATAAATGATAATTACTAATTTTCATAGTCTCCATAAAAAGACATGCCAAAACACTACATAGGGTTCCTGATTAAACGAAAGTAGTAGTAGTCTACTGGAGGGAAAATCAGCATATTCATGCTCTCCTTAAAACGATTTTATACTTGCCAAATTTCTGAACAGGATTCATACTCATGCCAATTTAATGTTATCAGCCTTCATTATAAAAATGATCCCAATTTCTATGAATCCTCATTTGGACAACTTTATATCCAGGAAATATAACACCTCAATAATTTTCTGTATAATTCATATCTTTAAGTAGTGAAAATGAAGTTACTCACATATGTAAATATGGAAGATGGTGTTTCTCCTGGTTCTAGTGGAAATTCTATAGGATACACTAGATTTTCTTTCACTTTATCATTGTATAAATTTTCTGATACATACTACAAAATGGATGGAACTTGAAAATATTATGCTAAATGGAAGAAGCGAACCACAGAAGTTCACATATGGTATGATTTCACTTATATGAAATGTCCAGAGAAAAAGAGACAGAAAATATATCAGTAGTTACTTAGAGCTAGAGAGGCTATGGGAGTGGGGTCAAAGAGAATAAATAATATGGAATTTCTTTTTAAGTGATTATAATGTTCTAACATTGACTGTGGACTATGCTTGGATGTATTTGTAAATACACTGAAACCACTGGGATTTCTCTCCTTTGGGAGATAGCCCACATCCTTCTATAAGTATGTGTTCCTTGGTTTACTCCAAAAGTCTCTTACTCAAGATGGCTGGCATTCTCCCTTAAACATGTTATTTCTTCCTTTACACCCCCCCCAAAACTGTCTATTCCCTGAAAACCCACATCTCTCTTGAATGTGTATCTGCTTTCCTAAATAAATGTGTCTCAAAAAAAAAAGCAACAAAACAAACCATTGAATTGTATAAAGAGGTGAATGTTGAAGTGTATATCTCAAGTCATTGTAGAAAGTCAGGGAGCTAATATATAACATCTAACACACTGTATTCATTCAGTCTCTTTTCTCCCAGGGCCTGAAAAACTGCTTCAATTTAATGAAATTTAGGTGACACCCATCATAAGCAAAATATTAGGTATCATCATTACAAGGATTAAAGATGAATAGCCTCTACCTTTGTGTATGAAGTGACAATGTAATGATGATGATGATGATGATAATAATGGGAGAAGGAAAAAGAATAACATTTCGTGTGCATTTACTATGTGCCAGGCACTGTGTAAAATGCTTCAAGGGTTTTGTCTTGTACTAATAGTCTTAGAGATAGATAGATATTTCTTTCTTCCTGCTTCGGTGTATGAGAGGATTGAATCACAAAAAAGGTGAAATAATTTACTTAGGGTAACATACCAAGAAATGGTAGAAAAAGAATTTCAACCTAGTGCTTAGCTGAAATCTAGAGTCTTAACAACTAGAATCTGTAAGTACACAAAATACATAATTCAAGGCAAACTAAGTTAAGTGCCATGAAGGAGTCAAGAAAAAGTGCTAGAGCTATTTGATGAAAGAACACACCTTATTTGCAACTCTTGTTTGCATGAAAGACTGGTAAGTCAGTTCAGCACATAGGTGACCTGAAGGTCTGATAACAGTTTTCAAGGGGCATTGAATAGCTACATACAAATATCTCAGATTAAATATTTCTTTTAAAATAAATATGACAAATCATAATCACTACAGAAATGTCACAAGGTTGAATGTTTAATTTCCTCCTCAAATAAATTTTTATATTTTTATTACAAGATATAAAACCAAACCCTGAATTTTTATTCATTTTCCTTTTCCCTAATCTAAACCTTCATCTTTAGCCTGAGATTTTTCAGTCTTGTGATCTCAATTAAATTCCCAGTCTGGATTGAATCAATTTTTCTCATCTCCCTTCCTTTTCTTATTAACTTTCTCACTATTTCCCTTTCTATAGTTAAAGATACTTGAATCTTATGGCTAAATTTATTATTCTTTCTAATTATATAAAACAAATCAGTAATAACAACTTTAGGGCTTTTAACATAAGGAAAAAAATTTTGCTTTCAATCTGCTGGTCATGGCTTAAATATTCACCTAAACCTTAGTCTATTGTTCTTTATATATTCTTATAGTACTTTTCTCTATCAGAATTTCTACACTTAGATCTAAAAAATAGAATTCTTCTTCTCTATTAAGACTCAATGAGTGCTCTTAAAGTATTCTTCCTAAACACTTTACTGGAACATTGGGCTAATCAGAAAAATGAAATATGGTGCTAGGCTACCTCCTTCCTCAGTCAGCATGTAAAGTTCAATGCAAATGCACTTAACATTTCCTTCTACAATGGCATAAATTATCTCAGTGTGAACTTGCAAACTACAGGAAGATGTGATAATAGATGAGTTCCTTAAATGTTAACAATGAAAGAGACATTGCGAAGTCTGTGTTATTGGTCATATTAGGTTAGGTGATGCTGCAACAATAAAAAATGACCCAAAATTTCAATGGCTTAACACATAACTATTTATTTCTTATTCTCAAAAAAGTCCACTGCAAGTCCATCAGCTTTCCAGGGCAGGATGCTTCTAAACAAGGACATAAAGATACAGGTTGCATCCATCTGAAGGTAGGTGTCATTACTTTCAGATCATGGTGGCAGGTAAAGAGAAAGCTGGAGGGTCATTGCAGGACTTTTAACTGCTCCAGTATGGAAATGACACAGCACTTCTGTTTTCAATCCCTCTGCTAGAAGTAGTCAAATGGCATCACCTAACTACAAGGGTATGGAAAGTGAATGGGAGCACACAGATATATGATGAGCTGTAGGTGTCTTTACCATATTCTACAAATAATATAAGATTTTAAAAAACATTTTAATGAACAATAATCTTGAAAAACTCTATATGGATACAAAATATCCCTTAAATGTAATAGTTTTTATCAGCATATACATATAGATATATTTTTAAGAAAGAGCTAAAGTTACGAAGCTCCAAGGTAACCTAACATGGCATTACTATAATGCTCCAACAAACTTACTGAGAGATTCTGGTATTGTCACTGGAAAAGTTTTGAGAGCCAATATGTTTGTTATTCATCTATTAGATGTTTTCTGTCTTTATAATTTTGTGATTTAAGGAAGCCAAAATTAAATCAGCTATTGAAAAATAGCTACTGAGTCTCTCATCATATCAACATACTTTGTACCTAGGACATTACAGTTGGCATATCCTCTGTAATAGGTATTTTCAAGACATAAATTTATAATTTGTTACTCTGATATATAAAATGTAAAGTAAAAATAAGTTTTTCAACTAATTTTTAACATTAGTAGTAAACATGAAACAGGAAGAGACACAAGGCACCAAATCTTAGTAAAATATGGACAGAGGGAGATAAAGAATGTCTTTATCACATGAATTTAACTCCTATTTTAATTCAATATAAATGCTTAAGACAAGAAATTTTTAAATAACATACTAAGATTTTGGCAGTAGTTTTATGTAACAAGATACACAGCGTACTAGAGGTCTGGCACTCAACTTGCTTACAGTAAACCAGCTTCAATATGAAGGCATTAAATATTTTTTAAAAACCTTCTTTTACAGGCTAAGTGTTTTGGCAAGTGTGCAATTAAACACAGAGTAATGAAATTAATATAGCAAGATTAAGAAACTACAAACTTGAAATTCTTATCCTAAGCATAAATCATATTAAAAAAGGATCATTGGTTATAAAGAATAGTATTGGATAATTAAAACTTAACTGTATAAAAAATGCAAAAAAATTTCAGAATTTTGCTAAGCAAAAATACCAGAAACTGTTTAAAATGATTCCCCTTTGGTGGGTATCAAAGTTAATTCAATCTATGTAATAACCTAATGCTAAATATTATTCAGTACTATATAGTGAATAGTGCTAAAATGGAGGTAAATGTCACAGTTTGGGGGGCTTACTTATGCTGTAACTTGCTGATTTTCTTGTTCACCTGAAGCAGCATACAACAACATCCCAGAACTTCACTAAGTAAGAAAAAAATGGCTGCTGCACTGGCAAACATAGGATGTTAAGGATCAAAGGCACACTATTCAGCTAGCCAGAGTAGCAAACACACTCCCCCATTGCTTGCTGTAAGCCCTTTCTCCATGTAAACAAAAATTTATCGAAGAAAAAACAGTAAAATAAAATAAACATCTACAAAAGTAAGGATTTTGAGACATCAATATTAAGTCCTTGCTTCAAAAATGTTAACTATATTGTCAGGATAGTTCTGATTATATTTTAAAGATGTATACAAATTAGATATATTTAACCTTAGACACACTTTTTTGGTCAGGATTATTCATTATCTAAAACATTTTACTTTCATTCTAAATGTTATAACCACTAGTATTACAACAGAGTTTTAGCTCCCATAGGAATAACCACTGGGAGGAAAGACAAACAAACAAAACCCAATAGTTAAGTTGCAGGCAAAAAGTATGGCCCTTTCTGGCACAGTGGCATTTGAATGGCAACTCAAAGTTCAGGGATAACTCTACTAACACAGGGAAACTCATGCATTTTGGTAAATATGCCCTAACTTTCACAGTTGAAGTTTCCTTCAGACTTTGCTATTTTTAAAAAATATATGAAGGTTTGCTTTTTTTCTTGATGTTATCCTGACTTGTGACTTTAACCAGACTTCTTTTTCTTCTTTTTACTACGTTTCTTGTGCTGTTTCTTTTTCTTCTTCTTTACTTTTTCCATTGCTTTTTCTTGCTCTTCACGCTTTCTCTTCTTTTTGGCTTGTACCTCCTCTTCATGATCTGATTCTAATGAGGACTCTGGTGATGATGGTTTATCTTCAGGATAAGTCTTCTTTCTCTTTTTGCTGAGACTTCTAATATACTTTTCTTTCCCTATTTCTACCTTTGACTTCTTTTTCTTTTTTACAGATTCCTTGCTCTCTGATCCTGGTTCAGATGTAGAGCATTCTGATGATTTGTGTGATCTGTTCTTCTTTTTCTTTCTCTTTTTTCCTTGTTTCTTTTCCTCATTTTCTGAATCTGAAGAACTGCTTGAAGAATCAGCACTTGATGAAGAAGATAACAACCGACAAGATTTCTTCTTTTTCTTTTTCTTTTTTTCTCTCTTTTTGGATGAGCTCTCACTTCCACTTAATAATTTCTCTCTGCTTTTTTCAAGCTCTTTCTTCCAACTTTCATTCATTTTTTCTTCAAATTCAGCTAAGGCCTTCGAGCCTTTCTTTTATTTTCTAATTGTTTCTTTACTTCTTCCCAGGTGGGCCTTGGTCGATTCAGATAATCTTGTATTGTTGGGCCTGCAGACTGAGTTGGGCCCCTCCACCTGGCCATTGCTATAGGATTCATGTAGGCCACCCGGTTATCCCGCTTCCCCATGGTGCCTGACCGTTCTCAGAGCAGACTCAGTTGCCAAGGAGAACAAGATAGACACTCTCCTTAAATTCTTCATCTGATAGTATACCAAGCATGTTCCATTCTGTGAAAGAAGCAAATAGAATGATTACAAAACACCTTTAATATAAGACAAAATAAAAACACAAACTTTATTCTGCACTGCCTATCATGTATAGTATGTAGAAACTTCCAAAATCTTATGTATTGGGAACAAACAAAATATACATTTAAGATTTTTGCAATTACAGACACTATGGTATGAATATAGCATAAAGTGTTTTATATATTTCATGTAATGTTCTGACAGGTATCTAAAATGTTTATTTCCTTTTATATGATATGACAGACACATATCATTTTCCTCTCATTCTTGCCTCATATGCTACATATGGGTAAATTTATAGAGTTAAAATCTGTACCAGTTAGACCTTCTCCAATTTAGGAAATTGCAGCAAAATCCACTCCATAACATTTGACAGAAACCTGAGAGTAATACCAGAAAAATCCTTCTCCCTCAAATCTCACATCCAATACATTACTAAATCTTGCTGTTTAAACTTCTATGATAGTTTCCACATCCCTTCACTTCTCTCTAAATATATTTTCATCAACTATCATCTCTCACTTGGACTATTATTTTTTAGTATCTATTTTTTATTATCTGACAGAGACCGCTTAGTGCTTTGCAATGGATTATCTAATTCAATCACTAGACTAAAACCTATGAAGTCAATTCTATTATTATCCCTATTTTATGGATGGAGAAACTGAGGCTTGGAGAATTTGGTTATAACTTGCATAAAGTAAAGGGCTAATAAATGAAGTATTCAGGATTTAAATCAAGGTTACCTGATTCCAGACCCATCACATATAGCACATTATATTGACTCTTTACATTAATCATAATTGGCAGTTCTATTTCTACGCTCATTCCCTTCCATTTCAGTCCCAAACTACAATTACAGAGATCATAAAACACTCCAGTGGCTTTGCATTTCAATGAGAATCAAATAAAAACTCCTATAAATGTCTTATATTATCCTCTTTTCTTCTCTTACTTACTTTAACCTAGTCAGTCACTTTTCTCAATTATATTTCCTCCTGTCTTCTCCTGGTTTGTGAAACATGCCAATCTCCAAGCTTCAGGTCTCAGTTTAAATGTCAGTGCCTCAGAAGGGCAACTATTAAATTTAATTACATAAACCATCTTATTTTATAAGACATAAACATTTCAAACATCAACAATTTCATATAGCTCAACCTTACACTCAAGCAGGTTCCCTCTGTCAATGCCTTACCCTCATTCTTTACATCCTAGCTCTTTGTTTCTTTAATGTAAAAAACTTATTAAATTGGTAATTTCATTTTTTTCTGTGGTTGTGCATGTGCATTGATAAATGCAAGACCAAGATGGGTAAAAGCCATGTTTGGTCCATCTTATTCATCATGATGTTCCCAATATATAACAGAATGGGGCTCATTCTAAATACTTAATAAATATTTGCTCAGTAATAAACAAATTGATGGATGGATGGGGTAAATCTGGGAGAGAGGAAAATTCAGAGGAAGGCTCTGGAGTTAGTGGCCTCTGTACAAGATTTTGAAGGATGAACAGGAGTTTACCCAGGAAATATAGAATTGAAGGACCTCTCAGGAAGAGAAAACAGTATGTTGATAAACATAGGGATTTGAAAGAGCATCATGTAATTAGTGTTGATGAACCCTAAAGTGAAAGAGGGCAGGGACAGGATGTAAGGCTATATAAACAGGAAGAAGTCTGATTATGGAGGCCCTCTTGGGTCATTTTAACTCATGTATTTTGTTCTGTAGTTGATAGGGAGCCAACAAAGTATTTTTTAAAGAGAAAGATGGTCTGAAATAGCAAATATTTTGCTGTCAGTCTCCCATCTTGACTCTGACTCTTTAAGTCAACGTGACATACCTACCCTTCATAAGTTCAATGCCACAAACATTTCAGTAAATTTGGTGATGCTTTCCTGTATTTGATTTGCTGTTTTCTTCATCTTATTCTCCTTCCCTTCAGTTCTGTCCAGTTCCTCTTAGATCTTTCTGTTGTTTTCATTCTTACTCTTCCCATCAAATATTATTGTGTCCTTGCCTTGATCAACATCAGAAGCCCTTAAGGATTTTAGTTTATATTCAACTTGCTGGTTCTTTCTGCTACTTGACATTTACAATAGCATTGTTCATTTTAATTTCAGTTCCTTTGGACCTAATCCTGATATCATCTAGAAAGACAGGCAAAGGCCAGTTCACAAAGGCCTTGGATGCTATACTAAGGACACTGGAATTTACCCTGTGGGACTTACAGGGAAGCTAATGGTGATAAATTAATTATTTTAAGCAGGAAAGTGATATGTCATCTTTGAGTATTTAAGAAACAATTATTTCAAGTTGAAAAATGGACTAGAGTCAGGTAACACTTGAGGCAATGAGACCATCTAATTATTCATGTAGATAAGAATAAAAAAGTCTGAATTAAAACCATGATGTTGTGAATAAAGAAAGGAGAAAATATATGAGAGATAAAGACTATTCTATGAAATTAGTGACCAATTGGATACAAAGGATGAGAGAGAAAATGGAATCTAGGGAAAGGTTCCAACTTGAGACACTAGATAAAGAAAATGCCAAAGACTAGATGATATACATAATGGCAGAGACTTTGAGAAAAGGTTCTAGGTTCCATTTTGGTTCCACAAAGTCAGAAGTACCTTTGAGACATCTGGATTAATCTGTATATAAGAAATTTGAGGTATGGGTGTTGGCACTCTGGAAAGTGATTTATGTTAGAGATATAGGAACAGCAGTCACAGAGTGATGGTGGGAGTCATGAAAGAAAAAGTATCTTGAAGAAGGGATTTAACTGAAAAAGAAATGTTTAAGCCTTATATCTAACAAACAACATATTAACAGTGAAAGAAAAGCCCATTAAGACCACTTTAGAAAATTATTCAGCATATAAAAGCTATATCAGTATCAGAAAACAAAGTAAGAAACACAGAAACATAGGTAGAATAAAGTTTCAAAGCAATTACAATTATTCCTCATTACTCTGTGATTCTTACATGTTCTATTAGTAGCAGATATTATCTTTTTTTGTGGTACTGGGGATTGAACTCAGGGCCTTGTGCTTGCAAGTTAAACACTCTACCAACTGAGCTATATTCCCAGCCCACAGGTATTATCTTTACCTTTTGTTCGAATCAGTTTTTTCTCCACTGTGATCCCCCCCACAAAAAAAAACAAAAACTGAAAAGAGTAATTATAGAAGGAAAAGCTTATTTGGTTCATGATTTCTGAGGTCTCAGTCCATGAATGGTAAACTCTATAGATTTGGGCTTAAGTGAGGCAGAACAACAACACAGAAGGGTGTGGAAGAAGAAAACAGCTAATGGCAATCAGAAAGCAAAGAGAGAGCTCTGCTACCAGGGACAAAATGTGAACCCCAAAGGAATATATCCAGTGACATACTTCCTCCAGCCACACCCTGCCCTCCTACAGTTATCACCCAGTTAATCCACTCAAGTAGATTAGGTTAAGAATCTCATAACCCAATCATTTTACCTCTAAATTTCGTTGCATCATCTCACATATGAATTATTAGGGGACACCTCATATCTAAACCATAATACATTAAAAAATCTAGAAAAAAACAAAGAAAGAATGTCATAGACACCAATATAAAATGTAAAATGTAGATCAAGTAAACTATAATCTGAAAAATTCATTATACTTAGATACTAAGAAGTCATTAGTAATCATTGATAATGCAATTACAAATAAGTAGTGAGGAAAGATGACAGTGAGTTAAAGAATGGGAGGTGAGAGGATAGAGATCTAGAGTACATAGACTCAATAAAGAAGGAAAATAAGGAGAAGGTAAACATGATGAATGCAGAGTTAGAGAAAAAATTTGTTCTTTGTTTTTAGCATGGAAGAGAATTGAACACATTCACAGGATATTTAGAATAGGAGAGTACAAAGAGAAAAAGGTAAAAAAAGGTAAGAGAGGGGATAACTGATGTGACAAGAAAAGAAAGTATGGATGCAGGTATTTTTTGATAAGTGATAGGAGGTAAAAGGAAGAAAACTGAAGTATTGCTCATATAATAGCCTTTGTTTTCACTCCCTGGTAGGTGCTAAGTTCATCTGCTAAGACCAGAAGAGCATAGGCGTTTTCGGACAGTAATTAAAAGTTGGAATAATAGCAGAGGCTAATGGGAGAGGGAAATGACAGTATGCAAGTGTTTCAGAGGCCTTTGGAATTGCAGAGTATATGTGATCCTTTCCCAAAAGATAAAGAGAAAATGACATCAACAAAGTCTCTTCCCAGAAACACTGTGTTTCTCTACTTCTATTATAGAACAAACCCCCCCCCCTTGATTTATATCTCTACTGGCATGGAACATGGTAACATACCATATTGCTTAAATTGTGACATCCATCCTTATAAACAAGGTGTTATAATAGAGTGTGTTTACAAATTCTTATAACAATTCTCTTTGTATCACCTATTATATGTCAGATGCTATGTTATATGTCATGGAGAGTATGGTCTGGTAATTTATACAAATATAAAACAAATGAAGATATAATAATTGTGATTGGAAATATAAAAGTACAAGACACTATTAAATAGTACAAGATACTATTATTGATACATAATGTGAGACCTAATGGGTATAATCAAAGCTAGCAAGAAGAAGGGGTTAAACAGAATGGAAGTAAAAAAGAGCCATAGTTGATTGCATATTCCAAGCAAAAGAAATATCTCATGCTAAGGCTTTCAGGTAAAAACCAAAAGCTGAGGTCAATGCAAAATATTCATATACTATAATAAACTAGTTCATCTCAATTTCTCCTTCTTTTTATCACTTGTCACAGAACATGTTCAGGCAAATGTTAATATGAATGTAAGCTTATTAAAAGCATATTTCAAAGCTTTATATTGTAGTCTCTATTGCAAATACCAACAAATCTAGTTATTTTATAGAGCTCTATTTTATAAATCATTTCATTGAATTTTAGTGAGAGGTATAATTGTTGATGAATTCTCACAGACACATGCACTTGAGTGAAAATCTTTTTCAATCAAAATGCAGTCTGTGAAAAATAAAAAAAATTAATAAAAGATACTTGACAAATCTCACTGATACTTAATCTAAAGCACCCAACTCTTCTATAAATATCTGGACATTTGAATGAGGCCCTTGTGATAAAAATCATAATTTTTTTTTGTTCCTCCTAGCTCATATAAGTAACATGCTACTGAATGAAATGCTTTTTGGAAAGTTATTTAAAGAATTCAACGTAGCAACATATCTAAATTTTAAAATGATAACAATTTTCACATATATACTAATAAAACCTTTAATTACCATACATTTGGGCCACATTTTGTTGTGGATGACAACACAGAGAACAACTACAGCCCAATCTAATTCAGAAGCCAAATAAGAGATAAAGAGCATTTGTAGTGAAACTTAATAATGCTTTGCAAATTCCTGGAAATACTTAGATACTTAGCTCTAGCAACCATGTATAATATGACATCTTTTCTACTATATAAAACTCTAGTATGAACACATCCTATTTTAATTATTAACACGAGTGTTCTGAAGGAGGAATCATTGCTCTTATCTTGAGAGGGATCAACGTGATAGAAAACTATACTGTGTTGAAGCTATCCTCCTCAGGTGAATTCCCTCCAGCACAGTTGTGTCATGGAGCATTTGTCATTCTAGGGAAAATAGCAGAATTTAAAATGCTGCTTCCTCTTTCTTCCCTGTACAGAATTGTCTTCAAATGACAAGGGATGGTTCTGTAATCTTAAGTATGATACCAGAAAGCTTAGAGCAGCAAACAGAATACTACAGACGCAAGTGATAAAATAGAAAAGGATGGCTTTAGGAGAGGCCCCAAATACAAATTTTATTCAAGTGTTTGTTGTAAGAAAATGAGTATATAACCCTCTTATTCATCTTAACATTGTAATTTATTTTTTATTTTATAGTCATAAAACAATCATTATTGTTTAGTTTTAATGCTAATGAAGCAAAATGCCTTAAACTACAAAAAAATATTTTAATTTCAAAATTGACAAATCATAGGTGTATAAACCTATGGGGTACAAAGAAATGTTATGACTTATAAAAACAATGTAGAATAATTACCTCAACATATCCATCACTGCAAATACTAAACCAACTTTTTATTTAAAATGGCTTTAGAATTACTGGGAAGACAGGGCTCAAGAGGTTTTAGAGGAAAAGGAATACACAATTGGTAACAGGATTAGAGACCATTCATGTTACATTCTGGCTGAGAAGTTGCCTGCATTTTGTCCATGTCCTGAGACTTTCTGTGAGGCTGATTTCAAAAGCCACAATGAACTCTTTAATCTGGAGGAAGAAATTTCTAGGCAGCATAGCATTCAGGTGATGGCATGGATATTGTTGGAGGCTTTTAGCCAAGTTTATTTTGATATTCAGGAGCAGAAAGCAGAGCAGAAATACTTGAAAAACTTGGACTTGATGGGTGGGAATAAAACAGGCACTAAGGAAGTAGCAGTTATTAAAGACATTATTGCCACCTTAAGAAAGATGGCTTGAGGGCATCTCAGGAGCTGACAATACCACACCATCTCAGACTCATACCACACCATCTCAGACTCAAGGAAGTAAAAGTAAAAATTCTCTTGAGAAGAGACCAGTGGAGTGCTCTTCTTGCACAAGGGGGCCTACTAAGTTCTTTCAACATGCTCAGCTACCCAGGAACTCAGAGCTACTGCAGCCAAGGATCCTGGAAACTTGGCTACTGTCAAGATGGACACAAACCTTGGTGTCAACCATGTGGTGCTTGTTATGCAGGAATGCAGGAAGCTGGAGTTAGGGGTCATGGGGGCTTCCACCAAGATTTCAAAGGAAGGCCTGGTAAGCCAGGCAAAGTGCAGCAGGGTCAGAGTCCCTGAGGGCAGTCCCTGAGAAAGTGAGGTACAGGGAGGTGAAGAGGAAGCCAAAGCTGCAGTGGAGATCCCTGAGATTAAGAAATACCTGTAATGTGGGAAACTGTCCTAGGAAAGTTGCAGGAATTGAGCAGAGGCAAGACAACAGAAAGACCACTTGGGCCATAACCAACAAGGCCACAGGGGAAGAACTACATAAGCCTTTCAGAGAGAACATTACGATGCCATGTGTTCCAGATGCTGAACATGGAACTATAGGCTTGTTTGCCTGTAGTCTCAGTCTTTCTTTGGTCCCATCCCTTCTTTCGATGCCCCTATTTTTGTGAATGTAAATGTTTACTCTGTACCTTTATAAATTGGATACTTTAAATCACTTTTGATTTGTACAGGAGCTCACAATGAGAGCTCTCCCTGAATCTCAGAGGAGACATTAGACTTGGGCTTTGGGGCAATCTTGGAACTGTTGGGACTATGGGGACTTGTAGATATGGACAAAACGTATTTTGCATTGTTAGATGACCATGAGCTTTTGAGGGCCAGGGGTGCAATGTTATAGTTTGGATGTGAGGTATTTCTCAAAAACTCATGTATGAGACAAAGCCAGATGACTTAGAGTAGAAATGATGGGTTATGAGAGCCTTAACCCAATCAGTGAGTTAATCCCCATAAGCGGTAACTGAAGGTGGGTAGGGTGTGGCTAGAGGACATGGCTCATGGGGGAGTGCCTTTGGGGTATATTTGTTTATCTGGTGAGTGGAGTCTCTCTCTGTTTCCTGATTGTCATGTGAGCTGTTTCCCTCTGCCATACTCTCCCACCATGCTGTTCTGACTCACCTCAAGCTGTGAGGAATTGATCCGCCTGTGTATGGACTGAGACCTCTGAAACCATGAGCCCTCAAATGAACTTTTCCTCCTCTACAATTGTTCTGGTCAGGTATTTTAGTTACATCAGTGAAAAAGCTGACTAAAACACTCCCCTAGTCTCTCATAGTTTCTCAGAGTGTCATTCTGATGAACAATGATCAATTACTTATTTTGTAGCATGTTTTTATATTTGAATTTTACTGATTTTTTTATAGTTAGGCTTATATTTGAAGTTCTTAGGAAGAACACACAGGTAAAGTATCATTCTCATCATATAATATCTAGGATACATACCACTAATGTGACTTATCACTAATATTGTTATCTAAGGTAATATGTCTTTTTTATACACTTTAAGTTTATTTCTCTTCCCTTTCCCCAATGTACTCCTCTGGGAGGAAGTCACTATGTGCAGTCCATACTTAGGAATGGGGAGTTAGGTTCCATCCACTGAATGAATGGAAGAGTATCTACATATATTATTTGGAATTCCTCTGTATAGGAGACTCATCTTTTCATCTCCATTAATTAATTCATTCAATCATTTATTTATATCACCATGGATTCATCATTATTCACTTCATCCTTTGGGAAATACTATTTTATTTTGTTTCTCAAATTGTTCCACCTTTGGCCATTCGGAGTTTTTTTAGTTGGCTCCCTTTGACATATCACCATTATTTGTTTTTAAGCAATTCATTTTCTTGCTCTCAAAAGGATCATTTTGTATATGTCTTACATTGGCCCTAGAATAAGCCATTTCTACAAAGATTTCTTGTTCATTTTAGTGTAGAACAAATTTATAAAAGAAGACCAGGGTACTGGTGTGCTCATTGCTTTTAGGGTATTATTTCTTTAGGCCTTGTCAGCAGACAGAGCCAGGAAATACATGATATGCTTTTAATTTAATCACAAATTAAGTTTGAATTAAATATCTGGCACCAGCAATAAAGATATGAATTATTTATAGATAGTATAAGAACCCTATGCTGACTAGAATGAAATACCTAGTTGACATGACTGACTTGTCATCAACAGAGGAGAACTTACAGGAATGGATCTTTTCTACATACAGTTCTGGCACTGTTTAAAATGACCTGGAGCACAAACTAAACATCAAAGGTCTTCAGAAGAAATAAATTCATATGATTTGTACATTTAGCATTTTGCCATAATGAAGAAGTGTTTTAGTCAGCTTTTTTGTTGCTGTGACTAAATGATCTGAACAGCAACAATTATAGAGGAGGAAAAGTTCATTTGAGGGCTCACAGTTTCAGAGGTCTTAGTCCATAGAAGGCCAGCTCTATTTCTTGGGGTTCAAGATGAGGCAGAACATCATCGTGGAAGAGTGGGGCAGAGGGAAGCAGCTCACATCATCAGGAAGCAGAGAGAGAGAGACACTACTTTCCAGATACCAAAGCCAAGCCCTAATTCCCACTTCCTCTAGCCATAACCTACCACTAGGGAACCACTCAGTTAATCCCTAACAGGGGATTAATTCACTGATTGTGTTAGACTCTCACAATCCAATCATTTTTCCTCGAAACCTTCTTGCATTGTCTCACCTATGAGCTTTTGGGGGACACCTCACATCCAAACCATAACAAGAAGTCAAGAAAAAAAGTAACAGTATTTTCTATAGTGCCAGTGTCAATGTTTAAGAAAATCTACATAAAACGAGTATATGCCTAAGTACCAAATTCAATTAAGCATTTGTCAAGAAGGTAGTTATTTCATTAGTGCATTAGATATGTTTTGGACACTCAATGTCATCTTTCTTTATTCTTCCTTAATAACTGACTTTTCTCCAGAATATTGTTTTTAGAAGTGTTAAGGCTTGACTTTGCAAGATATACCAAAATGTCCTAGAGTCCTGGAAATACCAATCCCTTTAATCAAGGGGTTATCTTACATAAGCCAAAGCTAAATGAATACTAATTTCTTACCATATGTGTGATATGAGTACCACTATAAAAATAAACCTTAAAAATAAAGTTTGTCCCATATACTATGCCCATTGTCCCAGTTTCTATTTAACAAAAATGAACTTCGCAGAAATCCCCGACAAGATCCTCAAACCAGAAAGCTCACTGAGTGAGTGTTGTTGAGCACTGAACATCTAAAATCAATTTAATTCATGAGCAATATGCAAATGGAATATTACTTTTGACTTTCAAAGTGAGATAAAAATGTATCTTTCAGTTATAATTTTATCTACATTTTGGTGTTAAGTTAAAGTGATATATTTTATAGTTGAAGACCATATGATAACCCTTGAAGCAAGGCACAGTACACCCAAACTGATTTATACTAAAAAATCTGTCAACTTTTCCCTAGGATCTAGTTGTACAAAGATGCGCTTGTCATGTCCTCTAACAATGCATAAAAGATAAGGCCTTGGGTACAGGAAGCAAATTACCAGGGTAGTTCCTTACTATTTTTCCAGAGAAAACAGTTCAAAACACATGTATTTATGCATGACTTTGTACAACCTTACTTGGTTTTACATTTGTCAATGCTTCAATATTAGCTTCTGAAACTTATCACCCATTCATGAGTTTTTTATTTGTTTCTGAAAATGGAGAACAGAAAAAAATGTGATGTGTACGTATGATTATACTGGCTATGAAACAGTTAAAACCACCAGTTATTTATTAAAGCGAGGTACACTTACATGAGTCACATATCTTATCATATTAGAAATGACTATGTATATGAATTTCCTTAAAATTCAAAGGCCAGAGCATATAGACGTATTTGATTAAATTACAGATTTCTACTGGAAATAATAGTAGGGAGTGAACTAAAGCATCATAAACTATGCAAATTAGTATTAATATACTTTATTAAGCTGGAATCAAAAGGGACTATACTTCCATGTCTGGCCTGGTTTGAAAAACCAAGTGGCAAGATCACTCACTATTCCTCAGGGGGGAAAACAGCTTTCAATTCCAGGAAGAGCTCTAAGGAAGAGATGGCCAGATGAAGGGAGATAAAAGATCTTAAGAAATTTCACTATGCAGCTATATTAACTTCACTCATGCAGCAAATCATCATTAGGGTTCATTATCATTAAAGTTAAGGCCCAGTTGCCCCATTACTTGCTGAGTGCTCTCAGGCAAATCATATAACCTTTCTGTGTCTCAGTTCTCATTTGTGAAAATAGAGTTCGTATAGGCTAATTTTCTTTTACAATCCCATTCCCTGCCCCCAAGTTCAAATAAATACTCTTTGGGCATGGTTTGAAATTTGTAAAAGTCTATAAAAATGTAAAGATTTGATATTCCTATGGCTATTATCATTAATCATATAATAATGACTTTATGTAGCACTCACCATGAACAGGTACTATTCCAAGTGGTTTGCATACATTATCTCATTTAATTCTTAACACCAACATGAAGTACTTACTATTATTTTCCCTATTTGTAATATGAGGAAAATGTTTCATAAAGGTTAAGTAATCTGTCCAAGGACACACAGTTAGTAGGGGCTAAAGACAAGATTACATCTCTAGTAGACTGACTTAGATCCTATACTATTAAAGAATGTTAGAATAGGAGAAGTGGCTGTGTTACAGTTTGGATGTGAGGTATCCCCCAAAAACTCATATGCAAGAAAGTTTAGAGAATAAATGATTGGATTATGAAGCCTTAACCCAATCTTTACATTAATTTCCTGATGGGAAACAACTGAGTGGTAACTGAAGGTGAATACAGTATGGCAGGAGGAAGAGGACGTTGGGGTATGACTTTGGGGTATATATTTTGTATCTGGCAATTGGAGTCTCTCTCTCACTGTTTCCTAATCATTATCTGGGCTGCTTCCCTCTGTATTACTCTTCCACCATATTCTGCTTCACCTCCAACCCTGAGTAATGGAGCTGCCTGTCTATGGACTGAGAGCACTGAGACCATGAGCCCTCAAATGAACTTTTCCTCTTCTACATTTGTTCTGGTCAGATCTTTTAGTCATAGCAGCAAAAAAAAAAAAAAATAGCTGACTTAAACAGGCTGTGAATCCTATCTGAGGATATTGAAAATAAAATAGTTATTTGTAGCTATACTCATGTTCATGTGATATGCCAAATGCTCCCCTGAAAGGGAATAAAAGAGTTGTTAGTGGCCAAAAATGGCTATATTTAGGCTCCCTTGCTCAGGTTTCTGGTAGGTTATGTTATGTTTTAGTGTGTAGCCAGGGCTGGGAATCAGCTGTTAAGTCAGTCAAGGCCAGAAACCCTCTGATTCACCATATATGCTCAAGGTCATAAACATTAACTTGTAAACATGCACCCAATGACATGACCTATTGTCAGTGTGCCTTCTTTGGCCTGCATATATAAAGGGTCTATGGAAAAGACTGGGGGCTAATAGGAGGCTAAGTGGAACTGACCTGGCCTAAAGCTGAAGCTGGAGGCTGGAGGTTATTACTACCTCTGAATAAAGCATGTCTTCTTTACTATCCTATTTGCAACTTGCATCTTCTTCCACCTGCCAGGTCTCTGAATCTGTTTCCTGGGTCAGAGACCTCACATGATAGTTGGTGTAGTCAGCAGTGTGTTCCACAGATTAGGGATCTGATGTATGGTTTCTCTGTGAGAATAGGGAAGACTTCTGATTGCCCTGTAGTGAACATGGATCCAGCATAACAGCCTGTGAACTGAGCAGGGGAACCCAAGTACCAGCCCATAGACAAGGACAACAATGGCAATGGCAGTGCAGATGAGGCAGAGAAATGACCTGAAGAACTGTGTGCACAGCTGCTGGGTCCATGGGATAAATGTTTCTTATAGTTCTGAGAGCAAAAACTGATTAAGTTTTACCAGAGACTGCCAAGACGAAGGAGCTACAAGATAAGGAAGAGACCTTGAGAGCCAGAGTATGGTCGCTGAAGGAGGAGTTCCCTACCTTGAAAATACCCTCTGGCCTCCCCCATAGTGCTGATGGAATTCAAGGAGGAGGAGGAAATTTAATACTTGCAAATGGTAATGCAGAAAATGAAACTGTAGCAGCTGATGGCTCTGATGGGCAGTGACCACCAGGGCTGCCCAAGTATTCAAGTTCACCATGTACCACCTGTCAAGTGGAATTGGTGGACTTTGGAAAATAATTTGGACAAAGGCCAAGAGAGTCCGTGATACTTTGTTATTATGCATGTGAGATTTAGGGGTGCCAGTAGCTGACAGGAGAGAAAATACTCCATGTGGTATGTATTATTGATCCTGCCCAACCTTGTGAAAGTGTACCAGAAGCCAGCAGGGGCCAAGAAAGCCTAGTTGTGCTGGAGGCTTACAAGGGTCAGGAGAGTCCAGAGTACCAGAAGCTGGCAGGGGCCAAGAGGGCCCAAGTGTACTGGGAGTTAACGGGCTAAGACAGAGCCTAAGTGTGCTAGAAGCCAGCAGGGGCAAGAGACTTTAAGAGGTCCTAAGACTGTTACCTATGTAGGGGAACCAGAAATAAGCCTATACCTTGGAAGTAAGGCAACTATACTGTTCGGTGTTTGGTACACTCATGATTCCAGCTGTAGACGACTGCCTATGTGGATGGCAGTGGCTGTGCAGTTGGAAACAGACACTGTCTGGTTTGATACCAGTACAAGACAAAATAGCCAGTGAGCTGAGCTGAATTGTGATAGCAAATGAAGCATCCCCCATAGTGATATGTACCGACAGTTGGGTTACGTATCAGGAATAAGTTCTGTGGCAAGAGCTTTGGGAGTTAGGCTACCAGAAGGAACAGACAAATATAGGGCATGTTACTGCAACCTGACTAGTTTAGGGAATGATGAAGCAGATTCTTTAGCTAGGGTGCAGTGGTTAGAGCAGGCACCTTCTATTGACTTGGTAGTTTGGTTGCTCTGTCACCTGCAACATGAAGATATGCAAACCATGGAATATATTCAAACAGAGGGGTCTGCCTTTAACACGGGATGCCCTTGTAGAGGCTTGACAGACATGTGTGATTTGTGCTCAGAAATATTCACATCCCCAACACCTTAGAACCACAGATGGCCATGTAACGTGGGAATGCATCCCTCTGGCACAATGGCACGTTGACTCATTGGCCCTTTATCCAAGTCAGAAAGGGTCACGTTTGTCCTGAAGGTTGTGAATATGACTACAGGCTTGTTTGCCTGGCTCAGAGGTCAAGCACATCAGTATGTTAAGATTTGTGCCCTGACAGTGTTAACAGCCTTGTATAGCTGGCCCATCACAACAGAAAGCAGTCAAGGGAATCATTTTACAGGTCAGGATGTGCAGCAATGTGCAACTCAGTTACAGATTCAATGGAAGCTGCACCTTCTGTCTCATATCACCCACAGGCTACAGGAATGATAGATATAATGACCTGCCTACGCAAAAACTTAGGACAGTGAACCCACCTTCCGTGTAGGGGTGGGCACAACATTTGTAGGTAGCTGTGAAAACTCTGAATGAGCATCTGTGGTAAGGGGGACCAGCTCCTATAAAAGCTTTGCTGCATTGCACAGCAGCACCAATACAAGTCCAAGTGACAACCAAGAATGTTGTACATAAGTCTGGAGTTCCTACTTGGTCGAATAGAAGGTGAACTGTGGATTGGATATGGCCCTGGACAATAAAGACTTTTCACCTTCACTGGGTAGCCCTGTTAGCCTCATGAAGGAAGGTTTGGACTGTGATCTTCTTGCAACTAGTGAATCACCACCTGAGTACAGGTGAATTGGCCAGGTTCCACAGATGGGACACAGATTTTAAAGGACACGTTTTTTATTTCCCTTTGGCCAATTATGAGTTTCCTGGTGCTGGTACACACCAAGCCTGCTGAAGTTCAGCAACACCTGTACAAGTGTGATGTAACTGCCCAGGGAAGCTGCCTCAGGCAGCCACTATGTTTTCCAGGGACTCAAATTTGGCAGGCATTTTCCTGGATGAATGTGATTTACTTGTACTAATGCCTGTAACTGCTTTGTCTTTTCATTTTTAGGAGTGTCCTCATCAACGCCATTGTGAAATGGACACACAATTACACCAGAGGTGTCTTCTGGGCACACACTGAAATGCCCTTGAGTTTTGATGTACAACCCTGGTGAATCCAGTCTGTCTATGGACAATTAGACATGGCTAGAAAAGACTTTTATTGCCACCTCAATGTGGGATGAAATTGGTAATGGCTTTTAGTAATCATAAGTGAGGGGGCTTGTTTTTTGGTTATATGTTGTTACAGTTTGTATTGTTATGGCCTGTGGATACAGCCTCTGCCCTCCTTGCTAAGGGATCACTGCAGAAGATGTCAGATGCATGGATTTTACAGTGAGGAATCCTAAATAGGTGCATTATTGGGGCAGGCCCCAAACTGCTATAGTGAGACTCACTTGCTGAGGCTTCTGGTGGTCTATGTTGATTTTAGTGTGTCGCTAGGGCTAGGAATAAGCTGTTATGTGTTAGTCAAGGCCAGAAATGCTTTGATTCAGCATAAACACAAGATCATAAACATTAACTTGTGAAAATGCACTCAGTGATGAATCCTGTTTTTTGCTTTCTTTTTTGGCCTGTATATAAAAAGGGCCTATGGAAAAGACTCAGGGCTAATAGGTGGCTAAATGGAACTCACCAGGGGCTAAAACTAAAGCTGGAGGCTAGAGGCTATTACTACCTCTGAATAAAGCATGTCTACCATCCTAAGGCATCTTCTTCTCCTGTAGGGATGCCAAGTCTACTTCCTAGGTCAGAGCACCCACACAACAAGAGTCTAATGCTGATAAAATTTAAATTAGTTGATAAGATCATTTTCTATAAACTGGGACAACTTAAAGCATATATTCTGCCAATTTGTCAAATAAAACTGAAATTTTCAGATCTATGCATCATAAATGTTTGTTGTGGGAAAGGGGTAGAAATGAGTGTCTATCCTAATCAATGAATTTTTCTGCATTGACTTGAATCTAGATTCAACTGATATTTACAAATGAGGATAATTTTAGAAAATGGAAATATACAGAAAACTCAAACATTTATTATTTTCTATTTCTTTCCTTCCTCAACCTGTTTACCAGAGCTGTTAAAATGAACTGATTCAAGTTTTCCCTTCTCTCTTCTGTCCTAAGAAAAGGGTTGCTGAAGGAACAGTGTTATTATAATCAGTAACAAAAAAATGAAAGCTATCCAAATCAGTCTGAATCATCTATAAGCTCTACTAGAAATAGCTTCTGCTTATAGTATAGAAAATTTACTACTCAATTTTGTTCATTCACACAGTTGTGTATGTTTCTGTCATTTATATATGTAGATTATTTTTTCTAAATTTCTTTTGCCTCATTGAACTGCAGATCCCTAAACATTTAAAGGGATGAAACACTGGTTTTGTCCAAAATACTATGCAGTGTCCATGGCTTTGATAGATATACTGAATCACAGAATTTGCAAACTTGACAACATCATTTTATATAGACCTAGCTTAGCAGTTAATTTTATTTGTTTACTATATCATTACTAGCAGCAGGTGTCATGAAATAATCAGGAACATAGGATAAATCCATGTTGTATATTAGCTCTTTTCACCTGGACTAATCTGAACCTTCTTCTTTCATCAACTGACACTAAACTAACCTGTACATACAGTTGTCTAAATCAGGGCTCTGAATATTACATTGCATTTTTTTGATATATCCTAGACTCAGCAACTCTAGTTAGCATCTTTGCCTCTATGGAAGAAGGTAATTTTAATCTCTAATCCCTCAAAAGCCCTGAATGTGAGCATACACATTATTTATACAATTCCTTAAGTGTTCTGATAAGCAGTCCTATCAAAAACCTTATAATATATTTGGTGCAACCAGTTCCAATGATTTCACGTGAAATTCATTATCATGGCAAAAGTAAGTGATTTATTCATGCAGTGCACAAACACTAATTGAGATCCTACTTGTTGAGATCCTAGTCATTGAGATTCTACTATGAGCCAGACACTGGCACTATACAAGTAAAACCCACTGCTTTATGTGTTTAAATTTCAGAAAAATAATTTTAACAATAATTAGAAAATTGAGGTTTTATTCTAAATAAATGAGTCACAATGAGTCCAAACAGGACTTTCACAGAAAATAATGGGGTTGGGGAATGGTGGGTATATAAGAACAAGTTACAATAAAATTCAGAATATGGGAGATTTCATAAAAATCAATTTCAAGAGGAAAAATGACTGTTTCAGGAAAAAAAGAAGATTTAAAGAAACAATTAAATCCATGCCTTGATTTTATTGTGGTTCAATAAAAAACATGTATATGAGGTTTCTTTTGGAGTGATGGGACATTCTAAAATTAGATTATCATGATGGCTGTACAACTTCAAAATTTTCAGCAAATCGTTTAACTGTACCCAATAAATCTGTTAAAAGTTTGGACTACATCTAAGATATTTAATACAGTTGCATATTAGATAATAGTAGGAAATTATTGTCAAGTAGTTCAAATATGATCATATTGAGATTATGGAGAAGGCCCTTATTCTTAGGAAATTCATGCTGAAGCATTGGCATATGAAGCATCACAAAATCTAGTAACTTACTTTCAAACTGAGAAGCAAAACAAAGAGCAAATACAGCAAAATGATAAAAGTTCTTGACCTTAGATTGTGGGATTATAGATGTGTATAATAATAGTCTTCGATTTTTACAAGTGCTTGCAATTTTCATAATAAAATCTTGGAAAATATATTGATTTTAAGACAGAAAAAGGGTTTTTGTAGGATATTAAGTAGGGATGACATAATTTGTTGTACTTGTTCATCTTAATAAATCTAATCTGCTTATTGTATGATTTGATTGGTTAGAATTCACTCAACTGCTGAAAACTGAATAAAATTAGTACATAAGAAAATAATTGATTATGAAGATACAAATATACTTGGCCTAAAATCATATCTACAGCACTATAAATATTGGTCATGCAATTCACCTTTCCATTCTGCTTCGTATCTGTTTTGCCTGGGTCACTTTTGGTGTGCCCAACATATAAAGGCAATGATTTCCAGTGTTCATGGCATAAAAACCACAGATCACAATTGAGTCTATAGGGTCCAACTAAATAATATGGTCACTGTTTACCTTTTCCAACTTTCCTTTTGCCACACTCACCTGTACTTCAAACTCAATTGCCTTCTTTTGATATTTCTAATAAATCATATTCTTTCCACCTAGGGCCTTTGCATGTACTATTTTCTTCCCTAAGTGCAATCTGAAAATCATTTATTTAGAAAAGTCTTTTTCAATGTCCTTGAAAAAGTTAGGATTGATAATTATACTGATAGGACCTTGTGCTATTTTTCATACTCATCACATTAAAATTATTTAATTTTTGTGTATCCATTTAACACCATTTCCCCTATTAGATTATGGGTTCTGTAAGGAAAGAATCCATGTTCATTTTGCTCATCATGGAAGCTCTCAAAAAACTGGCATACTAACATCTTATTTCAAAAACAGAGAAACCACCTCCCAATCCAATTTCTTCTGTTGCTATATTTATCTGCTTCTGTATTTAGCAAAACTTCAGGAAAGAGCTGTTTGTACAGTTTTCAATTCCTTTCCTAATGTTTCTTTAGCTCATACCAATGGGGCATTCACATGAACCATTCCACTGGAACTTTTTTTATCTAAGTCACTAATGGCTTCCACATCACAAAATCTAAGGATCAATTAGCATTCCTTATCTTAACTTCATAATCAGCATCGTCTGACAAAAGGAATCACTCCCTCCTCCTTCACTCACTTACCTCAATTGGATTCCAGGTTAACACACACTCTTGGTTTTTCTCTCAACTTTCCAAAGGTGTTTCCTTTCAGATTCCTTTTCAGGTGCTACCACTTTGACCAGAGATAAATAAGAAATGAAATAATGTTTTTAAAGCCTTGTAGCAAGTTGGTGGTAAATTTTAGGTTCTAGAATTTAAACTAGAAACAACAAAAATGGTAGCCAAATTTGAAGAAGTGTGTTGACCAGGAACAAGGTTCTTTTTATTCAGGCAAAGCAATCACACACTTAGAAGGTGGGTGAGAACTTTCTCACCATAATAGTTATTTATTCAATTGTAAATATTTACTATATATGACTACAGATTGCTTCCTGCTCTCATTTTTTCTACCTATAATTGCTCACTCACTATATTCTTTGCTCATTGCCTCTTGAAACTTCTCCACAAATGATTGTTCTAAAACCCAGTTTCTTTAAACAAAAATTTGCCCCAACATCTAGACAGCTATTTTATATTTCTACAGTGCTTTAAAATGGACAAAGTTAAAAAGAGTGATATAATGGTTATACTCACTTATTGCAGTATGGGGCATTGAGCCCAGGGGCAATCTACCGTGGAGCTACATCCCCATCCATTTCTCAGTCTCTTGCTAAATTGCCCAAACAGGCCTCAACCTTGTCATCCACCTGCCTCATCCTTCCATGTTGCTGAGATTATAGGTGTGCCACCACTCCTGGCTCAAGGGTGATATATTTTTTACAAAATAATTTTCCCAGTCAGGTGTGGCAGCACTGCCTGGAATCTCAGTGGCTCAGGAGCCTGAGGCAGGAGGATCACTAGTTTAAAGCCAGCCTCAGCAATTTAGCAAGAATTTATCTCTTAAAAAAAAGCAGGGGGAGGGACTGCGGATGTGGCTCAGTGGTTAAGAACCCCTGGGTTCGATCCCTGGTACTACTACTATGACTACTACTAGTTTTCCCTACCTACCATAAACAACCTAGGGAATAAATTAATTTTCTATTTTTGTTGTGTCCATATACTCTGATGACCAACATAGACTAATCAACATAGAAATTCCTGATAACAATTACAGCTAATACTCTTAAGGTTAAACTCGAAGTATAGTCAGAGGACCCACTGAGGTCTCCAAGAGCCTTTTTTGATGTCTGTAGGGTTCTTTTTTCCCCCTAGGTTGTATGCATGAGGCCTGCTTTTCTCAAAATACTTCATTAAAAAATCACATTACAAGCCTGTATGCAGAAGTAGATATGAGAATTATAAAGTCAGGTATTAAGGAAATTTGAAGAATATAAAATAATAATATCTTCTCACTAAATATTTTCAATTTGTAAAATGTAGTTTTTTTAAATATAATTTTATCTAGTTAACATGCAATGGTTTTATTCTTGATATTTTCAAATGAGTTAATACACATTTTAAACATTTCTCAGTCAAGCTAGGCATGGCACATGCTTTTAATCCCAGCTCCACTGGAGGCTGAGGCAAGAGGATTAAAAATTCCAGGCCAGTCACACCAATTTAGGGAGACCCTCAGCAACCTTGCAAAACCCAGTCTCAAAGTTAATATATATATATTATTAAAAAATATACATATAATAAATATATATGTATATTTTTTATTATATATATATTTTTTATATATAAGAAAATGGACTGGGGACTTAGCTCAGTGGCAAAGATCTCTTGGGTTCAATTCCCAGAACCAAGAAAAAAAAAGATAAATAAATAAACATTTCTGTTTTAGCTTTTAATACCATAAATATCAGTAGCTATTATATATCAGATATTATTTACCACATAAGCAAATGCTCTTTATCGTCCTCAGTAATTTATAATAGTGTGAAGGAATCCTGAGATCCAAAAGATTGAAAATCATTGTTCTGAAAAAAAAAATGTTTCTTAAATAATGTCCACTGAACACCTTAAAATCATTGTTCTGAAAATCATTGTTCTGAAAAAAAATATTTCTTAAATAATGTCCACCTGCACCAGAGTCATCTAGGATACTTGTTAAAAATATAAATTTTGGATTCCATCCAAGATCTACTAAATTATAATTTCTGGGAACAGGTCATGAATTACATTTTCAACTTGGCCCTCAGGTGATTCTTAGGCACATTAGTTAACAAAATCAAGTAAATAGGTATATCAGCTTGGAATCTCATGGATTCAAAACCTAGCTCGGGGCCATATTTAACCACTGTTAACCAATTCCCTGCTTTCATTTTCCCCTCCCCCATCTCCTTAGCCATCTTCCAAATAAATATCTTTCAAATAATATTGAGCCATATCCTTAACAAAATAGTTGCTTATTTCCCAAGGAAGCTCAAATATGATTATACCACTTAAATTTTAGGGACAGTAATCTGGGTCTTAGAAAAAGGGAACTTAAAGTTGCATTTCCGCTGTAGTACCTACCACCTACTTGGGAGAATGAGACAGGAGGAGTACTTAAACTCAGGAGTTCCAGGCCAGCCTGCACAACACAGTGAGACCTCATCTCAGAAAAATAAGTTAAAAAAAAATGTTGTATTTCCATAGAAGTACACTGCTTTCATTTAGACCATTTCATTGGCGGTAGCAATGAGGAGATAATAGCGTTAGGAAGTCTATTCCCAGAGCAGAGGGTCGGGTACAGGCTCAAGGGGATAATGTCTCCCAGGCTACTTTTGTCATCACCACTTACCTATTCGCCTCCGTTAATAAACAGAGAGGGCCTCCTCAGCGGATTTTATATTCTGTTTTTCAGCCCCGAAGCACATGGTGCAGCGAAACTGGCAACCATTTTGTCTTCCCTCACGCCTAACCCGTTATTCTTCCTGTCTACTTTTTCAGCGCCCCCTTGAGATTTCAATACACAATTCTGACTAATCATAGACCTGAAACTGATTATGGTGTTCTCAATATTGTCAATTAACAAAAACCTGAATGAAACAAAATGAAATTTTACCAAGCAGTGAGCGAACCCTTTAAGAATCATAGAGTTGTTTTAAGATAGAAAAGATCTCTGTAGAAAACTGTTGGCTTAAGGTTTATCAGGGTCAGAATCACATCTCTTTTTTAAAAAAATGCCTTTTCTGTGGGCTGGGGATATAGCTCAGTTGGTAGAGTGCTTGCCTTGCAAGCACTAAGGCCCTGGGTTCAATCCCCAGCACCACCAAAAAGGAAAAAAAAAATTGACTTTTCTGGTGCTCCATACTGGATCAAGTATATCAGAATCCCTAGGAGTAGGATATAGGAATTTGTAATTTAAAATAATTTCCAGACTGGGGGTTTAGGTTTAGTGCTAGAGCACTTGTCTAGCATGCTCAAGGGCATGGGTTTGATTCCCTAGCATCCAAAAAACAAGGAGGGGATTTTCAGGTAATTATGTCATAAACTAAAGTCTAAACCATTACCAAAGGGAAAATTTCATCAAGGAAACAATAAACAGGGGTTATGGTTATGGCTCAGTGGTAGATTGCTTGCCTATCATATGTGTCACTGAGTTCAAACCTCAGCACCACATAAAAATAAATACAATAAAGGTATTGTGTCCATCTATAACTAAAATTTTAAAAAAGTAAATAGGAAGTATTTTCATTCTCTGTCATGGTGTATGATGTTACCTATATGATGTTCCATTTGGACTTAATATTTGCTTCTTTTCATGGTGACACTATCTACCATTCTATCAGTTCACCAGTAGTATCAGGATCCATGAGGCTAATTTACAGTAGCTAAAGTCACAAGATATTGAAGTATAAATCAGACTGTCCATTCATTAGCTTATAATGGGATATATGGTAAAGGCAGGGATGCTAGCTTTGAGAATCAGGAAGTTCTGTCTCTATTACAGGCAACACATACAAAAAGCAAATTGTACGCAGATATTTCCTTGGTGAGCCTAAAATTATTAAATGGGAATTCAGTACCTGCTCTTAGTGATTACTGCCTCAAGGTTTAATTTGATTTACTTACCCATTCCTACCATTGGGATGAGGACTGATGCATTCCAGTTTGCTAATCAAAGCACTCTCTCTCCTGGACAATGGTAGAAACACACAACTAGTTCCCTGACTTTCCCCTACACAGCAATGTTCTTTCTAGTAATCCAGTCTCCTGATTATATTTTACCTTTTCAATTTATAATCACAGTCTTTTCATGCCTCCTTTAAACTCACCTGAAACTGTGACTATTTCCATAACAAATTGTCTACTCACAAGCAGAAACCTGGGTTAATTTTGCAGGCAGTTTTTCACATTGGATTTTAATTTTTCCTAATTCACCTAATTTATGGCTCAATCATATTAGTTTTATAAGAAACACAGAAATTCTAATATATAGGTAGTAAATTTTAAGTTCTTAATAATGTTCACTATAATATCTGTACCACATAATGGTAAAAGTGTCATGGCAGAGATTTTACATTGTAAACGTTATAGTAACTGTAGACTATTTCCAAACTGTTTTACTGTGTTCCAAGACATTTTGAATTAAATTATAATGAACAGAAAGCATTCAATATCATGTTTCACAAAAGATGTTCAATAATATTAGCATTTCCATCTTTTTGCATCTCTACTGCAGTTTCTTTTGGATCTTTCCTTAACCTTCTAAACATAGTAAAATGATCCCTGTTCTACCAACCCAATGTTTCTTCTCTGGTCACAGGTTTTTTTTCCTTTTTAAAGAAAATAACCCTGTTTCCTAAAGGCTTAAAATATAGATATATTTATTATACTAGATACAACTGACATTTGGATTAAATGAAGATTACATTTATGATCCACTGATTATCTAGGTAATTCATTGCTCAGTCTTTATTCAAGCCTTTTCAGATTATGAAAATACTTCAAAAGAAAAACTTGAGGGAAGCAAATACTTATTGTCACAATGTTTAAAATATGTCAAACACTAGTTGTAAAAATTAACAAAAGTAAATTAATACTAAAATGCAAGAATGTGTGTTGCACTGAGAAGGGCTCTGGACTTCAAAAAGGGTTCCAATGCTGCATCTCACCTATACTTGTATAACCATAAGCCAATCTTCACATTAATAAATAAGTTGGCTCTATTTTAAAATAAGTCCAGTATTCACATTAATAAAATAGGAAAGTTGGCTCTAATTTATAGGTTTTTGTGAAAATAAAATGTGGTACCATACATGAACATACTTCAGAAGGATAAATGTGTTGCACTGATACAATTTCATATTGTTAGAATTGCTAATATTAACAATTATTGCTGGGTTGGGTGAGGCACACCTGTAATCTCAGCAACTCAGAAGATTGAGGTTTGAGGATCATAAATTTGAGGTCAGCCTGAGCAATTTAGAAATACCTGTCTCAAAATAAAAAAATAGAAAGGTCTGGGGGTATAGCTTAGTGGTAGAGTACCCATAGTTTCTATACCCAGTACCAAGAATAAGAAAAAAAATAAAGAATTGTCTGTATATCATAGAAGCATAAAAGGAGACCCATATAACTCCAACAAAAATCCCAAAGAAATTTTTGAAATTAGAGAACACATATCTGAATGACAGATTGTATAAATAAAACAGATTGTTATGTAAATATTATGTACTGGTTGCACCCGTTGTGCATACACTATTTAATTCTCATAGCTTAATAGATATTATGTCTTAGGTCTTTTGGAGTTAGAAGTGATTGGAACACAAATCCTCATAAAAATACAGATTGAAGAACTTCTGGCTATGATTAGGTAAGGAGATGAGAAAATCATCTCCCTCAAAAGAACTATAAACCTGGACAAAATTAACAAAATATACCATTTCATCACTCTGGAAATTAACCAAAAACATACATCCATTTGAGAAGCATTTGCACTTGAAACATCACTGACCTAGGGTTAAAAACGTTGGGTTTATGTTTCATAGAGCTGCTCCCATACTTACTACTCTCAAACCATTTCAGTTTAGAACTTCTGCTATGTCTTGTACGATGAAAACTGTAAAACATGGCTTAGAGAAATTAATGAATATCTAAGTCAATGGAGAGAGAATTCATTCATGCTTTTGGATAGGTAGACTCAAAGTATCCAAATGGCAATTCTCCTCAAAGTTACTGATAAATAGAACTCCTATCAGAATCCCAGCTGGCTTTGCACAAATCTAAAAGTAGATAATAAAATTCATATAAAAGTACAGAAGATCCAGAATAGTTGCAACAATATGAAAATACTCTTCATGCCATATACAAAAAACTAACTCAAAATAGACCATAGGCCTAAATATAAGACTCAAATATATGTACTAAAATTATAAAATTCTAGAAAATATAGGAGACAAGTTTCATGGATTTTGTTTGTGAAAAGAATTTTTAGAAACAAGATTTAAAACATGATCAATAGGAGCTGGAAATGGTGGTACACACTGTAATCCAAGTAACTTGGGAGCCTGAGGCAGGAGGAGACAAGTTTGATGTCAATCTGGATAAGTTAGAAAGACCCTATCTCAAAATTTAAAAAAAAATAATAAAGACTTTGGATTGAGCTCAGTTGTAAAGAACTCCTGAGTTGAATCCCCAGTACCATAAATAACAACAAACCATGATCCTTAGAAAAAATTTGATAAATTGAACTTCATCAAATTTTGCTTCTCGAAAGCCATTATTTAAAAAATTAAAAATTCAACCTTCAGACTAGGAGAAAATATTTGCAAACCACAGACCTAATAAAGAGCTCATATCCAGAATATTTGAAAATATCTCATAACATATTAATTAAAATATTTTAAATGGGCAAATGATTTGAATACATATTTCACCAAAGAAGGCATACATATGACTAAACATAACATGAAAAGATGTTCAGTATCATTAGTCATCAAGGAAATGCAAATAAAAGCCCCAACAAAAATTACTACATATCTATTAAAATGACTGTAAAAATAGGATACCAAGTGTTGACAAGGAGGTGGAGAAATTGGACCACTTGTGCATTGCTCATAGGAATGTAATATGGTACAGCCAGTTTGGAAAACATTTGGCAGTTTCTTAATAAGTTAAACACAAATTTACCATATGTTATAGTTTAGATGTAGCATCCCACAGTGTGAGACAATCTAAGAAGGTTTAGAGGAGGACGGGGTTATAGCCTTAACCTAATCAGTGAATTAATCCTGATGGGATTAAGTGAATGGTAACTGGAGGCAGGTGGAGTATGGCTAGAGGAAGTGGTTCACTGGGGGCATGGCCATGGGTAAATATTTGTATCTGGAGAGTGGAGTCTCTCCCTCTCTCCCTGTCTCTTCCTCCCTCTTTTCCTCTCCTCCCCTCTCTCCCTCCTTCCAAATCACCATGTAAGCCACTTCCCTCTGCCAAAATCTTCCACCATGATGTTCCACCTCACCTCAAGCACTGAGGAATGGAGCCAGACTTCTATGGACTAAGACTTCTGAAACCGTAGCCTTCAAATAAACTTTTTTTTCCTTTGCAGTTGTTCTGGTTTGGTTATTTAGTCACAGCAGTGAAAAAGCTGATTAAAATACCATACAATTCAGTAATTGTACTACTAGGAATGTACTCATAAAAAATTAAAACATATACACACAAGGACATAAATGTAAATATTCAGAGAACCATGAATAATAATAAGAAAAAAGCTGGAAATAAACCAAATGCCCACCCCCTAGTGATGGATGCAAAAACTGTGATGTATCCATACAAATGAATACTATTAATCAAAAGGAACAAAATATTGATCTATAATGGTTTGGATCTCAAAAACATTATGCTTAGTGAAAATAGCCAGATGAAATGGGACACATATTGTATTATTCCATTTATTTGAATTGTATAGAAAAAGCACATTTATGGAAACAAAACAGAAGAGTGTTTGCCTAAGCCTGTTTATGGGAGCAAGGGTTAACTAGTAACAGACCCCAGAAATATTTGTGGGGAGATGGAAAAATTCTAAAACTGAATTATGACAGTTTGCATGACTCAATAAATTTACACAGACCATGGAGTTATACACATGCAGTAAGTGAATATTATGGTATGCAAGTTATATCTCAATAAGGTTATTGTTTTTTTAAAAAAAACACAGATAAGTGGAAAATTTTGGTGGCCTTCCTTTAAGGTGCGATGTTCTTTAAACCCACAATATGCACCCATTTAATTTCTCCAACTGTACTAACACTTTTTACATATAAGCCTGTATCTCTAGCCCTGACTACTAAGCTCTTTTCTAGTTTCTAATCTCAAATATCCAGTAACTTCTCATACTACTCCCTGCAAAAGTTAACTTCCATCTCTTGTTTTCATCTCAATTTCCCCCTATTCTTATTTCTCACAACTTCAAGTGCTGTTTTCAGTCTATCTTACTCACAAATTAAATTGGAAACCTAGTCAAACTGAAGCAACAACTCCTTCCTAAGATGTTTTTTTATCTGTTAATAGCTGCAACCCGCTAGTTTCTGCTTCTATAATCATGCTTGCTCAGCAGCTATGGCAGGGACCAGAACTGCCTGAAGAAAGAGGGAGAAATGAAAGCTACTTGCATGGGAAAGTCTTGAAACCTGGAAGTCTGTACTGTAGAAAAGATACTGAGAACAAAGGGCTGTGCTCAGTCTTTGCAAAGGACTCCATTGAACTCATGCAGGTGCTGAATAAACCCTGCAGTTCTACATCTCCAAGTGCTGTTTGTCTCTTTCCAGTGCCATAACTTTGTTTCTTCAAATAATATACTTTGGTGCATTGGCTGGGAAACCAACAACCAAGATGTCCTTTGGGCCACTGTTGTTGGGGAACTGGAAAAAGCCATGGCTGCTCCTGTGACTTGCCTGATTCTGGCTCTCATTACTTCCCAAACAGAGTCAGAAAGAGAATGAAAGCAGGTTTCAGGACAAGACATCAAACTGGTAAGTTCCCTGGGTTCATCTGCTCAAGTCAGGTTCTTCCCTAGGATGGATGCAGAACCTGATCACTTCACAGTAACTGGAGTATCACTCGGTACAGGGTTTGCTTACTCAGGAGGTCTGATTGCCCATTCTTGTGTGTGTGTGTGTGACTGGAGTGACTCAGAGTCTGTGCTCCACTGTCTTCAGACTATGGAGACTGAGTAAGTCCTAACCTGCAGTTTTGTGGTGACCTCATAAGGCTAAGGCAGCACCAACCCCAGAGGATCAAAAGTCCCTCCCTACAGAGTTGGTCCAGGTCAGGGGCTTATACTGACCTGCCATTAATGCAAAGAGGCACTAAAGTCTCTGTGAAGAGAGCAGACAGGCAGATAAAGGTGTGTGTTCCCCCCTTATCTTGCTATACCATCTTAGGGTAGGAACTTGCAAATAATGGGCAGCTCAGCTTCAAAACCTTTAGTCTAGAGAAAGGATGCAGGGAGGGGAAAAGATACCAAAATTACCCCGAAGGCTCTCTGGGCCTTGTTAAATTTTTTTTTTTCCAGTTGTAGATGGACACAATACCTTTATTTTATTTATTTATTTATTTTATGTGGGGCTAAGGATTGAACCCAGTGCCTCACACATTCAAGGCAAGTGTTCCACCACTGAGATACAATCCCAGTCCCTTGTTAAAATACTTTTTAAAAGTCCTAGGATAAAGGAAAAAAGAACACAAGAGATGATAAAATCCTGTTTTATTTGGACTCATGAAGTTATCCAAAAGCCTTTAGTGTTCGAACTCAAACTTTAGGCCTCTTCAAGGTCAAAACTCCCTGACTTCTGCCTCTAGAAATGATGCCAACAATGAAGGGGAAAGAAAATTTAAGCCAGCTACTGTGGCTCCCATTCTTCCAACTGCCCTATATCCTTCACTATCCAAATTAAGGAAGGAATTAGAGCAATGCCAAAACCTTATTCAGATTTTATTTTTTGGGGAAAAATAAGGAATGATTTGAAGGATATCAATAACAGCTTGGGAGTAATTATGACCATGTCATTTTTTTATTCAAAACCTGTCTTATTTAAGTTTATGGTTTCTATGATAAATTCACATTTGTTCCTACATGCCTGAATTAATACATTTTGTTCCAATTAGTCTTGTTTTGTCCAACTGGAGGGTTGACTCCTCTACATGTTTTTCCTGCTGTCTCTGTTCAAAGGTCAATTATTCAAGAAAAAACTATAAAATCTTTGTTTCCTGATGGTTTTTATATATTTGTGTACATCTGTGTATTATATGTTGTATGTCTCTCTATATACATACATATTATGTACATGGTGTCAAAATTGGCTTATGGATAAATGGGTACTCCTAAATTTAATAATTGATCCAAATATGACTTTTTAGTCATATGACTTAAACATTTTTTAAAAATTTCAATTTAAATTGGTTAAATAGATAAAAATAAAAATGCCTTTAAAATTACTAATTCACACGTTTTTCTAGGTGATTCAACAATCAATAGAATGTTAGTTTCTATAAAATGTTTAAAGTAATATACATTGCTTCTAGGATTTTTCTTCAGCAGAACAGATGATTTGTACTGTTAACTACACTTGTGTGATCTCTTAATTTTTATGGGTAAACTAAAGTTAACAATTAAAATTGGGTAAATTAGATTAAACATAAATGAGAGTTTTCATTAATGTATTTGTTAAAAAGACATTTAGTTAATTTATAAAGTTAAAGTACTAAAATGTCAATTGCTAAATATAAATTTAAGTACTCCTGACTTCTTAAATTACATAAGGTAATGTATATTTGAGTATTAGGAATATTTTTATATATTGGTAAAGAAAAAGAAAAATGTTCCTAACATTTCCAATGGAAGCTACACATGGTCAACAAAACTGTGACCCATCCTAGTCTATGGTGCAACTGGTTAAAAAAAAAAAAAACTAATGGAGATAAAAGGCTTCTCACTAGTGTCCAATAGTATTCCCCTGAGAAATCTCAGCTTACTAGTCTACACCCAGCAAAAACTTGAAGAATCAACCACTGACTGGGATAAATGGACTATTCTTATTTTCTGTATTGGTCTATTTACTGTGCTGCTTTGGCACTGCCACCCTTTCCACTATTAGTTGCCACAGTCTTAATTTTCTCTGTAGGATTAACAGCAACTGCTCTATCTGGTTGGCATTGGGTTTAAAGCTTCTATTAGCAGTCTTTTACCTCCTTTTAAAGATACTTTGTTACTATTAGTTGTTTTTTATCTGGCTCTAGGTTTGTAGACTTGAGCCTCTCATCTTGTAACCTGGAACTTCATATGACTCAATCAAGCCAAGGTATTACCACAACCCTACTTTATCATACCCATTTCTCCTACCAGGAAACTATCTCAGGAACCTACAGGTTGGATGAAAAGGTCACCCACATCCCGTTCTAGACCTATAAAGGTTGAAACCCCAGGAAATTTTTTTTTTTTTTTGCGGTGCTGGGTATTGAACCCAGGGCCTTGGGCTTGCAAGGCAAGCACTCTACCAACTGAGCTATATCCCCAGCCCCCCCAGGAAATTATTTAAAAGATGGTATTCAACTTTTGGGGAAATTCAAGAGTCTTATAAGTATTGTGGGTTTTATGCTAGGGTTCTGCCTTCTCCTGCCTTGCCTTGTTACCCCTGGTTATAAGTTCTATTTCTAGTTTCATAGAGGCTCTAATTAAAAAGAAAAGGGCCACTCAGGTAATGATGTTATAGAAATATAAACCATTAAATCAGGATGATGCTCTTTAACCCTAAAAGTATCCAAGCATCAAAGTGGGAAATACATTAGAGATTTTCTCAGAACACAAAAAAAGATAATATAATGCAATCAGAACTCCCTTCAGTCTTCTGTGGAGCCTTAGTCACTGACTTGGCTGGGTTTCCATGACTCCTGTCCTAAACTGTGTCTTGTTACAATATGTTGACGACCTTCTACTGGCCAACTTGACCCAGGCTCCATGCCTACAAGGAACAAAAACCCTCTTTTCCCTACAAATAGAGACAATTTTTTTTATTGTATCAAAAGAAAAAGTCTGTCAGAAACAAATACTTAGGTTTTAACATCATGCGGGGATGGCAAATGCTGGGGACTAAAAAAACCAAATGTAACAACATCCCTACCCCCACCACTCATCAAAAAACTCCAGAGCTCCTAAGAACAAAAGGTTTCTGAAGAATATGAACCCCTGGATTCTCAGACTTGGCCAAACCCCAGTATGAGGCCTTAAAAGGAGAAAAAAAAATCCTTAAGTGGGGACCAAAACAGGAGATGGCCTTTCAGACAATCAAAGCCAAACTCTCTGAGGCTCCAGCCCCAAAACTTCTTGATATAACCAGAGGGTTCAACCTCTTTGTTCATGAAAAGAACAGAATGACTTTGGGTGTCCTAACTGAAAAATTTAGACCCTAGTAAAGGCCAATGGCCTATTTATCTAAACAAATTAACTCCGTGGCAGCTAAAGGGCTGCCCTGCCTCACAGCACTGGCACCCACTACTTTCCTGAAAAGGGAAGCTAAGGAGCTGATACTGGGACAAAATGTTATTGTTAAAAAAGTTCCACACCCTATTTGTAACCTGGATAAGAAATGTTACCCATTGGCTCACAAATGCTTGAATGGCTCAATATTGAGAGTTCCTATGTGAGAATCCATGGATAAAATGAAGTTGTCTGAACCCTAAACCCATCTACCTTCCTACTGGACAAAGCAGAGCCCCCTGACCATAAGTGTTTAGAAGTACTGGATAAAATATTTTCCAGCAGTCCAGACATGACTGATAGACCACTCTAGAACACAGACTTTGTCCTATATACTGATAAAAGTAATTTTATGAAAGATAAAAAGAGGATGACTGGGTATGCTATGGTGTTCTACTCTAAAGTGGTGGAAACTTCTGCTCTTCCCCATGGATGATCAGCACAAAGAGCAGAATTATAGACATTAATCAGGACACTAGAAAGCCAGGTGCTAAGCAACTCAGTGAGACCCTGTCTCTAAATAAAATACAAAATAGGGCTGGGGATGTGGCTCAGTGTTTGAGTGCCCCTGAGTTCAATCCCCAGTACCCACCCCCCAATTTTTTTGAAACTTCTAGAAGTAGTATGGAAGTCAAAGGAGGTGGCAATTGTCTAGTGCAAGGGTCACCAAAAGAGAGACAACCTGGTGATAAAAGGGAACCACCATGCTGATGTCACTGTCAAACACGCTGCCTAGAAGCAACCACCAGAAAAATCCAAAGTCTTGCTAGCCCCAGAAATGCCAGCTGTTCCCAGGTACTCTCCTGAGAAAGAGAAATCAATAAAAAAGGAAGGAGAAACCAAAGCCTAGACAAATTAATGACTCACATGAGACTAACAAGTTTATATTCCAGAACAATTAGCTTACAGATTGGTCCACCAACAACATGATCTGACCCAGATAGGGAAAACTGCCATGGAAACCTTATTAGTCTAGTGCTACCTCATTATTCATCTCCCTGCTCTCTGCTCCTCTGTCTCCTAGCATTGCATGACCTGCTTATAAAATGGTGGTTGCCAGGGGTCTAATAAACTGGTGGGAACACAGCACTGTAGACTGTACCTGTTTGAGAATATGTAAATGGCCTTCATTGAAATCACCCTGAGTCAAAGATATAAATACTTATTAGTTTTGTCTGCACATAAAATGAATGGAAGCCTTTCCAAAACCAAACTAAAAGGACAAAAGAGGTAGCTAAGGCTTTCCTGAGGGATGTTTTTTCCCAGATATGGAATGCCTCTAAATATATCGTCAAATAATGGACCAGCATTTATGGCTGAGATAGTACAACAGGTGACAAGGGCTTTAAAAATTCAGTGAAAACTACATGCTGCCCATCACCCTCTTAAAAGTAAGATGTTCACACCAGGAAAATGTAAGATTTTCACCATTTAAAATCCTGGATGAGACCTTAAACTATACTACAGAACAACAGTAACAAAAACAGTATTGTATTGGCACCAAAATAGACAGGCAGATCAATAGTACAGAATAAAAGACACTGAAAAAACACATAAATACTGTTATCTCATATTAGACAAAGGCGCCAAAAAATATACAATGGAGAAAAGATAGTCTCTTCAACAAATGGTTCTGGGAAAAATATAAATCCATATGCAGCAAAATGAAATTAAACCCCTATCTCTCACCATGCACAAAACTCAACTCAAAATGGATTAAGGACGTTGGAATTAGACCAGAGACCCAGCAACCAAATAGAAGAAAAAGTAGGCCCAACTTTGTCATGTTGACTTAGGACCAGACTTCCTTAACAAGGCTCCTAGAGAGCAAGAAATGAAAGCAAGAATCAATAAATGGGATGAATTCAAACTAAAAAGCATTTTCTCAGCAAAAGAAACAATCAATAATGTGAAAAGAGCGCCTGCAAAGTGGGAGAAAATCTTTTCCACACACACTTCAGGTAGAGCACTAATCTCCAAAATTTATAAAGAACTTAAAAAATGTTACATCACAAATACAAAGAACCCAATCAATAAATGGGCTAAGCAACTGGGCAGACACTTCACAGAAGATCTACAAGCAATCAACAAACATATGAAAAAGTGTTCAACATCTCTAGTAATTAGAGAAAAGCAAATAAAAACAACTCTAAAATTATTTCACTCCAATTAGAATGGCTATTATCAAGAATACAAGCAAAATAGATGTTGGTGAGGATGTGGGGAAAAAGGTATACTCATATATTTGCTGGTGGGATTGCAATTGGTGCAGCCACTCTGGAAAGTAGTATGGAGAGTCCTTAGAAAACTTGGAATGGAAATACCATTTGACCCTGCTATCTCACTCCCTGGTCTATACCCAAAGGACTTAAACTCAGTCATACTACAGTGACACACACATCAATGTTTATAGCAGCTCAAATCATAATAGCTAGATTGTGGAACCAACCTAGATGCCCTTCAATAGATGAATGCATAAAGAAACTGTGGTATATATACACAATGGAATATTACTCAGCCATAAAGAAGAATAAAATTATGGCATTTGCAGGTAAATGGATGGAGTTGGAGAATATCGTGCTAAGTGAGATTAGCCCATCCCAAAAAACCAAAGGCCAAATGTTTTCTCTGATAAATGAATGTCAATACATAATGGGGGCAGGGGGGTAAGGGAAGAATGGATGAACTTTCAGTTGTGTAGAGGAAAATTAAGGGAAGGGGGCAAGGGGTAGGAAAGATGGTGGAATGAGTCAAAGATCATTAGCGTATGTACACATATGATTACACAAATGGTGTGACTACATCGTGTACAACCAGAGAAATGAAAAGTTGTATTCCATTTGTGTACAGTGAATCAAAATGCATTCTACTGTCATGTATAACTAAATAGAACAATAAGAAATAAAATAAAATAAAATAAAATCCTGGATAGTCAACCCTCTCTGTTGGTCAGCTTAAGGGGAGACACCAGAGAATTAGGAGACCTAGATTTTCATAACCAGCTAAGAGATTGGAGCTCACCATATCACAAATACATAAGAGGATCACAGATAAAATAGTCATATCCTTGGACATAGCTGTTTGCCCCCCATAAACCTGTTTATACATAAACATATGAATAAAATACTAAAACAAGGACCCCTTAAAACCAATGTAAAGGGACCCTACACTGTAATCTTAACCTCCCCTATTGCTCTCAAAGTAACAGGAATAGATACCTAGATCTACCACTCCAGAGCCAAACCTTCTGGCCCAACTGAGGAGAGGGAAAATAAGGAACAGTCCTTAATCCAGAGAGACCTGGCACCTGACATTACAAAGGAGACAAAAATCTCAAAGCTGTGCTCTGGCCATACCAGAAGCTGGTCAGTGGACACATGGCTAAAGCCTGAGGAATTGACTGCCTAGTGAAGGAAAACAAACTATTTTATTCTCTATGAACATTTCCTTACTATTATATATGGTCTTCCTTTCTCAGTATGTGTGCTTATTGTGTGCTGTTACTAATCTAGTCCCTCACAGTCTTGCCTGATTCCACATCCTCCTGTGACCCATGTATCTGAGTAACTCCAGTCAGACCAGGGAGTTACATGGACTTGCTCTATTTCACTCATTTCTCCTGCCCAGAAGAAATTCAGGAAGGCTGCATTCACAACAGAACTATGTATTCCATTTGTAAACACAGGGCACCCAGGAAAACCAAAGGTCCCTACAGATTGGTGATTGAAAAGATGACAAATGACCCCCAGAACATATTAGTCAGTACTATGACTTCTACTTGTGCAGAAGATAGGTCTTGTGGATATCGTACCCCTATCTGTATGTTAAATCACATTATCACTGCTGTAGGCAGTTTTGGAGATTATAACAACAAATTTGCAGAGGCCCTCAATATATTGGCTCAACAAAATCTAAGATTCAGAATGCCATTTACCAGAACTGTTTTGTCTTGGATTACTTACTTGCCTCTTTAGTAGGAGTCTATCAAAACTCAACTTAAGTAACTTATTTACAAACAGATGACACAGGGAAAGTTATAAAAGTTATAAAAGAGATCACAGATCATATGGTAAAAATTGCCCATGTGCTCATACAGACAGAATGAATGGAACACAGACAACCTCTTCAGAGGATGGTTCTCTTGGATAAGAGGAATTAAGACTATCATTGGGGTGATTATGGCTATATTTACTGGGTGCCTACTTATTCCTTGCCCCCTGCCCCTCCTAATCAGAATTATAAGAAGTATTATAAAAACAGTTGTTAAAAAAGAAAGATCCTCTCATCTATTACTCATGAGAGGATACCACAAATGGTAAAGTCATGATCTCTGAAGGCCGAAGATGCATCAAGAGGGTGGAATGAAGCTGAAACTCCTTTCTAAGATGTTTCTTTTTATCTGTTAATAACAGCAACCTGCTAGTTTTCTGCTTCTGTAATCATGTCTGCTCAGCAGTTGTGGCAGGAACCAGAGCTGCCTGTACAAAGGGGAAGAAATAAAGGCTACTTGCATGAGAAAGTCTTGAAACTTGGACATGTGTACTGTAGAAAAGATACTGAGAACAAAGGACTGTGCTCAGTCTTTGGAAGACTCCACTGTGCCCGCACTGGTGCTGAATAAACCTTGCTCTTCTACATCTCCAAGTTCTGCTTGTCTCATTCCAGTGCCATAATTTTCTGTAACAAAACTATTTTGTTCTCCAATACCATGACTTATTATTGTCAGACCTTTAATCCCAGAAAAGGCAATCTGCTTTTTATGTCTTCTTGTATCTTTAACACCATCCATAAAATTTTCACATGGTTAGTTTTTTACATATTTATATAATTACTGCTGGGGTGCTTCATGCTTTTTTTCTACTAAATTAGACCATGAGGTACTCCTAAGGCAACTTTCAAGTTTTCTTTTTTTTTCTGTACACTCAAGACAATCACTATATTGCTGAGTATATAGTAAGTGATCTTTAAATCAGTGTAGGTTTAAATTAGTGATAAAGGAATAAGTGATATGTGATATGTGAATAAGTGATATGTGATCTCTCAAAGAGTTTATACTCTTGCTGGGAGAAGTAAGGCACATGAATGGTTAGAAAATAATGCAAGATTAACATTCTAAAATGATATCAAAAAGAAATATGTGATCAAGGAAAAACAAACAGAAAATCAGGGATTCAAAGATTAGAAAAGGAGAGCTAAACTGAACCTTAAAGATATATTGTGTGAATTTCAGGCAGGAGAAATAGACTGAGTGAGAAGAGAAGAAATGAGAATTCAGGGTTTATGCAGATGATTTGAGAGAAAGTTAAGTTTGAAAAGGTTGAAGCCTAAAAGTAAATAACTCTGAATGCCTAGTAAAGGAGTTTATATTTCTTTAAAATAGCCATTCACTGAGCACTTATGTGACTGGTGGTTCATGCGAATGGTGAGCACCTCTTGTGTGCTGGATATGGGGCATCAATTTTATCTGTCTCATGGCATTAATTTTCTTTTGATGACAGTCCATTGAGACTATTATCAGAGGCCTTTCCCTCCTATAGCTAAGTAGCAAGTAATAAAATTGAAAATGACTGCAATTTACCTTAGTTTTGAGATCCTTATTAGACTATTTTGGCAATGGAGGCCTATTGTGTTACCTACTACACAGATACTGTGACACTCTGATATTCTTCCAATGGATTAAATTTTGTGTAAGTTAGCCAGGGTCTATTTCTATTGCTTGCAAATAAAAAGTCCTAATTGACATAGTAGTATATTATTTTCTACATTTAATTGATAAGGAGACTGTGAATTAGTGAGATTAAGTAAATTTCTAAGGCTACATAGCTAGCAAGTGGTAACTCAGAGTATGATTCTATAAGTTCTATAAAATTATTCACTCAAGATTGTGTGGTATGGTCAAAATTTAAACTCTAGATCTTCAAACCAGTGTTCTTTTTCCCTACACCATGCTGCCTTTCATGAGAAGTCACTGCAGTTTTTGAGGAGGAAGGGTCTCACATAATGAAATAGCATTTTAGAAAGGTTAATTTCACAGCAGCATATAGGCTGGAACAGAAGCAAGAAAGCTTGAAGTAGGATAAATGAAGAAAATGGGTTAAAGAATCCAGATGGGAGATAACAGATATCTAAATAGTGAAATGACAGTAGGAATGCAAGAGAGTATAGAAAGGAACAGTTACTAGACTATTCTATCAGTTGCCATAGCTCTATGTCTGAAATGTTAATCCCATTAGTGGAGTTTATACTATTTTATAATAACTTCAACCCAATGATTTAAATTTCAATCCAGTAAGTATAAGTCGTACTAAATTAAACAATCACTTAGTAAGCATATTATAAACTTAAAAGCAGGCATACACCATTTGCAGCTAAATTAGGTGCAACCTCACTTGCAGAAAAATTGAATATGCCTAGTGATTTTGTAATCAAGCAACATTTTATGGCTCAAAATTTCTTCAAATCACCACAAAACCAGGAAAAAGGATTTCATGAAATCTAGACAGATGTTTTTAGGAATGGCTCCAAGTTTTTCCCACAAGTGTAAAATAATCTTTGCAGAAGAAAGGTTGGCCCACTCATAATCTTCATTTTTCAAGAAGCAAAAGTCTCCAGAGATAAGAGACATTTTCTCCTTTAAAATAACTGTACAAGTCAATAGGTTAAAAAATATGAGTTTTGAAATAAAGAAAAAGAAATAATTCAAATGAAAGAAATTTCACTATACTTATACTATGAAGATATTGCTGAGAAAGAGAATAATATTGGCTCTGATGAATTTATAGCCATCCAAACAAAATACCACGTTTGGGAAGAACACAATGTATAAACAAGCTTCATATACAAATCAGAATTAAGCATGATTTCATTGATAAATAGTGCTGCTCATATGAAAGAAAATTTCTAACTTTGCAAAAGTGGTAATTAAGACACTATTTCAGCTCTCTGTATAAAATTCGCCCAAATTTGTTCCAATGCTATTCATTGTTATCTTAAATTTTTGTTTAATCACAAAAATAATATAAGCTCATTGTTTAAAATTCATAATGGTAAACACAGCTTTTTCTATCTTTTTGTTATATAAGTTTCATGTGCATGTTACTATTTTCTTTATACTTATGAAGACATACACATGCATACATAATATGTCAATATCTACACTTTTTAAAACAGATAAATAATAGTAAATGTATTATTTTGCAACACACCCTTTCACTTGAGCATTTTATGGGACATAGTTTGTGCATATTGAGAACTCACCATTTCTTTTTTCGAGGTTAGCAAGACAGATATACCCTCAAGTTCTTCTTTGGGGCATTAACCTAACTACCTTAATCTTTCAAAAACTGCTTTTGCATAAAAACTTTGACTATCCAATAAAAAGTACTTTGAAGCAATAAAGAAATGGGTGGAACATTATTTTTAATAATTCATAAAAAGAAAATTCATGTGGCATGTAGATGATGCTTAATTCAAGCAACAAGGGTATAATACAAAAATAATACAGAAACCTGAGTATTAAAAAGAGAAATTCTGGTAGTGTTGTTAAGCCTTCGTTTTTATGTCCATTACATGTAAAGTAGTTTTCAAATAATTATTATCTAGAAATGTTATAGAAAGAAAATACTACTGAAAAGAAAATTTTAAGTAAACAGATATTTTATAAAATTAAATGTGGATCCCCATTAAATTCAAGGACTTTTTCTGAATACTCTGCTGCCAGCCTCCTAGCTATTACTAAGGGTATGTGTAGTGTCCCTATTTAGAAGTGATTGCTAAAATGATTATTCTATAAACCTGAAAATTTAGTAACTGATATGATTGTTGTGTGGCAGTTATGCATCCCTTGACACATAGGAAACAAAATTTGGAAAAACAAAATTATGATGTAATCAAAAGCTACAAGTGGTTTTTTATTTGAGTAGTGTGTAAAGATAGTCCTGTTGTAAGGAAGGTAATTAATTCATTTATTAGAGAGTTAGTCTATTAGAAATAAGTAGTTTATTAGAAATAAGTGTGTTCTTTTGCAAAGGAACATATTGTGTAGGGTAGAGGATTATACAGAAGAAAATATTTTGGTCCTATTGTAGGGAAATGTGAAATATACTAGGAAATTAACATGGATATGTACACATAAGAAATGATCTACGTGGCTCTGTTACAGTGTTTTCTCATAGACATACACAAATGAAGTGCAGTCTAAGTAATTAAGCCTTGAAAGAAAAGAAGAGTAAGTGTTCCTGGATAATATAAGTTAGTAAGGACTAATTGAGTATTCCACAGGTGTTCTAAGAGCTTTATATGTATTATATCATTTAAAGCTCACCTTAAAGCTCACAAGCCTTGATAAAATAGGTGCTATTATGATTCTTCTTGCATACATGAGGAAGACTGAAGCAAATGGGTTTAAAAAATTGCCCAATATTGCCAGAGGTAAAAAAAAAGAACAACAAAAAAAAAAACATGGCTTATTCACAGGTCTGATTCTGGACATGAGTATCACTAAAAGTTTGGGATTACAAGTAGTGATCTAGGAGGGTTGTTGTTGGGAAATTTTTTTCCAAAAACTGTGAATGGCATGTATGAAAAACTAGGGAAGTAGCCGGAGGCTTCAGCCGCAGAATGGTCAACTAGTCTAATCATTTATGTAACTCTGTATGTCATATCTAATCTTTCTTATAGAGAAGGCTAGATATATACTCACAATTTCAGATGATGAAATGGTACTAACTGAAGATTTTGCTAAACTCTAAACAGAATGTTACTTGAAAAAGACGGTTATAAGGGAAGACAGAAAAACCTGCTCAATATAACAAATTTGAAATTCTGTTTACATTTGAGAAAGTTACTAAAACAAATAAAAGAATCTGAAGAGTTTGTAGTTCTATTTCTTGTCTCCTCTTTATTAAGCAGATTTTTATAATAACTGAAAGCAACAATTAGCTCATCAGAAATCTTGCTGATTTATTCACTTCTAGTCAGTCATGATGCAGTTGCCTCTCTTCCTCTTTCATTGCTGAGTTAGAGAAGAGTGGAGCATTAGCTATTTTCACCTTCAGAGTACTAATACTAGATTTGCTGAAGCACTAGTCTTTACAACATGCTAAAAATATATTCTAATAGGAAAAACCTGACAGAGTAGAGAAAACTGAACCAAAGATATTAGTTCCCATCTTAACAAAATGTGACTTTGGATCACAAGGCAAATTTGACTTACTTCCTAAATTGAAAGAGATGGCACACATATAAAATACAGTAACACAAACCAATTAAATTTACTAGCCTTAACCTTGGATCATGCTTATTTAACTGAGATAGGAATCCTTATGTAGCTCTGAGAAGGGTGTAATAGATGATACTCATTGAGCCATCTTTTAAATATTTTATCACCTTTTTATTTGTTTATATTTCTGGTACTGGGGATTGAATGCAGGGGCGCTCAGCTGAGCCACATCCTCAGTCCTTTATTATATGTTACTTAGAGACAGGGTCTAGCTGAGTTGCTTGTGGCCTCACTAGGTTGCTGAATCTGTCTTTGAACTCAAGATCCTCCTGACTCAGCCTCCAGAGCCGCTGGGATTCTAGGTGTGTGCCTCCATGCTTGACACCTTAATTCTTATATAACAAGCTTATGGAACAGTTTCTATCATTATTTTTCTTTTATAGATGAGGAAACTGAGGTTCAGGGAAGTGTGACCTACCTAGGTTAAACACGCAGTAATGTGGATTTAAATCTAGGTGGTCTGACCCCAGAGCCTGTACTGTCACCTGAAACTCACAGGAATAGGTATCATCATAGTGCATCTTGTTACAATCCGGGATAGATCTTATCCTATTATAAAATCAACATTGTTAAAACAGTAGAATATAATTGAAATTCAAAAGAAATTTATAGTTGCAGTATTAGATTTCAGGTAGTTTCAATGCTTTCAATGAGTAGCTTCAAATCCCTCAAAGTATAGGTTCCTCTGTTGCTATGGGTACTTAAATGGAAAAACAACTAAGATAGTTTTCCTTTAATTCTAAATAGGATACTTTGGCATTAACTTTAACCTCTGACCTTCTAGTGTTTCAATGTTAATGAAATAAAGTCTTTAGACTGTAATAATTAACAAACCCATCTTTTTCATTAAATTAATTTGTTATGGTATAACTTGTCATTCCAAGCAAGAGTCTTGTGTAAGACAGAGCATTTTAGAACTGGTGCTCCAAATTTGTTAACACTGAGTATAAAACTGCTATCAAAGCAATGGAAGAGTGGTCATGGCTATAACTCTAATTTTACTGCCTCTATCCAGGAGTTCATTCACATTTGTTCATCAAAGCTGATATGGTAGAGTGGTTAAGAACTTAACATCTAATATCAGCCCATCTGGTTTTACATCTGGATTCTTCCAATTATAACTATGTGACTTTGAGTACCTCAATATGATTACAATATCATGAATATAATATGAGGATAGTGTAAGGATGATAATGAACCCCTCAACAGATTCATTAGAATGAAATCACAAAAGCAAAGAACTTGGTTCAGTGTTACATGTTTTTTAAACAATTTATATTTTTTAAACATTTCACTTTTATGTATACCTTAATTTATTTTTATGTGATACTGAGAATCAAACCCGGTGCCTCATATGTGCAATGCAAGCACTCCACCACTGAACCACAACCCCAGCCCCCAGTGTTACATTTTAAGTGATAAAATTCATTATTATTAGTGACAGCTATGAACACTATATAATACTGAGAATAATATCCATTATTAGAGGATTGAAATTATTTTCATTTATTTCTTAATCTGCTCCCAAACCAAAACCCTAAAATGTGTGAGAAAGACCTTTTGAACAAATAATTTATTAAAAGTGTGTTAACTAAATACTTTGTAGTGAGGAACACCTAGGATATCTAGAGTTTCTATCAGCATGGAAATCCTCAGTTTTTTGTGTGTACAAGGAAATTACACTAGATGATCTCTCAAATTCCCTTTCACCTCCAACAAGGAAATATTTCCACAAGCCTATTAGACTTGGGGCCATTACGCGAAGCATAGAAAAGAAACAAAGAAAATCTAAAGTATTAGGTGAGTATTTTAACTTAAGTCTGTCATGGTTTGAATATGAGGTGTCCCCAAAAAGCTACTGTTAATACAGAAAGTGAAATGATTATGAAAGCTGTAACCCAGCAGTGGATTTGAATAGATTATTGGGTAGTAACTGTAAGAAGGGGGCTAAAGGACATGGGTCACTGGGAGTGTTCCTCGGGATTATATATTTTCCCTACTCCTTGCACTTACAGCCTCTCTCTGCTTCCTGGCTACCATGAGCTGAGTAGCTTTTCCTCCATTATCTCCTACTACAATGATGGTAGCTTCACCTCCAGCCCAGAGTAATGGAGTCAGTTGGCCAGGGACAGACCCTTTAAAACTACAAGACATAAACTTTTCCTTCTCTAAGTTGTTCTTGTTGTGTATTTTGGTCACAGTAATGAAAGCTGTCACAATACCTAGTACCCCAAACTAATATACACAAGGGAAAAATTTATATCTAGAACAGAAGATATTACCTAACAAATTTAGAGTTATTAAATTTTAAGATAAAGGTAGTTAATTATATATAAGTTTTATACTTCATAATGGAATAAAAATGGGATACAAATTGATACAACATACAATGAGTTTGAGATTTAGAAAATAAGGTTTGTATAATTTATAACTGTCAGGTAATTTAAAAGTTCTTCATGAGGAAAGGGAATCATATGGTATAAAATATTAAAGTGATACCTGAATTGATATTTATATGAAATGTGTTTTTTCTTCATTCAAAGAAACAGGAGATATTCCGTGGGTGGATAATGTTAAGCAGGATGAGTGTCTATTTGACCTTAGAACTATCAGAACCAAGTATTATTATTAGTATCAAGGAGTGGCCAACATCCTTGAATTGCTACCCTCATACAAATTAGACCTGGAAAAATATCTATTTGTATATTTCCATGCTGCTTCTAAAATATAAGTCATAGCATGAGCTGGAAGAAATGCTAGTAGTGGATTGAGACTATATAACAAAAATGGTCTTTTACATACAATCTTGATAAACAATACATAAAATAACAAATAATATTAAATCTGCATTTTATGTGCCATTATTAGTCCCATTTCAGAGATGTGGAACAGAGACAATTAAAATGAAATAACCTATTCAATATCTAAGTGAGCTAGTGGGGTAAAAAACAGAATTCAAATCTTGGAATTCTGGCTTCAGAGTGTATACTAAAATCTGATATCATTTATATAAAATTCTAAAAAATGCATATTAATCTATGAGAACAAAAAAAGATTGGTGATTACCTAAGAATAGAAGTAGAATTCAGAGGGGCATGATAAAAGTTTGGGGTTATAAAAGTTTTCATTATCTTAATGTTAGTAATGCTTTTTCAGGCATATACATTTTTCAAAATGTATAAAATTGTATAACTTATGTACAACTATTATGTATTTATATTCAATAAAAAAGGGATCAATTTGTATATTTAGATAAAATCTGCCTACATAAACAAAAAAATGAAGAAAACGAGTTAAATGAATGAATTTTCAGTGTTTAGCATTTTAGATATCTACAACAAAAGATAATATTAAGATACTTGCCACTGTATAATTTGTATGTGTGTGAGTATGGAAGGGATTCTGTATATGTCCATCTCAGGGAAAGTGTAAACAGACATCAAAGAGCTATATTCAGTCTGAGTTTACTAACAGATTGTGTCTGATGCAGCATCTCATGTAGAAGCATGAACATTTAGTTCACCCAATTATAAAATAATTGAACACAGAATGTATTGCTGTGCAAGAAATTTATATATAACCTTCTGAAGAAAAATAAGCTTATGATATGCTAGAACTAATATTTTAAATACATTCACGGTAGAAATTCTATGTTATAATGTAAATTAAACTGATTATATAAAGAAAATTCATTTTATTTCAGGGACCTACTAAATAAAATTAAATAATAGACAAAAACACAAAATAAAAAGTATATTATGAGACACCCAAGGAAGTATACACACTACAAAATTAAGAGTATTGCAACTGGAACAATCTCCTGCTTTTTAACCACTGTCATAGCCTACAGCTAAGGAATATATACTTCTGAATTGCATATCGCAATAATTAGCACATTATTGTTGTATGCAGTCTTTTACAAATATTTATTCTCTTTTTATTATCCAAACATTTCTAGTATCAATGGGAGTGATTAAGAACTAAATTTGAAAAGCATCCAAGAAATCCTTCAAGTAGATAACTTGGGAATGAAAGCTATAATTGAGTCTAATTGAATATATTAGGAGTCAGAACAGAGGTATTTTATAAAGGAGTCATAGTTGCCTTAAAAGAAGGTCACAAATCTGTTTACCTCTAGGATTTCACCAGCTGATTCCTTCTTAATTTCATGGAATACAAGCAAAGGACATAAACAACACTCAATGGACAACAAATATGAAAAGACTATCATACCACTAATAAGAAATATAATACCAAGAATTTGTAGGGACATTTGTTAAAAATATGAATTGTGATTACCTCGATATATCTCGATTACTTTTAATTGCTTAATTATTTCATATACTGACTTTTAAAAATTCATATATATTATTTTCACAAAATTCAAGTCATTTTAAAGCTGCCTTATAAGGTTTTTTGATAGAAAAATTAATGGCCAAATCATCAGAAGAGAGAATTTTGTAATGGACCAAGTCAATTCAGTAAATGTGATAAAGGTGGCATTTCAAATAAATATAGGACAGAAACATTATCATGGTTCTGTATGAATTAATTGGCTAATAAATAATTGTTTAAAAATCTAAATCCCTAACTCATTGATTAAAGAACACTAATGCTTGCTGGTACAAACCTACATGGAAATGAAACCATTAAAATATTATAAGAATAAAAGAACAATCCATTAAAAAAGTCCATCATTTACCTAAAGATAAGTTGCAAAACAAATTTCACTGTATAACCCCATTAATTAAATAATTCTTCTATGGTAGATGTTTTGAGTAAATTATGAAATGAAAGGATACATACTCATCCAATAAGTTTTATTTACCATTACCCCCGCCATCCTCTACAGTGTGCGTGGCACATGCTTTGGTACTATGTATAAAATGATAAAATAGGTATTACAATTTAGTCTACCACCCCTATGTCTAGTAATTATACTATATTGATTTTCCTCAAGTGCATACATATATATATATATATATACACTAGGTATCCAGTGACATTTTTAATAACAGGGAAAGAGTGTATTTATAAATAGAGAAATGGGGTGGATACAGCTTCCGCTACAACAGAAATCTGTTAAATAAATTAAGGCAATTATTTCCATGGAATATGAATCTATTAAAAATAAGACACTGATTATTGGCCATAAAAATATACCCATAATCATTGATAAATTAAAAAATTACAAAACATAATTTGATGAAAGCAGGCAAGCGTAATATGCACAAGGAAATTTCTGGAAGGAATACATCAAAATGCTAATATTGGTTATTTGGTGTTTAAGATAGTATGTTTTTACTATCACTGTAATTTTCTATATTGGAGTTTCATCTTTGCAATGCTCATGTACTTTGACAATTGGAGATAAACAATAAAAGTAAATTCATTTACAAATTAGAAAGCATTTCCTAACTTTCAAAAACATGTGAGTAAATGACAAAGCACAAAATCTACAATAAGAAGTAATATAATGGTTAATCTAAATTTAATCTTTCCTCATTTGAAATGAATAATACATTATATTTCATAATTTAATATACTACTTGTATTCCATAACCAAGTTTAGATAGTGACTGGGGTTTAGTAGATTACTTCTACATTACTATTCCAAATCACTTCTGTGGATTTTTCTTCTTTTGTAGAAATATAAAAATATCTTCCAATTAAATCTCTAAAAGACTATATCCTGTGAATTTCTATTCAATACAGTTGGGTATTTTTATGTCATTCATAAAAATGGGCTAAATATCTTCCTTACCTTTCAATGAAAATTAAACACAGGTCTTTTTGTTTGTACCAAGGAAGTTGTTCTGTAGCAGAAAAGAATCCTGTAAATAAAAACAACAAATATCTGGTTTTAAACTTCATTTTACAAAAGTTTATTCATATACTCCAGGACTTGTAAATCGTTCTTCAATATGGCTAAAATTTACAATATAAGAAGGAAACTGGTGGCAGATGACATCGTATACACTGACAGAGGATGCACTTTCATTAGCACAAATTCCCCCTCCCATCCTGCAGTTCGTGGAATTGAAACCTGCTGCACTAAAGTATAAAACAAACCATCTGCTTTTTAACAATACTACTTAACATTTGAATACCCCATTGTTTTATCTAAAAGGTTGTTGCAAGCATTGAAAAGGGCTTCGTGGCAATTTAGCAGCAATGTTGGGGTATATTATATGACAGCTTAAAAAGAGAAATATAATAAAAAAATGGTGTAACTGACTCACGGCAACATGGGTTCGCAAACCTTGTAGTGGATATAAACCAGGCTTGCCAAACATCACAGACAGCACTTATTAAATCTGCTTACGTGGAATGCAATATGCCTGCTGTCTAGCCCCTCCCCCCTCTGCCAATAAACGACTCCCCTTTTTATCCAGTGTAAAAACACATGCTCACCAGGATATTTAGAGGAAATCAGGTTTGTTTTGTAATCACCCAGAGTCATACTATCCAATGACGCCATTCAAAGCATTTTCAGCCAATTATTTTAAAAAACCAGATTTTTGTTAAGAGGCCCGTGACTAACCAAACGGGAATTCAGGATGGGTGGTTGGGAGAGGGAAAACACTCCTCTTCTTCCCTTGTTAGGAACTATGGCTGGCATGTTTAACCTCATGTAACGCTTTTTTTTCTCTTTGAATTATAAAAGTATAAAGAAAAAAATTTTGGGGGAAAAAAAAATAGAACGTCTTCAGGGGTGTGTACTTCAGATACCAAGGAGCGTCTGGGAAGGTGGGAGGAGCCGGAGCAGTTGCGGTTGGTCATTCGTTGGGCGTAGGGTTTGTCAATCAAAATTGCCCACAAATGAGGAACGAACTAAAGGCACACTGGGAACGAAATTAACGGGAGGTCTGACTGCAAAGGGAGGGGGGCTCACGATTGAGTCCAGTGAAAGAACTCCGGGTCTCATACTGCGCCATTCGACTGCGGCACGCCTCGGTCCGCTTCTGCTGCAGCGAGGAGAGGCCTTGCCTCCGTGACTTTCGCCCAGGAGCCTCCGCTGCCGCTGCCATCTCAGAAGCTGCCACTACAGCACCGCCGCTGCAGTCCCGCCCCGCCCTCAGCTGCCGCTGCGGTCGCCACCGCCACCTCCGCAGCCCGGGCCTTCACCGTCGCCAGCCAAGCATCCGTGAGTCATTTTCTGCCCATCTCTGGTTGCGCGGTCTCTGCGGTAATCACCACCTTAAGAGGTTTGCAGGATTGCAACATGGCAGAAGCGGATCTTAAAATGATCACGGAACCTGCCGCCAGGGGGTTGCTGAAGAGGAGATGGCTAGCTCTGCTAGTGATTCTGGGGAAGAATCTGACAGCAGTAGCTCTAGCAGCAGCACTAGTTGCAGCAGCAGCAGCAGCAGCAGCGGCGGGCAGCAGCGGCAGCAGTAGCAGCCGCAGCCGCTTGTATAGAAAGAAGCGGGTACCTGAGCCTTCCAGAAGGGCGCGGCGAGCACCGTCGGGAACAAATTTCGTGGATAGGCTGCCCCAGGCAGTTAGAAATCGTGTGCAGGCACTCAGGAATATTCAAGATGAATGTGACAAGGTAGACGCCCTGTTCTTAAAGGCAATTCATGATCTTGAAAGAAAATATGCTGAACTCAATAAGCCTCTGTATGATAGGCGATTTCAAATCATCAATGCAGAATATGAACCTACAGAAGAAGAATGTGAGTGGAATTCAGAGGATGAGGAGTTCAGCAGTGATGAGGAGGTGCAGGATGACACTCCTAGTGAAATGCCTCCCTTAGAGGGTGAGGAAGAAGAAGAAACGTCTAAGAAAAATCTGAGGTGAAGGTTGAAGAAAATGAAGTTCCTAAAGAAATTCCTGAGGTAAAGGCTGAAGGAAAGGAAGTTCCAAAAGAAAGTCCTGAAGTAAAAGCTGAAGAAAAGGAAGTTCCTAAAGAAATTGTTGAGGTAAAATCTGAAGAAAAGGAAGTTCCTAAAGAAATTCCTGAAATAAAAGGTGAAGAAGAAGCAGATTCTACAGATTGTATGGAGGCAACTCCTGAAGAAAAAGAAGATCCTAAAGAAGTCCTCCAGGCAAAGGCAGAACATAAAGAACAACCTAAAGTAACAGAGTCAAAGGCAAGGGCTGCAGTAAGAGAGGCTCATAAAAGAGTTCCTGAGACAAGGCCTAAAGAAAGAGTGAATCTTAAAAGAGCTCGGAAGGGAAAACCTAAAAGAGAAGATCCTAAAGGCATTCCTGACTACTGGCTGACTGTTTTAAAGAATGTTGACAAGCTTGGGCTTATGATTCAGAAGTATGATGAGCCCATTCTGAGATTCTTGTCTGATGTTAGCCTGAAGTTCTCAAAACCTGGCCAGCCTATAAGTTATACTTTTGAATTCCATTTCCTACCCAATCCATACTTCAGAAATGAGCTGCTGATGAAGACATACATAATAAAGTCAAAACCAGATCACAATGATCCCTTTTTTTCTTGGGGATGGGAAATTGAAAATTGCAAAGGCTGCAAGATAGATTGGAGAAGAGGAAAGGATGTTACTGTGACTACCACCCATAGTCGTACAACTGCTACTGGAGAAATTGAAATCCAGCCAAAGAGTGGTTCCAAATGCATCATTCTTCAATTTCTTTAGTCCTCCTGAGATTCCTAAGATTGGAAAGCTGGAACCACGAGAAGATGCTATCCTTGATGAGGACTTTGAAATTGGCCAAATTTTACATGATAACGTCATTCTGAAGTCAATCTACTATTATACAGGAGAAGTCAATGGTACCTACTATCAAGATGGCAGAGATTATGTAAATAGGAAATACCGAAAATAAAAAAAGCTGGCTGAAAAAATTTCAAGAATCTCAAAAATTCAAGCAAGCAGAAATGAAGCAGGTTCAATCAAGTAGACTTGAAATAAATAAAAAACCTGCCCTATAACCTGAACACTATTACTCCTTATAAGTCTTGTGTTTTCCTATTTTATTAACCCATTTAAAAATTGTTCTAAAAAGTGTCTTAAGTATCAGTTTATTCTATTGAGCCTGTTATAGTGTAATATTCTTGAAAATAGGTAAACCATTGTTAATTATTAAAGCATGTTTGGTGCTACAAAGTGTTGATTTTTGTGAAATCCTTTTGTCATGTTCCTCTTAGATTATAGCTGTGAAAACTGTCAGAATTGTTAGACAAATATTTGCTTGAAAAAAAAAGTTTCCTGAAATATCAATGCAAGTATTTTTTTTCTTTTTCCAGCCCAGAAGTGTAAGGGTTTAAATCTGCTTGCACTAGCTGTGCCTTCATTATTTTGCTATAGAAATACACTGCTTATTGCTAACTAGAATAGTGCATTGTGAAATTTGACTGCTTGAAAAAAATGAGCATACTTTTAAGAATGTCTTTCAAAATCACATTTGATTTCTATGAATTTGTTTATGTGACATAATGGTTTATAAATCACAATGAAGTTATTGTTTACCACTGAGGTGTTAATAAGACAGTATTTAAAAAATGTTTCTCACATTGTGTAATTATAAAGTAAAGGTATCACATTTTCTTTGTAATATGTTCTACTTTATCTTTCACTGAAAATGATTACATCATTTGATACTTGTTTCATGTTCTTTTATTGCAACCTAAAATAAATAAATGTTAAATAAAGTGTATGATGCTATTAAAATCTAGCATTTTCTCCTAATTATAAAATTATGGTACTTAGCAGAGAAAAAGGAAAATTTTAAAAAACATAACTTTTTAAATTCTGATATATTTCCCAGATCCTAGTTCATCTTTTGGAGGATGCACATTCAAGTTATTGAAGAGAAATGGAACAGGGAGGGGAAAGAGGAAATGGGAGAAGAAGGTGGAAAATGGAAACAGAGGAAGGAGTCGAAGATGGTGAGGAAGGGGAAGATTAGGGGAGGGAAGGGAGAAGAAGAAAAGGGAAAGGTAGGAGAGGAGGGTGAGGATTAGAAAGAAGAGAGGGGGAGAAGATCTCTGGGGAGGACAAGGGAGGAAGGTAGAGATATCTCACCCCAAAAGGTCATCTGTTTAAGTTGATTTTTTTCATGTGACCAGAGCCACCCTTCACTTTGACTTGATTTGACCATGGCTCTGTTTTTTTTAAGGTGACATCATGGTCTCACCTCCTTTGTACTGTACCATGCAGCTGGTCACAGGATAATTATATCCTGAAATTTTGGTTTGAGACTACTAAGAGGATAAGGCCCTTTAAACTCAAAGCGTCTTGAAAAGGGCCTTACCAAAGAACTTTGTACTAGGCATAAAGTCATAAGCACAATGAATGATAAAGTACTCTTATTTCACATTCTGGTACACATATATTTTCCTTCAAGATTTTATAGGAAAGAACTATGACAGAAGGATGACAGAATTTAAGACTTTTTGGGTCACAAGTCAAAAGTTACCTAATAATCTTCCCAAATCCCATCATTTATAGTTTGACATCTTGCTTTTTATCTTTGCTTAACAATATTCTCCCCTCCTATGCACATAAATGTAAAATCATTTATACCCATGATATTGTATTTAACCCATAATGTATGTTTGGATCTTTATGTTCTTTGTGATTTAAATATCAGGGAGCAAATTATTGATTTTAGAGAACTATTGCACTTTGGAGAGAGCTTGTTTTACTGCTGAGATTCTTGCATCCATCAAGTATCCACGCGGGATGAATCTGGAGACCATCATGCTAAATGAAATAAGCCAGACCCAGAAAATCAAAGGTTGAATAATTTCCCTAATATGCAGAAGCTAGTTCAAAATAAGGAAAAAAGAAATGAGAGGCAGGGGGTATGTCCATCAAAACAGAAGAAAGATTAGTAGAGAAGAGGAAAGGGATTGAGGGGAAGGGAGGAGGGATAGGATAAGGGAATAGCAATGGAATGAATGGGACATAGCTTTCCTATATAGATATATGAATATACCACAGTGAATCTCACCATCATGTATATCCACAAGGCACTAATTTTTAAAAATAAATAGCAGAAGGATCAGTAGAAGAGGGAAGGGAATGGGAGAGGGGAGGAGGGGAGGGAAGGGGAAGTGCTGGGGATTGAATTACAACAAATTATATTCCATGCTTTTATAATTATGTCAAAATGACAACTAATGTTATATATAACTAAAAAGAATCAATAAAAAAGAATCCATATGGCAGATTTAATTTTTGCCAGAACCAAAGAGACAACTATAATAATTATGATGTACCTGGATCCATGTGGCTGGGTATGTTCCCAAATTATGCCATGCTTGTCATATGTCATAGATAGCAGAACCCTTAAGACTTCTACATGGAATGCAAAATCCTTATAACCTCTTAGAACCCTTACAAAAGTATTTAGCACCTCCCTATTTTTTCATAATTCAGAAAAGAAACATCCAGAAGCACACTACACTAAGATATGCCCTGCTTGTACACTGGTGATTTTTCTCTCCTTCATTGGCTCAAATCAAAAGGTAAATTCAAGTTGGAAGAATGTAAGAAAAGCTAATTGAAAAGACAGTTTACCACTATTTTAACTTTTAGGTTGAAGGCTAGGGACGCGAAACAAGTAGGTGCTCAGGATTTCTCCATCAGTAAAGTTAAGATTCTGGAAATGCAAGTAGTCTGTACTGGCGACTTCAATCATTTCAGCAAGTTGAAGAAGGTGGGTAGAGCCAGGAAAGTGGTTGGGCTGAAACATTCATTGGGCTGCTTGTTTGTTTATCACACCTGCTCAGCCAATGAGTGATGTTACAATGAGAAGCCTGGTGGGAATGAAGCTAAGGACCAAGGGCAGGAGACTTGAGAAGTGCTTAACCGGGTGTTTTCCTGCGCGCCCCATGTGGTGCGCTGTTTCTTTTGCTGTGATCCAAGACCGAGGTCAGCTACCCGCTTCACTGTTCCCAGCCGGACCTAGGAGGTGGCGGCTATCTTACCTCCTCTTCCTCTGCAGTTGCCACCACCTCCTCCTTAATGAATTCATTCCTGTCCTTAGGCACTGAGTATCCATGATTCACTCTAAAATGTTTGTTCTTTTCCTTTAATGTGGCTAACCCAGATAACAAGGGCAGCGGCAGCAGAAGCTGCTGAAGAAGTAACGCAAAAAAAAAAAAAAAGCACAGAAAATGTCAACACAGTCAAATGATGCAGAAGTCTCTTTCTGACACGAAAAGTGTTTGAAGCCCACTGTGCCACACTGCCTCCCCACGCTGACCCTTAAAAACTGCAGGAGTAATGTGATAAGATAAAAGCTGAATCTGATCAGGAATTGTAGGTGCTGGGGGAAATGTATAAATCCTCTCTTGTGTTTGAGCCCACCAGGGTGTGTAGGAGGACAATGTCAGTTGTGCCTAAAGAGTATTAGTAGAATATTATGGAAGTGAAGAAGTTTTGAGTAATGGGGATCCAGATTTTGAGGTGACTGATAAAGTTGAGAAACAAAAAGAGGGATAAAAGTTGTAAAATTGAAAATTAATTAGAAAAAAATAATTTAAGTACAGAGTATCTGCTGACTTAAAAAAGATACTTAATTTATATTACATTCCAATGAAATAAATATTTCAAAACCAAGGTGTTGAAGAAGATAGCTATTGTTAGAATAAAATTTGATCCCTTCCTCTTTGAACATTCAAAAACAAGAGATTGTGATCATGATTGAGATTTGTGAAGAATGTCAGACCACAGGGAATAAAGAATACCTTTCTAAAAGCCAAAGTAATCACCTTTTAAATGGAACATTGGAACCCAAACAACAGGTTCTCAAAACCTCTATTTTCTTTACTTTATTTCCTGTAGTTCTCCTGAAATCTTACTGTGCATAAAAGTGGAACTCATAAGGAAAATAATCTTATTCATTTATAATGTAATGACTGGAACTTAATTAACTGCTTTTCTAATTCAGAGACAAGAATTGCCCTTAACAGGAGAGTCTCTTCAGGAAGAGAGCAAAGAAAAAGGTTGGCTGAGATCCTGATCCAACTATTTATGAGATGGGAAAGCTTAGTTTTCAAGGTCTGGAAAATATTTTGAACATGAGTTTAGAGAAAAGATATGACTTGGTGAAACAAAGTGCATAACCTGTAGTATAATAATTTCAGCAAAATTTATATTATTTAAAATTTTGTTTTGTTTTTGCAGAGTAAATTTTTAAAATATCAAAAAATTAAGTATTAAAAACACACATCACTTATAAGTACACCATTTTTCAAAAGACATAGAATGCAGAAAATTCTTTAAAGTATCTTTATTTTTTGCTATGTAGTTTAGTCATTCTTGTTATATAACTATTAGGGGGTAACAGTGAAAATTCTTAGTACTCATCACTGAGACTAATACTTGGGAAAAATATGCTGGAAGAACCAATGCAAGTGGGTATTTTACCTCCAGCTCAGAAATAGGAAGGGTTTATGTCAATTTGTATGCAATGTTCCTTCATTTTCATTTGCTTTGAAAATGTGGCATATAAAATACAATGGCACATTATAAAATTTTACCTTTTAAATAAAGCAATGTAGTGCTAAAACTTTTAGGAACACATTAATATAAATTCTCTTAGATTGCTTATGGTTTTGAATTTTGCATGACTCAGGGATTCACAAAGAAGAAAGCAATCAGAATAAGCTATTTCCCACCATGGTGATAATAAAAGTGTTGTGTTTTTCTCTTTTACTCTTTAGGTATTTAATCTAAGATGATTAAACTTATTTTCTTTACACCATGCTTCACAAAAAGTTATCATAGTATATTTTGTTATAGTTTCTTCTGATTGTAAAATTTCTTCTGATATAAAATGTGTAGATATACTGAGGAGAATAAAATAATTTGAAGCAATTCTACATTAAAAGATAATCACACTTAACGTGAAAATATCTTTCAATGTCTTTATCAGCATGATAACTGCTGTCAGTGTGAAAGCATAACTGTCTTAAGGAAATAAGAAAATAGTTTATTCTGAACCAAATATGAGTAATCATTGCCGTGAAACATGGAATCAAGTGTCCCTAAATGACATATTACACTGTGGAAGACATTATGTTAACTTCTATAGTCATAAAACAAAAGAAATAGTAAATCAATACATTCACCAACTACATTGGTGAGAACATCAGTTAGGCAGGCTACAGCAAACCAGAAAATCTCTTCCACAGATTTTAGATGCTACAGCATTCTCAGCTTTATGGTTGCTAGAAGCTATAGGTCTGCTAAGAAGTTTACATAATACCCAGGAGAATGGTAAGGTCTGATAAAAAAGTTAAGATAAATACCTGTTACAAGGCTAAAGAAAGTCCAGAGCTTCTCCAGGTTCTCGGAACGGAACTGGCCCGCTAGTGAGAGCCTGTCTGAACAGAGCACGCTCCGAGTCCCGGAGCCCCTGCAGTGCTGTGTACTCCTGCAAAGAACCAGCGGAGAGCCTCGATCTGCAGTCAGCCTCAGGGATAAGGGCAGGGCAGCAGGAGACCTCTTCAGGCGGCACTGCCCACTCCGGCTGCGGGCTCTCTTCACGGGGCGATCCAAGATGGCGGCCTAGAGGGAGACTGCACCCCCGGTCGCTCCAGAACCCAGGAGTTAAGAAGGGGAGGCATTGAGAGACTCGGACTGAAGTGGAGCCACGGGTGAGTCTGCCCACGGGTAAAGCTCGGCCTGGGTGGCAGGCCCAGATAGAGGTGGCTTATCAGAGCCGGGCAGGGCAGCTAGAGTCATCCACAGGCAGTCCTGCGCACTCCGGCGGTGGGCCCGCCCACACAGCCAGCTTCTCCAGGTTCTCGGAACGGAACTGGCCCGCTAGTGAGAGCCTGTCTGAACAGAGCACGCTCCGAGTCCCGGAGCCCCCTGCAGTGCAGTGTACTCCTGCAAAGAACCGTGGAGAGCCTCGATCTGCAGTCAGCCTCAGGGATAAGGGCAGGGCAGCCGGAGACCTCTTCAGGCGGCACTGCCCCACTCCGGCTGCGGGCTCTCTTCACGGGGCGATCCAAGATGGCGGCCTAGAGGGAGACTGCACCCCCGGTCGCTCCAGAACCCAGGAGTTAAGAAGGGGAGGCATTGAGAGACTCGGACTGAAGTGGAGCCACGGGTGAGTCTGCCCACTGGGTAAAGCTCAGCCCGGGTGGCAGGCCCAGACAGAGGTGGCTTAGCAGAGCCGGGCAGGGCAGCTTGAGTCTTCCCAAGGTAGTCTTCCACACTCCGGCAGTGGGCTCTTCCCACACGGCCAGCTGCACGGTGCAGGCCCACAGTGAGAGCATTTCCGCACAGAGCCAGTTCCAAAACGTGGAACCAGTAGGGGGCTAGGGGCAGTATTCTTCGAATGAGCTGCTTTATCAGATTCCTCCAAGACATCAGGCTACTGAAGGCTGGGAGGTGATACACTGGAAATCTACTGGGACACTATAAGCCAATAGTGGAAAACTGCAATATCTCAGGGTCCCACTGACAACTGACCATTATGAGAAAACAAGGGAAGAAAATGTCCCAAACAAACCTAGATACTACATCAATAAAACCCAATGACAGCACAGCAGAAGAAATGTCAGAAAGGGAGTTCAGAATGTACGTAATTAAAACGATCAGGGAAGCTAATGAGGAGATGAAAGAGCAAATGCAGGCATTGAAGGAGGAGATGAAAGAGCAATGCAGGCATTAAATGATCGCACCAATCAACAGTTAAAAGACCAAATACGGGAAGCAAGAGATCATTTCAATAAAGAGTTAGAGATACTGAAAAAAAAACCAAACTGAAATCCTTGAAATGAAGGAAACAATAAACCAAGTTAAAAACTCCATAGAAAGCATAACCAATAGGATAGAACACCTGGAAGACAGAACCTCAGACATTGAAGACAAAATATTTAACCTTGAAAACAAAGTGGAACAAACAGAGAAGATGGTAAGAAATCATGAACAGAATCTCCAAGAACTATGGGATATCATGAAAAGGCCAAATTTGAGAATTATTGGGATTGAGGAAGGCTTAGAGAAACAAACCAAAGGAATGAACAATCTATTCAATGAAATAATAACAGAAAATTTCCCCAATCTGAAGAACGAAATGGAAAACCAAGTACAAGAGGCTTATAGAACTCCAAACATACAAAATTACAACAGACCCACACCAAGGCACATTATTATGAAATACCTAACATACAAAATAAAGACAGAATTTAAAGGCCGCGAGAGAAAAGAATCAATTACATTCAGAGGGAAACCAATAAGAATATCAGCAGATTTTTCAATCCAGACCCTAAAAGCTAGAAGGGCCTGGAACAACATATACCAAGCCCTGAAAGAAAATGGATGCCAACCAAGAATCTTATACCCAGCAAAACTTACCTTCAAATTTGACGATGAAATAAGATCCTTCCATGATAAACAAAAGCTAAAGGAATTTACAAAAAGAAAGCCAGCATTACAGAACATTCTCAGCAAAATATTCCATGAGGAAGAGATGAAAAACAACGATGCAAATCAGCAACAGGAGGCGCTAGCCTAAAGGAATAGCCAAATAAAGGAGAAACCGAATCATGTCAAAAACAAATATGAGTCAATTGACTGGGAATACAAATCATATCACAATAATAACCCTGAATGTTAATGGCCTGAATTCATCAATCAAAAGACACAGACTGGCAGATTGGATTAAAAAGAAAAATCCAACAATATGCTGCCTGCAAGAGACACATCTCATAGAAAGAGACACCCATAGACTAAAGGTGAAAGGATGGGGAAAAACATACCATGCACACGGACACAGCAAAAAAGCTGGAGTATCCATCCTCATCTCAGATAATGTGGACTTCAAACCAAAACTAGTCAGAAGGGATAAAGAAGGACACTACATGCTGCTTAAGGGAAGCATAAATCAGCAAGACATAACAATCATAAATATCTATGCCCCGAACATTGGCTCATCCACGTACGTCAAACAAATCCTTCTCAATTCCAGAAATCAAATAGACCACAACACAATAATACTAGGCGATTTTAACACACCTCTCTCACCACTGGATAGATCGTCCAAACAAAAATTGAATAAAGAAACTATAGATCTCAACAACACAATCAGCAATTTAGACTTAACGGACATATATAGAATATACCATCCAACAAAGAATGAATACACTTTCTTCTCAGCAGCACATGGATCCTTCTCTAAAATAGACCATATTTTATGCCACAAAGCTACTGTTAGTAAATACAAGAAGATAGAGATACTACCTTGCACTCTATCAGATCATAATGGATTGAAATTAGAAATAAATGACAGAATAAAAAACAGAAACTTCTCCAATACCTGGAGACTAAATAATACACTATTATATGATGAATGGATAACAGAAGACATCAGGAGGGAAATAAAAAAATTCTTAGAAGTAAACGAGAACAAAGACACATCATATCAAAATCTCTGGGACACTATGAAAGCAGTACTTAGAGGAAGATTTATTTCATGGGGTGCATTCAAAAAAGAAGTAGAAATCAACAA